>NC_137929.1:61905410-62099111 GCF_963969265.1 Rhamphochromis sp. 'chilingali' | reverse complement strand
AAGCACGGCCTGGTGTGCGCCGCCCTGCCAGGTGAGCCACATTAGAGCAATCAAGGGTGGGCGTGCCTAGTAGACCTTAAAATGCATGCAGCAGTCATTTGACCCGTGTGCAACATACTGAGAGGACGGCAAACAAAGCACTTTTCCACTGTGAGGAAGACTTTGAACAAGACAGGCTATCGGTAAGCTCTTGAGTTCACATTTTGCTTTTGCAGATGTATCTGGGACTATGGAAGCTCAGTTGTGCAAATGTTTTACGCTTAGGGAAATAGTTGCTGCATTTAAGTTTAATTATATTGACAAAAATGAATGTTTAAGTTTGAATAAATTGTTTGTGCAGTTAGTGTTCCCACATATTTATGTTAATTAATATTAAAAATAGTTACCCCAAATCCTTGGGTGGATCGTAAAACTAGTGAATAAATGTTTGGTTTTGATTTAAAGAAAATAATTCTTTGTAAAGAAAATCCTTAAAGTCTATTAAAATGTTTGAACTCTAAAATGTATACTTTAAAATGCAATTGTTTATTAAAAAAGTGTTAATGCAAAGAAGACACATTTTGTATATTTAAGAACCACAGTTAAATTAACACAGTTAACCACATGGTAAATGGCTTTACTGAAGTGTATTTTGTTATTTCATCTGTCTTCTGTGTAATGCATGTAATTTATCTGAATGGTTAATGGAATGTTCTTTTGTGTTGAAAGGTTTTTTACCTGCTGCTACCTACCAGCTATCAAACTAGTTGGTCTAAATAAAGTTGAGTGAAATTCAAAGTCTGGTCTTCAAGTGTGGACACCTCACAGTCAGAGGAACACTTGACAGTATCCATATTGTTGCAAATGACGATCTGATTATATATTAATTTTAATATTTCTTTTGAGAACCAGTGTGAGTCTGTTTCTATTTTCAGTGACTAACAGAAAGCATGAGTTTACTACTACTTAGCTTATTAAAAATGTGTGTGTCTGTAGTCTCAGTGACTACAGCCTGACTCTAAAGCTGAGTGTAAATGTGACCAGATGAAGTGTGAGGTTGTGAGAAAGTCTCTGACTGCATTCATAGATGTGTCCTTTCAGCTGCTCGCTCTGATCCAACCTTTGGTCTCTAAGAAGAGGCTTCAGGGAGACGTTTGCTACGTTGGACTGTAGGACCATCAGAAATGTGTACAGTAACAAAACAGGCAGCACTGAAAGCAGCTCTAAGTGTTTGTGTTGTTCAATGATTTGTGCACAAAAACAACAATGGGACCTCTCTCATCCATCAGTCACCATGTGGACATTTTTCTGACACACTTTGAAGCTGATGGACGTTTTGTGTCTGCACTAAGTACGTTTTCACCAGCTATGGCACTGGCAGGATTCACTGAATGTGTGTGTGAATGGGTGGATGACTGAATGTAGTGTAAAGCGCTTTGGGGTCCTATGGACTAGAAAAGCGCTATACAAATGCAGGCCATTTACCATTTACTTTCACAGACTCACAACCACCAGCTTCACCCCTCCCCTCCCCCTCCAGCTGTAGGCTTTATCATTGAGTTTCCCCACACATGTTTACAGACGAGTTAGAGAGCAAGAGAAGAAGAGACTGATTCATAAATGTCTTTGTTTCTGCTCTAACCAAACAATGCTGCTCTACAACTCTAGACTACCAGCCACAAAGACAACAGCTGGAGAAACATCTGTCTACCTCTGACATCCACCAGCTCATCCATACAACAAACAAACATCAACAACCAGGAAGCAGCTTCACCTCTGATCACACACACTCAACTCTACTCACTCACCTGGAGGAACAACAACAACAGTCAGGTAGATGATGCTGATGAGCTCCCATGAGTCTCTTCCCATGTAGACATGACATTCGTATGTTCCAGCATCATTAATTGTCACATACTTCACAATCAAGGACACGTCTCCATCCTTCATCTCTTTGTCCTGCAGATCCACCCGGTTCTTAAAAGATGGATGCTGGTCATCTGTTTAAAATCGCTCATCCTTGTACAAAAGCACATATTCATCTCTCAGGTCAGCTCTGCTCCATTTTACAACACTGATGGGATTATTATTTAGAGCTCGACATGTCAGAGTGACATTCTGTCCAGACTCAGCTGTGATGTTTTTCTGGTCTGAAAGAGGAAACAACACAGAGCAGAGAGGTTAAAGGTCAAAGTACAATTATGATCAGAATGATTGACTTTAAATATTTTGTTTATTTCCGTTGACATTTGAGTTTTTAGTCATGTTGGATTTAATGAACCTCTGAACATCCAGCAGGTCACCAGTGACCCACTGAGGGGGAATTTTAGCCTCATGCTAAACATGCAAAGTGTCAGAAACTACAAGATGTTAGCTTCCACAGAACAACAACATGTGCTGATAATAAGCGAACATAATGTGTGAGAGAAAGCAAGTGTCCACCCAGCCTCGTGTCTCCTTCACACACAGACAAACTGAATCCAGATGAAAATAATCCTCCTGTACTTCTTGTTATCTCAGAGAGAACCTCAGTTTAGTTCAATCTCACCTGCAGAGACGAAGACAAGGACAAACAGCAAAGTGCAGCAGAGCAGCGCAGTGCCAGCAGCCATCTCTGTGTCAGTATTTGTGCTGATCCGACTCTTAGTTTGTTCTAAATGTCTGAGTCTGTGGGAGTTTTCAGTCAATAACAGAGCCTGACTTTAAATACTGACTACATCAGATTACATTTAAGCTTGAAATAAAGCAGAAAGTCTGCTTTGAAGAACAGATCTGACTTTCAGCGGCTCACTCGACTCTGCGGTTTGTGGTGCATTCAAGAACCTCGGAGACCTCGCCCTCGGTTTGATTAAGCAATAGGCCCACGTAACCTGGTGACAGTCACAGTGTAACAGCTGCCTGCTCAGTGTAACCAAACATCGTGGCGTTATTTGTGTCTGATCTGTGATGAAGCTTCTGCTGTGGATATGTGATAAACATCAGGAGGCAGGTTCACTATAACCAAACCTCCAGACTCACAGTAAACATCATGGCAGTGTTATAAGATACAGCATCCACCGTGTAGAACAAACCTGATGACACCAACTAAAAAAACTGAAAAACCAACCAGACATCAGGCTGACGTTGTCATGACGTCACAAAGACGTAATAAAATATCTGTGTTTTCGTGATGCTCTCACTTGTTATCTCCTGTATAACAGTGAGACAGCACTGCCACCATTAGCTCAAACTGGAGCATCGCAGTTAATAATTCTCAGCCTGAACACTGTTGGAACATCAGACCTCTTCGCACTTTGGACTCATTGTTATTCTGAATGTTTGTAGTTTCACTTTGATTCTGTTATGTTCTTCTCTCTGTGGTGATCCTTTGGTTTTCTTGGTGTTTCTGTGCCTCCATGTCTGTGTTTGCTTCAGTGTTTCCTCTGTGTGGCTTATGGAAGAAGCTTGATCTGTGTTTGGTGTTTCACTGACTGAACAGACAGCCTCAGGATTCGTAACACTGACAGCAAACACACGGGCAGGAAACTCAGGCTAAACTATCAGCAGCAACAAATGAGAACAATGTGAAGCTGTTGTGTCTCAGAAGATCCTCGTCTGTGCTTTCATGTGCTGTCCTTGGATTATTGACTATTATCAGTTTTCTTGTTTGACAAAAAAAAAATCTATTAATTCTGTCCAATATGCTGCTGCGATGTTTTTATGAATCTTTCAAAGCTTCTGCTTTGGCTCCCTGTCAGCTTCAGACTTCAGTTTAACGTCTTGGTTCTTATATTTATGGTCTTGTTTGTGTCATGTGTTCATTTTGATTTTTTCTGCTGGCTTTTTTTAAATTACTCATGTAATTTAAAAAGTAAAAAATCACAGATTTCAGACCCTGAAGAAGTCACATGATCACAGAGTCATCAGCATATTTATGTAAAATCCTGATCTTGTTGTACAAAAGAAATAATGATGAAATCACAGCGCTTTGAGGAATCAGAGGGAGATTCATCTTCACATTACATAACAGTAACATTTGAATCACAATTCAAAACAGTGTCATGTAAACTGTGTCAGACCTCTTTGCAGAGCCCCTTAAAGCCCTGCTGCTCAGTGCTCATGGCTTTTTGTTAATCTTGGTCAGTTTAGTCAAATCTAACCGGTGTCTGCACGTTCTGGAGTTACATGGAAGTCCAGAATCCAGCAGCTTGTGTCGTGTTCTCACTGGAGAAGTGAGAAAATTCAGGGCCCAGGTGAACAGATTCAACTTTTGGACACATCTATATGTGTTTTGTGGACTTGGAGAAGACGTTTGATTGATCATGTCCCTTTGGGTGTTCTACGGGAGGTGCTTCGGGAGTATGAGGTGTCTGGCTCATTGCTATGGGCCGTTCGATCCTTATACAACAAGCTATACAAGAGCTAGGGCTGTATAAGACAGACTCATTCCCTAAGGGCTGTTCTTTTCACCAGTTCTCTTCATTATTTTTATGGACAGAATTCCTAGCCATTTCTGCCAAGTGGCAGAAGGCTTCCACTTGGGTGGTTTTAGAATTTTTTCTCTGCTTTTTGCAAATGATGTGGTTCTGTTGGCTTCATAAGATGTTGGTCTCCAGCTCACTCCACCAAATATGTGAATTGGCCATGGTCCTCAGCCAGAAAAGGGTGAAGAGCCCACTTCAGGTCAGGGATGAGTTACTCACCCAAGTCTTGTTCATAAGAAAGGGTAGAAGTGAGCGCGAGACAGATTGGTGCTGTGGTTTCAGTGATGTCGATGCTTGGTTTAAGCATCTAACAAGGATGTCTCCTGGGTGAGGTGTCTCCTGGGAACACCTTACTGGTCCCAGGCTGTTCCATCCACGACCCAGACCCTGATAAGCGAAAGAAAATGGATGGATGGATTGATGGAAAAATAAATAAATAACCTTCCCTTCTATCTGGTGACAAGTGTATATTTTTTATTTCTTTTGTGATTTTTGGATTTTACTTTTCTTTTCTTGGACTAAATTCAATTTTTAGATTTGGATGTTTTTGACTTCTTTTTTTTTTTTTTTTTTACCTCTACTGTGCTGCATCTGAGCCCTATGTTTCACAAATCAATGCAACAAATCTTTCCTCATGCAAAACATCAATGGTTTTTGGCTTTGTCCCAAAATAAAGAGCAGTTGTACCTGGGCCTCCTTGTTCTGTTTGTCCATAACAGACATCGTCATCTCTCACTGCTGGGTAGACCACAGCTGTATCAGTCTTTGCAAGGTAAACCACATAAAATTACCACAGCAACAGCACTGTTACAGTGGCTTGCAAAAGTATTCGGCCCCCTTGAACTCTTCCACATTTTGTCACATTACAGCCACAAACATGAATCAATTTTATTGGACTTCCACCTGAAAGACCAACACAAAGTGGTGCACACGTGAGAAGTGGAACGAAAATCATACATGATTCCAAACATTTTATAAAAATAAATAACTGAAAAGTGGGATGTGCATAATTATTCAGCCCCCTGAGTCAATACTTTGTAGAACCAGCTTTTGCTGCAATTACAGCTGCCAGTCTTTTAGGGTCTGTCTCTACCAGCTTTGCACATCTACAGACTGAAATCTTGCCCATTCTTCTTTGTAAAACAGCTCCAGCTCAGTCAGATTAGATGGACATGCAGCGTTTGTGAACAGCAGTTCTCAGATCTTGCCAGAACGTTCTCAATTGTGGCTCCAATGCTTAGGAATAACCTTCCCCTCCATATTAGACAAGCATCATCAGTGCAGGTCTTTAAGTCCAGATTGAAAATCTATTTTTATTCACTGGCTTTTAACTCTGACACATTTCTTATTAATGTTATTGTATTTTTAATTTAGCTAGTTGTTTTGATCTGTGTTGTTCAGCACTTTGGTCTGCCTGGTTTGTTCTTAAATTGCTATACAAATAAACAATGCTGATAATAATGATCATAAATATATTTTATATTTATTACTTATTCTTATTACTTATAGCACCAGGAGTAAATAATAAGGAGAGGACTCTGGATAAGAATCATGATGCAAACTTGTGGCCATAGTATATACAGTATTCTGGAGAAGGTATAAAATGTCACTGTATGTACATGTGCGTGCTAAAGCTAATGTGCCAGAACAAGGGCGTAGATTTGGTTTTGGCATTGGTGGGGACGGATGATTCAACCATCGAACCCTGCCCTGTTTCTCCCCCCCCCCCCCCTTTTTGTCTTTGCTTCTTGATAAAAGGAGAAATATACTTGCCTACATATGCTAGTCTACATGCTTTTAAACCATTTAAAATCACAATTCATATTTTTACATTTGAATTATATAATGTTAAATTACTATTAAACAAATGACTGACTAAGTATTTTAGGCTTTAGTTTACTTCAGCCATATTCCATATAAATCAAGTATCATACAAACATAAAAATAGCTTCAAATACAGTCATGACAATAAAAGAAAATGACTTTAAGGACTTAACAACATCACTTCAGTTACACCAACATCTCTGACACATTAGCACTAAGGGAACACTGAATGACCTGCTGGGTTTTGTCCATAAAACTACTCGTCTAAGATTACCACAAAGTAAAAGATCTCTCTGCAAAATTATGCAACATTTTAGGCACTATTGCCCCGATCAAGTCAGTGAGCTGGGATTTTTCATTCTAAACATGAACTACTGTTACAGCAACAGACATGGACCACTGGTGTCCCACACAACAACTCAATGTGCACTATGTGAAGCAGCCAAACACATGCCTGCTCCTCTCATTAACTGAGATAAACTGCTGGCATATTGGTTTTACATCTATACTGTCCAGTCTCTCCTGGTGGACATACAGCAGCATTGTTTAATCTCATTTGAGTCATTGTTGACCTTAGTCATGTTTTTAGTCTTCTGAGGGCACTGAAGCTTCTTTCAGCCTCAGTACATGCGTTTTATCCTCAGATTAAAATTATTATTATTCTGTGCTTGATGTGCCTCACCTTTGGCCCTGGCTCCTCCCCTCTGACTGCACTAGGTCATATTGCCACCTGATAAAATAACACATTGATTCGTGCCATATAAAAAGTGAGACTTGTCAATTCAGATTCTTTGTCCAATATACACTAATGAAACAATTTACATCAGCAGCCTGACAATTGTCATGATAATAAATACTAGTTAATCTATAGCACCAAATCATCAGTCAGTCACCTGTGACCTCGCCTCTTCACCTCTGTCCGAGCTACAACATGGCAGAGCTGCCTCTGTCACCTGATGAATAACAGTGAGACATTCCACATACATGCAGTCACACATGTGCTTCAAATACAGTCATGAACCATCAAGTCATCATCCAGTTTCACCTGTGATCTTGTGTCACCATTACTCTCTGAGCTTTGTGTTGGTTCTTCTGTCATCTGACAAATAGGACATACATGACAATAAGAATAAAATGTGGAGCTGCTTCAGTGTTTCTGTCACTTTGTGCACATCTTGACTCATCAGTAATGTTTGTAGGCTGAGTGCATTTTTAAAACACTTTGTGCAAACTGCACTACAAGGTGGAATATTTGCAACATCATGACTACATCGTGATATTTGTCTCAAAAATTAACACTATGAATATTCCAGTGCCATTAGGATGAAATTATTGAGTCACCAACATTTTAACGTTAGACATATAATTCTAACAGCCTCTGTAAACTAATATCCGGGCTGCTCAAAGCTGCAGTTTTCTCTGACAGTTTCAATCAAAATTAGAAATGCTGCTCTGAGACTGAGAGAACTAATAGCGCTGCCTGTTGTGCAGTTAGTTTCCAAAACACGTTATGCTAAAACTAAACAGAGCTCCCTGAAGGGCACAGCCAATCACATTGGTCATATTTGTCACATGACGTAGGACGCCAGTAGAGAACGTAATTCAACTCTTTCTGTACCGCTGGGTGAAGGAGACGTTGACAGATCGGTTTTTCTTTCTATTGGGTTTGATTTCTTTACTCGCAGAGATCAAATTATTGGTGGGGACATGTCCCTTCTGTCCATGCCAAATCTACACCCTTGGTTATAACAGAAAATCTGTCACTCTCTCTCTCTCTATCTTTCTCTCACACAGACACACCACCGCCATCAACTTTGCTGAATTGCTAATGAAAAACATTGATCAGGCAGCTGTGATTGAGCAGCAATGTCTATCCAACTATTTTCACGGTTGTTGTGGTCGTGATTATTTTGTGAGGCCACATCGAAAAGGCTCGGATGAGCTTTCCAAAGTTCTATAAGTTGTGCCTCCATCGCTTGTGTCCGGATCACACGCTGCACTGCCGTGCTGCTCCGTCTTCTTCCACCGACATTTACGTGTTTGCGCGTGCGCAGTGTGAGAAGTTGCGGACGCGCAAATGGGCCAAAAATCGCACAGTATAAGCCCAGCATTAAGGAGATAACACATATCCACAGCAGAAGCTTCATCACAGATCAGACACAAATAACGCCACGATGTTTGGTTACACTGAGCAGGCAGCTGTTACACTGTGACCGTCACCGGGTCACGTGGGCCTGTTAGTTCACCAAACAGCTGAGATTTCCGAGGTTCTTGAATGGACCACAAACAGCGCAAAGTCCGAGTGAGCCGCTGAAAGTCAGATCTGTTCTTCAGAGCAGACTTTCAGCTTTATTTCAAGCTTAAATGTAATCTGATGTAGTCAGTATTTAAAGTCAGGCTCTGTTATTGACTGAAAACTCCGACAGACTCAGACATTTAGAACAAACTAAGAGTCGGATCAGCACAAATACTGACACAGAGATGGCTGCTGGCACTGCGCTGCTCTGCTGCACTTTGCTGTTTGTCCTTGTCTTCGTCTCTGCAGGTGAGATTGTGGTGTGAGAGCTTTCTCTCACACATTATGTTCACTTATTATCAGCACATGTTGTTGTTCTGTGGAAGCTAACATCTTGTAGTTTCTGACACTTTGCATGTTTAGCATGAGGCTAAAATTCCCCCTCAGTGGGTCACTGGTGACCTGCTGGATGTTCAGAGGTTCATTAAATCCAACATGACTAAAAACTCAAATGTCAAAGGAAATAAACAAAATAGGTTCTCTCTGAGATAACAAGAAGTACAGGAGGATTATTTTCATCTGGATTCAGTTTGTCTGTGTGTGTGAAGGAGACCCCAGGCACGAACTTTAAACTCAGCTTTAGACTCAGGTTGTTTGTTAGTCATTGACAATACCAACAAACGCAGACATTTATAACAATCTCAGTGTCGGAGCAGCAGAAGATAACACGCTTACAATCTGTAACATGTCTACTGCTCTGCTTAACTTTCCCATTTCAGCCTTTTCGTGAGATTTAGATGTTAGAAAGCAGTGTAGAACTGGATCAGCAGCTCCTGTGGAAGACTGTACTTCCTCAGTTGTCTCAGGAAGTACATCCTCTGCTGGGTCTTTTTGAGGATGGAGGAGATGTTGGTCTCCCACCTCAGGTCATAGGAGATGGTGGTAAGAACTTGAAGATCTCCACAGTCGACACAGGGCTGTCTGATATGGTGAGGGGGAGCAGAGTTGAGGGATGTCTCCTGAAGTCCACTGTCATCTCTACAGTCTTAAGAGTGTTCAGCTCCAGATTGTGCTGACTGCACCAGAGTACCAGCCGCTCAACTTCCTGCCGGTATGCAGACTCATCACCATCCTGAATGAGGCCAATGACAGTGGTGTCATCTGCAAACTTTAGGAGTTTGACAGCCAAGTTCTTGGAGGTGCAGTCGTTAGTGTAGAGGGAGAACAGCAGTGGTGAGAGGACACATCCTTGAGGGGCACCAATACTGAGGGACCGGGTTTCAGAGGTGATCTCCCCCAGCCTCACTTGTTGCTTTCTGTCTGTCAGGAAGCTGGTGATCCACTGACAGGTAGCTGGTGACACGCTGAGCTGGGAGAGTTTGGAGGAGAGAAGTTCAGGCACAATGGTGTTAAAAGCCGAACTAAAGTCCACAAACAGGACCCTGGCATAAGTTCCCGAGTGGTTTAGGCATTGCAACATGTAATGCAGCCCCATGTTACTACATCATCCACCGACCTGTTTGCCCAGTAGGCAAACTGCAGAGGGTCCAACTGGTGGCCTGTAATGTCCTTCAGATGGGCTAACATCAGATGTTCAAAGGATTTCATGACCACGTACATCAACGCGACAGGTCTATAATTATTCAGTCCTGTAATGGCAGGTTTCTTGGGGACCGGGATGATGGTGGAGGGTTTGAAGCAGGAGGGAACTTCACACAGCTCCAGGGATCTGTTGAAGATGCGAGTAAAGATGGGAGCCAACTGCTCAGCACAGGTTTTGAGGCAGGAGGGTGAAACACAGTCTGGTCCGTGGCTTTCCTAGGCTTCTGTTTCTGAAACAATCGGCTCACATCCTGAGTGTATATTCTGAGTTTTAGGGGGCAGGAAAGGGGGGTGAGAGGTGTGATGAAGGTCATTGAGTCAGGATTGGGGAGGGTGATGGTGGTTAGATGGTATTAACTAACAGATAATTTTTGTATTGGTCCAGCTTGTATGTGTAGGACATACAAGGCTGGGTATACTTAATATCTGTTATCCACCTGTGACAGACACAAAGAAGTGTAATGTGTGTGTCAGTGTGATGTGTTGTAGTTTCAGGAGTCTGTATACAGCTACAACACATTATGTTCACTTATTATCAGCACATGTTGTTGTTCTGTGGAAGCTAACATCTTGTAGTTTCTGACACTTTGCATGTTTAGCCTGAGGCTAAAATTCCCCCTCAGTGGGTCACTGGTGACCTGGTGGATGTTCAGAGGTTCATTAAATCCAACATGACTAAAAACTCAAATGTCAAAGGAAATAAACAAAATATTTAAAGTCAATCATTCTGACCATAATTGTACTTTGACCTTTAACCTCTCTGCTCTGTGTTGTTTCCTCTTTCAGACCATAAATTCATCACAGCTAAGTCTGGACAGAACGTCCCTCTGACATGTCGAGCTCCAAACAGCAACATCACAGTTGTAAAGTGGAGCAGAGCTGACCTGGAGTCACAAAATGTTCTTTTCTATTGGACTCGTGACTTTGTTCCAGTCAACCAGCATCCATCTTTTAAGAACCGGGTGGATCTGCAGGACAAACAGATGAAGGATGGAGACGTGTCTTTGATTCTGAAGGATGTGACGATTCATGATGAAGGAAGATATGAATGTGGTGTCTTAATGGAAGAAGCAATATCATGGGAGCTCACCATCATCTACCTGAGTGTTGATCCTCCAGGTAAGTGAGTATTGAGTAGGACGATCCAACTGTCACAGGCTGGGTCTCTGACCCAGCATTTTGAGTTTTATTTTTGTAATTTTTGAAGTTTTCATGTTAGTTTGGCGATTATAAGTTTGCGTGTTATTCTTATTTAGGGTTTAGTGGATGTTTAGGTTTGTGATTATTTATCATCTGTCTCCTTGGTTTCTGTGTTTGGGTTCTTGTCTACTCTGTCATGTGTTTTAGGTCTGTTAAGCTTGTGTTGTCTAAGTCTTCATGTTTCCTATTTTATTTTGTGTTCTGTGTTCATGTAGTTAGTTTTACTTTCCCCTGTGTCATTATGTTTCATTTTGGTCAGCTGTGTCCTCATGCGTCTTTACTTCCCCTGATCACCTCATGTGTGTATCAGGGGCGGAGCGTGGGGGTGGCTTACTGGGCTTAAACCCAGGTTGTTTTGTCAGAAGCCTGGGGTCTTTTGGAGTGTAATTTTTTCATAGTTAGATGCCTGGCTGACAACTGTATAAAACAAAAAGTGCACACAATATTCGAAGCACATAGTGCACACTGTGGGAATTTAGGACTGTGCGTGAATCCCCCCCTGATATTGGTATGATCCGAGCTCAGGCACTAAGCGACTGAGCAAGAGGGCGGGGCAGCTGCTGCCTGTGAGTGCGCTGTTGGAGAAACGGAGCCAGCCATACTAAGGAGAGCTTAAGTTTGACCAGGTACCAACGCAAATCATTCATACCGTACAAATAATGTAAATATGACGGTGCATCACGAAAGATTGATATCAAACTGATCACTTGACCCATATTACGTTACTTGCTCTTCAAGTGAATCAACAAATGGCGAAATGAAAAGCCGAACAAATGCTATTTTTTTAGAGAGTCTTAGCTTACGTGTGTTTATTTCATATTTTCAGTTCTTACCCTCCCCGACTAAATCGGTTTCAGTTATGTACTGAAATATAAGAATGGACATTAGAGGGTTCTTTCAAAGAAAAACTCAGGTAAATGTTATTTTATATATTATGCTTTGTATGTTGTTCCCCCGGATAAACTGGAGGAGGTGGCTGGGGAGAGGGAGGTCTCGGACCCGGCCTCGGATAAAGCGGATGAAGATGGATGGATGGATGTTGTTCAGTATATTTCTATGCAAAACAAGAGGGATTTCAGTACACAGCAGTATATTCACATTTGTAACCAGATATTTACACTTTAGGGAGAAAACATAAAACATTTTTACTGCACAACATCAATTTAGAGTAAACTTTTGTTTTAGATAAATATTGAAATATATTTTGAATTAGTTAAATGTCAGAATAAAGAGAGACAGAGCTGTCTATTTTTATCACTTTTCATCAAATTTAGGAGCACATATACACTAAGTTTGTTAATTAATAAGAAACTCCAGACGATTCCATTCTGAGCTGAAGAAGCTTCTGATAGGTTAGTAGAGTCCATGTGAGTAAACTGGTGGCACAGCTGTGGATGCATATAAGGCAAAACACAGAGCCTGTTTCTGTGACATGGGAAAATCAAGAGATGTCAACCAAAACACCAGGAACAGAATTGTGGAGCTCCATAAGTGTGGCTCAATTTTGAATACAATTTGGTGCCATTTGCAATTAAGAAATACAGATAGTTTCTGTCTTTACTCTTAAAGTTAACAAATATGTTTTTATATTTATCAATCTAAAAAAAAACATTTAGTCTGATTTGATGTTACAATTAAAAAAGTGTTTTTATCTGAAGAGTTTGTAAATATCTGGTTTCAACTGTATATTTGATGATTGTCAGCACAAAGAGAGAGAGAGAGGAACAGAGAGAGGAACAGAACAGAGATGAACAAGAGCAGGTGAGACAGATGTTCAGAGGTTCATTAAATCCAACATGACTAAAAACTCAAATGTCAAAGGAAATAAACAAAATATTTAAAGTCAATCATTCTGATCATAGTTGTACTTTGACCTTTAACCTCTCTGCTCTGTGTTGTTTCCTCTTTCAGACCATAAATTCATTACAGCTGAGTCTGGACAGGACGTCACTCTGACATGTCGAGCTCCAATTAACAAGATCAAAGTTGTAAAGTGGAGCAGAGCTGACCTGGAAGATGAATATGTGCTTTTGTACATGAATCAGCACTTTTTTCCAGAGTACCAGCATCCATCTTTTAAGAACCGGGTGGATCTGCAGGACAGACAGATGAAGGATGGAGACATGTCTTTGATTCTGAAGGATGTGACGATTAATGATGAAGGAGCATACGTGTGTCGAGTCAGCGTGGAAGAAAAACACTCATGGAAACTCAGCATCATCTACCTTCGTGTTGTTCCTCCAGGTGAGTGAGTAGAGTTGAGTGTGTGTGTGATCAGAGGTGAAGCTGCTTCCTGGTTGTTGATGTTTGTTTGTTGTATGGATGAGCTGGTGGATGTCAGAGGTAAACAGATGTTTCTCCAGCTGTTGTCTTTGTGGCTGGTAGTCTAGAGTTGTAGAGCAGCATTGTTTGGTTAGAGCAGAAACAAAGACATTTATGAATCAGTCTCTTCTTCTCTTGCTCTCTAACTCGTCTGTAAACATGTGTGGGGAAACTCAATGTTAAAGCCTACAGCTGGAGGGGGAGGGGAGGGGTGAAGCTGGTAGTTGTGAGTCTGTGAAAGTGAATCCTGCCGCTGCCATAGCTGGTGAAAACGTACTTAGTGCAGACACAAAACGTCCATCAGCTTCAAAGTGTGTCAGAAAAATGTCCACATGGTGACTGATGGATGAGAGAGGTCCCATTGTTGTTTTTGTGCACAAATCATTGAACAACACAAACACTTAGAGCTGCTTTCAGTGCTGCCTGTTTTGTTACTGTACACATTTCTGATGGTCCTACAGTCCAACGTAGCAAACGTCTCCCTGAAGCCTCTTCTTAGAGACCAAAGGTTGGATCAGAGCGAGCAGCTGAAAGGACACATCTATGAATGCAGTCAGAGACTTTCTCACAACCTCACACTTCATCTGGTCACATTTACACTCAGCTTTAGAGTCAGGCTGTAGTCACTGAGACTACAGACACACACATTTTTAATAAGCTAAGTAGTTTCAGAAGTCAGTGTACAGCTACAAAGCTTTTTGTTCAGTGTATACAAACAGCTGTAGCTACAGAAAAGGCAGCATGCAGAGACTCACAGTGTCTTATTCAGCAAAAGAATTGATGTTACAATCCCTGATAATGCATTGCTTCAAATGGAGAAAGTCTTGAGGGATGGCTGCTATGAGGAAACGTGGACCACAAACCAACCCACTTAGTCAGAAGGAACAACTCATATGGCTCCTACACCTTCCTTGATTAGATTCAGGGATTAGAAATCTGACCTAGATTATAATATTAAAATTTTAGGACACATCAGCAGTAGTAAACCTTAGATTCATCCGGTGTTTGGGCTATTATCACTAGACACCCTCATCCCAGGTGGCCCTGCCTGGGTTGACTTCTGAGGACCTGGTTGTGTCTCCATGTGTATCTGCCTTGAGTAAGGCTAGTCCTACAACCAACAGAGATGTGCTTGAGTGTTGCTGGGACTGTAAACGGGGAGCAAGATGGGTTATTTCCAACACACAACTACAGATTTATGGGGGAAGGCAGCACATCATATGTGGCTCGGATGATGAAACTTAGCCTATTATCCTCCATTCCCCAGATTTCTTCCAGATTCATCCTGGACCCTGCTTGGCCAATGCTACAGCTCTGGCATATCTGGCTGTTTCCTCCTGTTGACACAGGAGAAGTAATCTGATTGGCATGGTGGTATGTTTGAAGCAGGTCCCTTGTGTAGCGCTGGAACCCAGTCACGATGTGTTTCATCCATTTCATAGGCTGGTTTGCTAAAATAATGCCAAATAATTAGCAACTCTATAAATAGAAGGTAGTTCTGCAAAATCACTCAGTAGGATGTTTGTTCTAATCTGCTATGAGCTCAGAGCGCATAGAAAATAAAACTAATAGGCTATAAAGAGTGATATGAACATATTTAGAACTTACCGGAATGAAAATGTCTGGAGCACCAACAGATATCTGGAGATGGAAGAGAACTGGATATCAGCTCGTCTCACAGCTGCTATCCAGGCTGGACGCCTTCGTTTGGTAACATCGATACACGAGCCGCCTCGTGTTGCTTCCAGGTTGGGAAAGAATGAAAAGACATACCCTTTTCAAGCTTATTCTCTTGCCGGTCGTGTGATCGAACATTGCAGCCGACCACACAGCAAATATGAACGGTGGCTGTTGTGTGTGCCTTCGCTCCTTTTTCGCTTGCGCTTTGTTTAGACCCCCAAAATGGCGGATCGGGCCAAAATCCTTTCCACGCCCACCCCCGTGACATCACGCTCCAAAGCCCTATTATAGTGAGAGGGGTGCTTTCTCTCACTGATTATGTTTACTTTTATCACATGTTAGCACATGTTTTTGTTCTGTGGAAGCTAACATCTTGTAGTTTCTGACACTTTGCATGTTTAGCAAGAGGCTAAAATTCACCCTCAGTGGGTCACTGGTGACCTGCTGGTAAGGCTGTGCGATATGACCAAAATCTGATAACCCGATATAAGACATTTATTGTCCTGACAACGATATATATCCCAAAAATGTTACATTTTCTCTAAATTCAGTGAATCTCGGATCAACTCGACTTGCATGAAGTGTTTTCAGCTGGGTGTACCTGGAGTCAAGGGTTTTGACCAAAGCATGAAGCTATACATTTGTAGACATTGAAATGGTTGCTTTTTTCTTTGTCAGTGTTTATTACACGGCGTGTAAGGTTCTAAGGTTTATTTTTTAGCACCTGACGGGTTTTTTTTGCTTCTCATCCGTAAACACTCTGCATACTATTTCATGTGATTCATTTTATTTTGAAAAATCTCAATAGGATCTTCAGCTTTATTGTGAAAGGTTTATGTGGAAAACAAACAGGCGGACGGCGGAGTCACGCGAGTGTTGTTGCTAACGACAATACATAAAAGCAGTCGCTTGTCTGTCTGCAGTGTGGTTATTTTAAATATAAGAGAAAGAGAGAACTTTAAGAAATGAATTCTACAGTGACCATCAAAACGATGAAAAAAAATATTGCCGCAAACAGTTTATTTTGCGACGCCATGAAGCAAGGGATAGAGTAATATGAAACGATAGACCTTTTTACATTGTCATCTGTTGGGATTTAAATATATAATCATAATACTTATTTGCTGATTAGATTGTTTTATGAGAGGCCCAGACTTGACTAGGTCACAGGCTGACAGGAAACTGCATGTTTTTGTAGAATATGAGGAGCTGCAGGCAGAAAGTGAAACTAAGTAGAGTGTTTGATCGAAACGTAAAGTGTGTGTGACGTCTAAAGGAAGAATATAAATAATCAGGCTTCCTGTTTTCTGTCTGAGACTTCGGCTGGCGTGTCTGTGTGCTCAGTCTCCATATTCCGGAATATGTAAAATTAAAGATCATTTTTTAAGTTGGACCACTTTGAGCTGTGTCTTTCTTGGCCGTTGAAGAATACAAAGAACTGGATTTAATACATCCGATATATATTTTTTATATCGAACAGCCCTACCTGGTGGATGTTCAGAGGTTCATGAAAACCAGCATTACTAAAAACTCAAATGTCAAAGGAAGCTACATAATTGTACTTTGACCTTTAACCTCTCTGCTCTGTGTTGTTTCCTCTTTCAGACCCCAAAATTCTCACAGCTGAGTCTGGACAGGACGTCAGTCTCCCATGTCGAGCTCCAAACAGCAACATCAGAGTTGTACAGTGGAACAAAGCTTATCTGAAGTCAGGAAATGTCCTTTCATACCGGAATGGTCAATTTGTTCCAATTTTCCAGCATCCATCTTTTAAGAACCGGGTGGATCTGCAGGACAGACAGATGAAGGATGGAGACGTGTCTTTGATTCTGAAGGATGTGACGATTAATGACACTGGAGCATACATGTGTGGTGTCAGCATGGCAGAAAAACACTCATGGGAGCCCATTAACATTGTTTATCTGATTGTTGTTGATCCTCCAGGTGAGTGAGTAGAGTTGAGTGTGTGTGATCAGAGGTGAAGCTGCTTCCTGGTTGTTGATGTTTGTTTGTTGTATGGATGAGCTGGTGGATGTCAGAGGTAGACAGATGTTTCTCCAGCTGTTGTCTTTGTGGCTGGTAGTCTAGAGTTGTAGAGCAGCATTGTTTGGTTAGAGCAGAAACAAAGACATTTATGAATCCGTCTCTTCTTCTCTTGCTCTCTAACTCATCTGTAAACATGTGTGGGGAAACTCAATGTTAAAGCCTACAGCTGGAGGGGGAGGGGAGGGGTGAAGCTGGTGGTTGTGAGTCTGTGAAAGTGAATCTCTGCAGGTGAGATTGAACTAAACTGAGTTTAGAAGTGATCTGAGAAGTACAGGAGGATTATTTTCATCTGGATTCAGTTTATCTGTTTGTGTGAAGGAGACACGAGGCTGAGTGGACACTTAACATCTGTAATCCAGCTGTGACAGAGACAAAGAAGTGTAATGTGTGTGTCAGTGTGATGTGTTGTAGTGTCAGGAGTCAGTATGCAGCTACAAAGCTTTTAGTTCAGTGTATACAAACAGCTGTAGCTCCATAAAGGCAGCATGCAGAGACTCACAGTGTCTTAAAATGAGAGGCTGCTTTCTCTCACACATTATGTTCACTTATTATCAGCACATTTGGCTCGGTCATGGGGAATGAGACAAGATGCAGAAAATACTTTTTCTGTGAGGTTGTTTTATTATTCAACTGTACTCAGAAAAGCACAGTTTAACATTTAACATTTAAGTTGAACTATTCCACTGGCTCAGCCTAAAACTGTCTTTCAGGATCTGTGACAACAGTAAACAGTAGGGGTGCAACGATGTACAAATTTCACGGTTCAGTTCGGTTCGATACTTTGGTGTCACGGTTCGATATTTTTTCGATACAAAAGAATGTTCATGCTGGTTTAATTAGTCATTTATTAAAATTATAAATATATATTTTTAACTCAAAAGTATAGTTTTTAAATTTAATATTGCTGAATCAACAAAACAATAAAATAAAATGAATCTATCTGATCGAGAAATCACTCATCTTTGGAAAAGAGAGTTTATTACAGAGAAATGGCTCTTTCCAAAATAAAAGCTATACTATACGCTTCTTCTGGGCTATATTCTCAGCAGCATATTAAACATATCAGGTCCCCATAAGGAGAATCGTGTGCTAACGGCTGTCTAAATGACTCGGGTAAAGTTTGTAGCATGCATGCTTGTTGTTTTTGTCTGCTTCCACTTGTCTTTGCACTAGGATGATGTTGGCGTCAATGTGCAGTCATATTCGTTTTGTTCCCACTAGTGCTGTCAGCGTAAATCTCGTTAAAATGACATTAACATCATAACGCTGCAAATCTCAGTTAACGAGTTGCTGCAGATCGCCCCGTGCGTGGGGCTGGACGGCGTAAACATTTTAATGAACTAACTGTGCTAATGCACTAGTCCCCACCAATTGAGCATTGCATGGCACATCCGACATACTGTTTTACTTTTGTCCATGACGCGCTTACCTTCAGGTTCATACTTCACATGAAAACCAAGATAGTTCCAAACGCCAGATCTGAATGAGGATGGGGGAGGTTCAGTTTCGGGTAGCGTTGAGGCAGTTGCCATGTTGCAACGAGCTTAGCTTCTGTCTCGCTAGCTTACGCTGTGCTCAGTGGATCTGCACTCGACAGTGCAGCCTAGGCAGAGTAGTCAAACACAGATCCACTGAGCGCTCAACACAGACAGCATCGTCAGAAGAAAAGTTGATAAAATGCGCGCTCTGGCTTCAAGTGGCTCTTAAAGGGACAGTATACCCCCAAAACGCAAGGTCTACTCATCACCATGACAACTCTACAAACAGACCTCTCGTAGACAGGCAAATAGTTAAAAACACAACATAACCTTTTTTAAATGCTTTTTATGTTAATTTGTCTACACATGTTGTTGTTCTGTGGAAGCTAACATCTTGTAGTTTCTGACACTTTGCATGTTTAGCATGAGGCTAAAATTCCCCCTCAGTGGGTCACTGGTGACCTGCTGGATGTTCAGAGGTTCATTAAATCCAACATGACTAAAAACTCATATGTCAAAAGAAATGAACAAAATATTTAAAGTAAGTCATTCTGATCATAATTGTACTTTGACCTTTAACCTCTCTGCTCTGTGTTGTTTCCTCTTTCAGACCCCAAAATTCTCAAAACTGAGTCTGGACAGAACGTCACTCTCCCATGTCGAGCTCCAAACAGCAAAATTACAGCTGTAAATTGGACCAAAGCTGATCTAAAGTCAGGAAATGTCCTTTCATACCAGAATGGTCAATTTGTTCCAATTTTCCAGCATCCATCTTTTAAGAACCGGGTGTATCTACGGGACAGACAGATGAAGGATGGAGACGTGTCTTTGATTCTGAAGGATGTGACGATTAATGACACTGGAGCATACGTGTGTGGTGTCAGTGTGGCAGAAAAAGACTCATGGGAGCCCATCAACATTGTTTACCTGAGTGTTACAGGTGAGTGAGTAGAGCTGAGTGTGTGTGTGAGTCTGTGAAAGTGAATCCTGCGGTGCCATAGCTGGTGAAAACGTACTTAGTGCAGACACAAAACGTCCATCAGCTTCAAAGTGTGTCAGAAAAATGTCCACATGGTGACTGATGGATGAGAGAGGTCCCATTGTTGTTGTTGTGCACAAATCATTGAACAACACAAACACTTAGAGCTGCTTTCAGTGCTGCCTGTTTTGTTACTGCACAAAACAGGCTCAATGACAGTAACGTATTCTGAATACTTTGGATTACTTAATATATTATCATGCTTTTTACAACTACATGAATGTACTATTGCTGTGTGATTTATTACTGTTTGTTACAGGCCTTCTATAGGGTCTGTTTATAAACAGAAAAGCAGAGTTTGGAGACATGAGTTGCGCTCGGTCTGCAGGCTCTTCCTTCGTCTGATTTATTAACTGAATTGCACTGTGTTCTTTTCTGTTCATTTAGACACACACATTTCTCTTTTAACACCAAAAACACATTCAATCAGGTCCATATGTTCAACTGTTCAACTGGTTTTTCTCACAAGTATACACTTACAAAATAATTGTCTTTTATCCTTATTTACAATAAATCTGTAATTACATTCTGCTGCTGTTCAGCATCAATAACATTTCTGTGCAGTACTGTTAACACTGCGATTAACCCGCTTATATTACTATTGTAACCTATTTGTATTTTAACAGATTCAAATATCTAATGCATTTACAAACAATAAATAAACATTTTGTTTAGAAACAGTACACACCAGACTATTTACATTTGACACATAACAAGTAGGAAATGGGTTAGGTTGGAATAATCATAATCAGCTGTAATTTCCAATAACGTCAGGATAAAAGAGATGTGCCTAGGAGCTACATTTGTCACAAAATAAAACAGGTAATAAGACCAGCTACCTCTTTAGACTACAAGTGGAATCGTGGCAACTCACACTTTTCCACTCCCCTTTTTTTCCCTTCCTCACTCACAGACACATAACGAGTATGGCAGTCCATTCTCCCTGCAGCACGGACTACTGCCCATGAGGCTACATTCTTTAGGGCGATGCCTGTAACACTCTGCCTATTGCTTTCATATTAAAAAATTTGTTTGAATAATAATTTTCAAAATTATTTCTTCATGTCATTATGCGGTCCGTAAATAGAGATGACATGGGCCACGAGATTGAGACACAGGCATTAGGGCCTCTTAATGCATGTTTTGTTTGGATTTCCACTGGTGTGGAATTATCAAAAATAGAGAGGGCATAGCCTAACATATGAAACAGGAAAAGACCGCCAAGTAATCCATTTATTTCAACTGAGTATCTGCATTGTAAAAGCCACCCTTTAAAATAGTAACTGTAACGGAATACAGTTACTCATATTTAGTATTTAAAATGCGTAACGCCGGTACATGTATTCCGTTACTCCCCAACACTGCTTGTGCATGAATTGCTAATCACACAAATCACAGTAGTCATAAAGAAATCATCCTGGAAAACACTGTTTTATATTAAAGCTGACCTCCCCTTTTTGACACATGGTTTCCCCCATGTGTCAATTCACCAGAACTAGAAGAATAAAAAGGAAAAAGGTTAGTTACATTATTTCCCAACCAACATCAGAAATTTTCCTCTGAAGTAGCTTTGCGCCACGCCTGTAAACCCGTGTTAGAAAATAAAATCAGTATGAATTTCATGTTAAGTATGTCTAACTCCTGGCTCCGCCTGGAGCTTGCATCCACACCACGACTGCCTCAAAACAAACTCTGTCAGTTCATATGAGCTTCACATATGCAAACACCTGGAGGTCAGAAGAGTAATGAGGCATCCGACACTACAGTCACCAGTTTGTGTTGTGCAATTTATTTCCCCAGAAAATTAAACCACTACTGTTGCCATAATTTGCCCAAATCCTAGATCATCCCATATGTTTATGCCAACACATTATACATTGTGACTGTTCTTTAAATACGTCATTCACTTGTTTAATGCTATGAGCTCAGCGACACGAGATAAATAGTGATATAATAATACATAGTACAATAAAACTTCCTGTAATTACTGCACATTCTGCTTTATTAAACCTATGTCTGTCTGCTGGATGCCAAATCCCCCAGATGGACTCTTAGAGTAAAAACAACATTAGAGTCCTGGATGTCAGGCCTGGATAAACAGATTCCAGAGGTGCTGCTGTAAATCATGAAGTTAACAATTTGCTGCTGCTGTGAAAGGAGTGACACTGGTTTCAACACAGTATATTTTCACATTACATTTTCCTCCCTGTAACATGACATTTTCCAACAATACAGTGTCATACCATAACTAACCACGCAGCCAGTAAGAACACCGTTTCCTTCACAAAAAATCAGTAGCAAAGATAAGTGGCAACTAAAGTCTGCAGGGCCCACAAGCTGATGTGAACCTAGGATGTTGCCTTAATTTTCCTCCTCCTGTTAAAAAACCCAAAACAAAATAAAACCTACATACATGCACCCCTTTCCCACTGTCTGGGTGGAGCAGGTGCAATCTTGCGTATCAGTATCAAGTCAGTCAAACTTTTGTCCCCATTGTAGAGTTGGATGTCTCGAGACCGGTCACTTTTACGTGGTCTTGGTCTTCTCTTGGTCTCAACAGACTTTGGTCTTGGTCTTGGATCACTCTGTCTTGTCTTGGTTTCACTGTCTGGGTCTCGCTGTCTCAGATCGACATAGTGGTCGCGAGATTTGGAGTTGACAATATCCATGACAAACAACGTAACGTTCGATAATGTGTCATGCGCAAAAGCATCAGCTCTAAGAGCCGTGCTTAGAGAGTGCTTTATAGTGAATCAGAAGAGTCGACTCGCATTGAGCGAGAGACGGCTCCTCACTTAATTTCCTTTCGCTGCTCAGCTCTCACACAGCTCAGCTATGCTCCAATCCCTCCATATTGTGGCCAGTCACATGCGAGGATATAGGATAATATCATTGTGTGAAAAACAGAGAGGGTGAGAGATGCGACAGTCAAGTTGAGTGTGCGTCCTCTCAGTACACGAGTGAGGGCTGTGCGAGTGCATTGCAAAAACACACAAATATGCCTGAAACCCGTAAACGAAGCAGCATCTGGCTGCAGTTTAAAGACGTTTTTGTCTCTGTCTGTCTTGGTCTTGGTATTGTCTTGGTTTAGGCGGTCTTGACTACAAACAACCCCATTGTTAACCCAATCAGTCCCCTCATGTTTATTGCTGGCTGCAGAACTTCTCGTGCCACTGAAGTTTCCACTGCCAGCAATATGATGTAATTACAAAAGTTTTTTTTAAAACAATTCTTTATAATTTTAGAATAGATTGTAACGATTCAATCATTTTAGACACAGGGACATACCATCTGATGTGGTCAGTGTCCCAGATGCCTTTCGAATTATGTGACAACCCCTTGGTTTCGATTTACGAAAATTTTCGACTTACGAAAGACCCTCGGGAACAGATTAATTTCGTAAATTGGGGTTCCACTGTAATAAAACAAAACCCAATAATCTGAGAAAAATCGCGGCCCAATCATTCATCCTACACACATCAGCCGATTTCCATCGAGCTGTGAACACACACACTCTCACTCCCTGTTACACAACAACAACAACAACAACAACAATCTTTATTTATAGAGCACATTAAAAGCCAGGGGCATGCCAAAGTGCTTTACATAAAACAATAAAACAATAAAATGATTTACACTAAAACATCGGAGTCCTATAAGTGTGGGATTATGTTCACAGGTAAAAACCACTAATAAGAATAAACTATAGCACACAGCTATAGCAGAGTAAAGCTGTACCATCAAACCGTGATAGAAAACATTGACAGCGCAGGACAACGCAAAACAACCAGACACATTAATAGAATAACTCACTAGAAGCGAGGCGAGAATTTAACTAGTAGAAAAAGCAAGTTCAAACAAATATGTTTTAAGCCGTGATTTAAAAGATTGAATAGAATCAGACGCCCGGATGCCAATCGGGAGATTGTTCCACAGCTCAGGTGCAGCTAGAGCAAACGCTCGATCACCTCTAGACTTCAAGCGAGATCTGGGCTGAACCAACAATGACTGTGAGGAAGATCTTAAGGCCCTCGTAGGAAGATATGAATTTAAGAGTTCCTTAAGATAACTTGGCCCTGTGTTATTAGTAATTTTAAAAGTAAACAACAGAATTTTAAATTGAATACGAAATTTCACAGGCAACCAGTGCAGATCAGCAAGGACGGGAGTAATGTGAGCAAACTTCTTAGTTTTAGTTAGAATGCGTGCAGCGGCATTCTGGACTGTCTGTAATCTATGTAAAAGGGTAGAGTGGAGACCATAATAAAGTGAATTACAGTAATCTAGTCTTGACGTTACAAAGGCATGGATAAGCTTTTCCAAGTCATTGTGCGGGATGTAGTGTTTGGCCTTGGAAATAAGGCGAAGTTGGTAGAAACTAGATCTGACGACAGCGGATACTTGTTTATCAAGTTTAAATGAGCTGTCAAGTAGCACACCCAAATTCCTAACAGTGTCAGGGAAAGAACTAGTGAGGAAGCCAAAAGCATCATGAAGTTTGGCACAAAGAGCGTCACTGCCAAAGATCATAATTTCAGTTTTCTTATCGTTAAGGATAAGAAAATTTGCCAGAAGCCATTGCTTGACCTCACACATGCACTCTCGAAAGTTACTCACGGACATAGCTAGATCATCATTCAGCTCAAAATAGATCTGGATGTCATCGGCATAATAGTGAAAGGCAATGTGGTATTTCTCAAAAATGACACTTAAAGGAAGCATATACAGTGAGAACAGGGTAGGGCCTAACACAGATCCCTGGGGGACACCACAGCAACACACACACACTTCTTCTCACTGCATTCCTCAGTTTTTCTTAAAGTTCACACTACTCTATTCAACAAACACCTTTCCTTAAACCACAACTTCATATAGTGCACTGGATGTTTTCTTCTTTCTTTTTTTTTACACACCCTCTGGAGCGCTCTCACTCTATGGCGAGGACGATCTCCCCAGGCTGAACCCCAGGCTTATAACTGTGACTTCCTGTTTATCTGGCTGAGGCAGCTCTTACTACGCATTTTATGACAGGCATACCCCCACTGTCAATAAATTCCTCACTCTATGCATTTACACACCAAAGTTTACAGCTAAACTAACTCATTTGGCATGTCAGACGTCAGGGTTTAGCAACTTAATCTCATTCTTGAGAGTTTTAAGATGCCGTGTGATCAAACTGCATATTTCAGAGTTGCCTTTTATTGTGGGCAGCACACCTGTGCAATACACAATATTCATGCTTTCTAATCAGCACCTTGAAATGCCACACGTGTGAGGTGGGGTGGATTATGTCAGCAAACGAGAAGTTCTCACTACAATATCTTATAGTAATGGGTCCTTTGTGTATGTAGAAAATGTTTCAGATCTTTAAGTTCAGCTCATGAAAAATGGGAGCAAAAACAAAAGTGTTGCGTTTATATCCGGTTGTTCAGTCTGACGTCACTAGCCGTGTCTGGGTCTAAACTCCGCTGCAGGTCCATATATCAAACGATCACTATGGCATTACTGAGAGTTGAAAAACTGTCTAAAGTCTTTCATCTTTAATAAAATGATCAGCGTTCTGCTCTACCAGGTGTAACAATTGAGTTTAACATCCAGGCATCCATGAAAACGGAATTTATGACATTTAACGGAGTTAGAAGTTAGCAGGGAGTTAGCTCGCTAGCTTCTATCTAAATACAATATAGCATGTCCTGACTGCAGGGTTTTGGAAACAAATTAAAACGTACAGCTCTGTTATCACTTCCAACATAAATGAAGTAAGTAAGTAAGTAAAATTTATTTATATAGCACATTTCACAGATAAAAATCACAAAGTGCTTTACAATAAGATCAGACATACAAGTTAAAATTAATTAAAAGCCTGTTTGTATAAAAATGTCTTCAGCTGCTTTTTAAAGGAGTCAGTAGAGTCTAGACAGCGTAAAGACAACAGCAGAGAGTTCCACAGCCTAGGTGCCAGTGCCTGAAAAGCCCGATCCCCACGTGTTTTAAACCTAGTACGTGGGACCACCAGTAGCCTTTGACTTGAAGACCTAAGTGCTCGGGATGAAGCATGAGGTTTCAACAGGTCAGAGATATACTGGGGAGCTTCACCGTGCAGAGCTCTAAAAGTTACAACTAAAATTTTAAAATGAACCCTAAAATTTACAGGCAACCAATGAAGAGAAGCCAAAACTGGAGTAATGTGTGACCTCTTGTTTGTACCAGTTAAAAGTCTTGCCGCTGCATTCTGTACAGACTGAAGGCGATCCAGAGCTGTTTTGTTGAGACACGTAAAAAGACCGTTACAATAATCCAAACAAGAAGAGATAAAAGCATGAATAATCATCTCAAGTTCTGCCTTTGACACCAGCAGCCTGAGTTTAGAAATGTTTCTTAGATGATAAAAACAGTTCCGGACAAGTTGTTTAGAGTGTTTCTCAGGAGACATTGAACTGTCAAATATAACACCTAAAAATGAAGGCAGAAAGCTAAACAGCAGTGATGTTTGTAGGGTTACTGAAGTTGGGCTAGCTGGTATATAATGATGTGCTACGTGACCGCTAGCGACACAGCTACGTTAGCATAATATAAACAAGCTAACTTTTTTTCCACTCGATAAAAGTTAACGCGAGTGTTCTCGGTGGTCAGGAACAAATGTAATCACGTGGCAGGATGCTGTAAAAGGACCAAACTTCAGCCAGGAGAACAACTGAGATAATCCATCCACAATATGAGGTTAGTCATTCATATACTGCTGCATGGGCTGGGCTGTAGTTACATCCTAAGGTTTTAAAAAAATTAGCTTAAATAAATGATTAGCGGTAATGAAAGCCGAGGGAGGTCAACAGTGATCACTGACATGACATTAAACATGTTAACAACACAAAAGTCATATTAAACGCAGACTACTTTAGGCCCGGAAGTAGGATTCCTCACGTCATCACTGAACAATCGGATTCAGGAGTGCACATAAGTGGTCCGCAGGTGCATTTCAAAATAAAAGGCACGCACCAGATAAGAAGTTGCAACGCGTGTTTGCGTACATAAGATTTTCCGGAGGACAGACATTTGTTTAGAACTCTTAAAGATTTACTTTGAAAGCGCATGCACATCTGCGGACCACTTATGTACCACTTATGTTACCCTGTTTATATTTTTGTTCAGTGTATATACAATAGAATAAGTACTATACAAATAGAATAAAATACTTTGTTACATAGAGAAAACTGCACTTGGTGTGCCACTGCACATTAAGGAGAAAGGGCGAGATTTACATTTGTGTATGGGATGTGTGTGTGTGTGTGTGTCTGTCAGCACGTGTGTGGTCATCTGCAGAGACCATGTTGTAGAGTCTGACAGCAGTGGGGAGGAAAGACCTGCGAAAGCTCTCCGTCTCACATCGTGGGTGCCGCAACCACTGAAGGAGCTGCTCAGTGCTGTCAGAGTCTCCTTCATGAGGCAGAGACAGCTTAGTCACCATTCTCCTGTCACTCACCACCTCCACTGGGTCCAGAGGGCATCCTAGATCAGAGCTGGCCCTCCGGATCAGCCTGTTCAGTCTCTTCCTGTCCCCAGCAGAGATGCTGCCATCCCAGCAGACCACACCGTAAAAGATAGCTGAGGGCACCACAGAGTCACAGCTATGGGTAATTTAGAGTTTCCAATTAACCCCACTATTTAATTAATCCCCACTAAGTGCATGTCTTTGGACTGTTGGAGGAAGCCGGAGTATCTGGAGGGAACCCTCGCAAACATGGGGAAAACATGCAAACATGCATCTGATGGTGGAATTGAACTCGGGACTTTCTTGGTGGTTAGCATTGGTGTTGTGAGGCAACAATGCTAACCACCATGCCACTGTGCAAAGTTAAATTAATTAATTTTATTCATTCACAGTTGAGAACAAACAAGCTGATCTTTGTACTAACTTATTATTCACAGTAAATTCCATAAAAGCCTCAATTCAGTTTGTTTGTGTAACTGAATTAAATAGTGCAAATTTTACAGAAATGAATTCAGAAATGAATTCAATAATGTTAATGATGAGTTAATGATCACACTGAGCTCTCTGAGAGTTGGGAAAGTCATCTTTTAGCTATATTTTTGAAAGCAGTCTGTCAGTTCTCACTATTTTATTTATTATTATTATTATCTTATTATTTGAAGTGCTTCATACATAAAGGTTGTAAATTGTGTACAGTGTAGTTTGGTTGGTGTGACAGAGCTGTTATCATCGAATCTGAACAGGTTCAGATGTTTCAGCCTCATAATAAATAAACACATTTTCAGAGACTCGAGGATTTGACCTTCCAAAAGTCTCAAACATGTTTTAATGAGCTCTCACAGATCTGCAGTCAAACAGGTCAAATTATATAGAACAGCTGGATGAAACAAACATGACCTCTGACCTCGAAGGAGCTGTCAGACCTGTTAAGTTGTAATTTTATTTTCATTTTTTTCTTTTATGGTAAAAACAAGATGGAGGCTTCAGTTTTGGTCAGATCATGTGTTTCCTGTTTTTAAATTAAACGCACAGAAAATCCCCCAGTATAAACATTTTCTCACTTAATACATATTGTGAATGAATTTATTAACCTAGTCTTCTGAACTAGATGAGGAAAATAATTCTATTCTATTATTCACTCATCACCTACCTGACAGCTGACACCTGTTTCTCACCTGCAGATCAGTCGGGAAGATATCCGGTATGGATGATAGTTTTTCTGGGAATTCTTCTTCCTCTTATTATTTTATGGATATGGGCAAAAATACAAAAACAGAGAATCAAACGTCGCAAACAGGTATGAGGTTCTGCAAAGTTTTCAAAGCCGAATTCTGAGTCTCCGCCTGCTGTTCCAAGAAGTCACAGTTACTGAAGAAAGAAAGATGATCAAGGACAGAAAAAACTGATGATGCTGATCTTCGTCTTCAGTCTCCACAGCTGAACTGTGAATCAGGCGATCTGAGGACAGACATAAATAATCTCTTCTGAACATCCATCAGACGGCTGAATATATTAAACATCTCTGCTGATCATCATGTTCAGACACAGACCAACAGTGTGTGTCTGTGCTGTCTGTCAGTGACTCTGAACTACAGTTTATTCATCTTCAGGCTGTTCATGAGATTTACTGACACAAAGTCAAACTGTGTTACAAACACACATGAATTTCTGATCTCAGAGTCAGTGAGTGTTGGAGCTTCAGGTTAGACAAATTAACTATTTTATGTTGGTGTGATTGTTTATTAGCTTCATGTGACTTTTTCTTCTTTAAGTACAGTCCACTGGAAAACACTTTGTATAAAAATCATCTCTTTGTCTGACATTGTTTTTAGTTTGTAAACCAATCTTACCCAATTTAACAGATTGTACAAACTGTTAACGTCTCTCTCTGATCCTGCACTGAGAAGTTTGACAACCTCTTCAACTTTTCTTTAACATGTCACACTGTTCAGGTCAGATTTAAACTGCTTTGACCTTTGACACCAGCAAAACATCCTGAACAACTTTGCTGGGTTGAGACCTGATTACTTTTCATAAACAGACCCATAAGACTCAAAAATATGAAACATATTGTCACATTTATACTGTTGTATAGATGATGCAAACTTTTGTACACTGATGCTCTTTTGGGTGAAGTTTGACTCATTTGTTTAGATGGATTTTCAGATCCACCAGTTTGGCTCAAGTTAGAAACATTGTGATTTTAGGGAAAATTGCCACTCATAATGTATAAATATACACATCATGTTTGTGTGGATTTGTAATGAGACAGCAGTGTCGGAGGTCACAGTCATCCTGTTGCCCACAGAAACAGACTCCCCCTGTGAATTAGTAAAGTAACACATGGAGCGCATGAGGAACAAAGGTCATACATGTATCTCCTGAAGTGGATTCTGGGTCTCTGACTTCCTCCCACAGTCCAAAGACATCAACGGGTGTTTTTTATTTATCCGTGTATGCTGTGTGTTAATGTGTGGTTCCTACAGAACTTAATGGTCAGTAACACTAACATGTAAACATGAGTACATCACATCAGCACATGAAAGAACAACAGTGTGGCATTAATATTACAGCAGTGAGGACAGTGTGATGAACTGATGCTCTGATCTCTGGTCTGACCAAAGCTTTAACTCCAAACATCTCTCCACTGTTAGAGCTTCTGCACTGTTTCAGGTTCAAATCATGGTTCATATTTTCATGGCCTGATTGTGTGACGCCTCCACCTACATCACTGAACTGCTCCACTTCTGTACTCTTCTCTCTGTGGCCTTCTTGAAACGTCCTCTTGGTGTTTGTGGGGTTTTTCTCAGTTCATGTGTGCCTTATAAGAGTTTGTTTTTTAAAGACAATGACAATCAGTGAATTCCTTCTGTGATTGAATGAAATATGAGCACTATGTAAGTGTGTAAGTGTTAATAAAGATTTACATGTACCTGTTGAATTCTCTTTTCATTGTTTTTGTCCCTCCAATAACAGACAAACCTCTGTTTCTGAAGTGCCTTAGAGCAACGTCTTCCTCTGTAACTGAGGGTAAACATGTCTTTACTTCTGTGCCTGAAAACAACATCTCCCTGTAGAAAGTGAAGGCTGAGCTCACTCAGATCACTCAGTCAGATCAACTGAGCTTAGAAATAAACTGATTTGTTGATTTTACAATGCTGTGATTGCAGCTATTCCACAACTCTCTCTGTTAATGGTACACATGGCCACTGATTAAATGGTCATTGATCAATGATCATTATTCTTTCGGATAGCGATTGAGATTGTGGATAGAAGTGGCAGAAATGGGCTTCCTCCAAAGAGTGGTTGGCCTCTTCCTTAGAGATAGGGTGAGCAGTTTGGCTATTGGAGGGGCTCAGGGTAGAGCTGCTGCTCCTTCACATCGAAAGAAACCAGTTGAGGTGGTTTGGGCATCTGACGAGGATGCCTCCTGGGTGAATTGTTCCATGCATGTCCCACAAGAAGGAATCGAATGGAACTGAAGAAATCACTTGGAAGAGTGACAAAGCATTTCTCCAATTGAATGCGTCCAGATAAACAGAATCAACCTTTTGTGACACTTTTATAATGTTCAACACGATTACTAACAGACAACACACCCAGTGCACTAAACTCACTGTGTGCAGGACTTTGTTTGGTGTTTACATAAACGGTAAATGGTCTGAATTTCTATAGCGCTTTACTAGTCCCTATGGACCCCAAAGCGCTTTACACTATATTCAGTCATCCACCCATTCACACACTGGTGATGGCAAGGCAGACATACATTGTAGCCACAGCGGCCCTGGGGCGCACTGACAGAGGCGGGGCAAAATGAAAACAAACTACAAACTGCTGAGCTGTTGAACAGCTGATCCAGCCTTTAGTCTGAGCTGCAGTCAGTCACACAAACAGACTGAACAGGGTGTGTTCTGTGCAGCACCTGCATGTAAAACAGAAGCAAAGCTGTTCCTGTGAAATGAAAGTGAAAGCCCCTCTGAGCGTCTCCCTGTAGAAAATGGAGGCTGAGCTCAGTCAGATCACTCAGCCTGCAGACAAATGGAGGCGTGTTTGAGACGTGCAGATAAACACTCAGCTTTGTGTCGTCCTCTAAGGGCTCAGGGCCGTCCTGTTGTCATATTATCACATGCATGACAACATGCGTCTCAGTCCTCAGAGTCCTCTGCACAGTGCTCAGGGATTTTCCTCATCTTTCATATTGTGTGCCTGTTTGAATTCAAGCATCATCGTCTACAACTGGACACCCAGCTCTATCTGTCCATGAAGCCAGATAACACACACCATTTAGTTAAACTGCAGGAATGTCTTAAAGACATAAAGACCTGGATGATAACTTTCTGCTTCTTAATTCAGATCAAACTGAGGTTATTGTAATCGGCCCTGAAAATCTTAGAAATATGGTATCTAACCAGATTCTTACTCTGGATGGCATTACCTTGGCCTCCAGTAACACTGTGAGGAACCTTGGAGTCATTTTTGACCAGGACATGTCCTTCAACGCACATATTAAACAAATATGTAAGACTGCTTTCTTCCATTTGCGCAACATCTCTAAAGTTAGAAATATCCTGTCTCAGAGTGACGCTGAAAAACTAGTTCATGCATTTATTACTTCCAGGCTGGACTACTGTAATTCATTATTATCAGGATGTCCAAAAAACTCACTGAAAAGCCTTCAGCTAATCCAAAATGCTGCAGCAAGAGTCCTGACAGGGACTAGAAAGAGAGAGCATATTTCTCCTGTTTTGGCTTCCCTTCATTGGCTTCCTGTTAAGTCCAGAATTGAATTCAAAATGCTGCTCCTCACATACAAGGTCTTAAATAATCAGGCCCCATCTTATCTTAATGACCTTGTGGTACCATATCACCCTATTAGAGCACTTCGCTCTCGCTCTGCAGGCCTACTTGTTGTTCCTAGAGTATTTAAAAGTAGAATGGGAGGCAGAGCCTTCAGTGTTCAGGCCCCTCTTCTGTGGAACCAGCTTCCAGTTTGGATTCAGGAGACAGACACTATCTCTACTTTTAAGATTAGGCTTAAAACTTTCCTTTTTGCTAAAGCATATAGTTAGGGCTGGACCAGGTGACCCTGAATCCTCCCTTAGTTATGCTGCAATAGACGTAGGCTGCCGGGCAATGTTCCCTCTAATTTTTCATGTGTCTGAGCGAGTCGCAATATGGCGCCCCCCAGTGGCTGCAGCCAGACTCTTGGGGCCCCTTTTGGTCTCTGCAGGCATAATTAATCAATCACATGGATCATTTCTCAGAAAGGCTCAACAAGTACACGTAATTTTTAATGGAACTATTTTATTTGTAAATTCTATTTATTTTTTTAATGAATACATTCTCTTCTGACCATAGTTGTTTTATTGCCTAATGAGATTTGACTAATCAATATAATAGTCCACTCTTGTGCGCTCTATCCTCGATGAGGACATGACCCTCACTGTCCAATCAAATTCTTTCCTCCCATTAAAGGTTTGTGATTGGACAGTAAATTTATAAAAGGTCATGTCAGCACATAGTGTCCATAGTAGTAATGGTAAATTTGATTCTTTTTACTGAATCGAGTTTTAATGAGTCACTCACCAAAGTGAATCGGATTTGTTGACTCATTTGATTCACTGAGTCGGTCGACCAGAGAGTGCAAAAAATGTACATTTTCACTCAAACTTAATTTGTTTCTCTTTTCATGTAAATCCTACTGCTAAGATGAATGATTCTAAAAGAAAACAACTATTTTACAGAGCAAAAAAGAGCAAAACATTTCTAAAATTAAGCAATTTTCTATCAAAATTGCTTAATAAACATTTATTTTATTTTATTTTAATATATTTTTATTTTTTATTTTATTAGTATTTTCCTTAAATGTGTTAAATATATATTTTCTCATCTAAATGTCCACTGAGCTGTGAGCCAGTAATGCACCTTAACATTGGTTGCCAACCAAGAAGAAGAAGAAGCTGTGAGCCAGGAGGGAGGGGGTGAGTGAGTCCTGAGTGATTTGCTTATGCTTACAAATCAGCACAGGAGGGAGGGGGTGAGTAGCTCAAATGTGCTGTTAGCATGTTAGCAGAGCGATGCTACTGTGAACCGAGGAGCTATTTTCTTGATGTGAGCTTCTACTCAGGGTTTTTTCTTCCAGTTCAGAGCAGAAATTTTTTGTTACGATACTGGATGTTGTGTTTTTCTCCACAATTTTAATTATAAGCTAGATACATTGCTGCTAACAGCAACAGGGATGAGTCAGTGAGTCAGTTGGGCTTGTGAATCATGATTCACGAGTCAGTAAAGTGATTCTCGAGTATTGAACGATTCGTTCATGATTTGCGCATCACTAGTCCATAGTTATAAATCCCACCACTCAGTATTATTAACACATTCTCTCCATGACCCCAGTAAGCTACTGAAGGCTAACCCAGGCAAATATCCCAGAATGCATTTCGTCGAAAACGTAAGAGGCAGTTTTGGAGGGATGCACAGTTTAAAATATTCTTTCTGAATGTAGCTGTGTAAACTTCAAATATCTACTCGATTTATCAAGACATCACAGATTTGCAAAAGTGCTCTAACGTTTTCCGAGATGTGGGACAGTCCACAGTGGGTTGAGAGTGTGGATCTGTGACCTGCGTGAGAATCAGCTTCCTAACATTTGTCTGGAAGAAACACACAGACAGGAAGCAGCAACAAGTGTGAACATTTCACAGATCATGTGTAATCGGTTATTATCAGGATGTCTTAAAAACTCCCATAAAACCTTCAGCTGATGCAAAATGCTGCAGTCGAGTCCTGACAGGGACTAGAAGGACAGAGCAGCTTCCTCCTATTCTGGCCTCTCCTCATTGGCTTCCTGTTAAATCCACAATTTAAAATCCTGCTCCTCACATAGAAGAACTTTAATCAGGCCTATCTTATTTCATTGACCTTAGAGTACCATATGTCCAAATCATGGTTCAACAGCAGCTAGGTGGATGTCAGCAGCTTACATGGTGGAGATAAATCCAGGGTTTGAGATTGTTTACAACTTAAACTCAGAGCCTTTTAACACAATTACTGACAAATAACGCACTCAGAGTACTAAACACACTGTGTACAGGACTTTGATTGGTGTTTGCAGAGATGAAAATGATGCAGCCTGCTGACCAGTTGAATCAGCTGATCCAGCCTCTTATCTGAGCTGCAGTCAGTCACACAAACAGACTGAACAGGATGTGTTCTGTGCAGCACCTGCATGTAAAACAGAAGCAAAGCTGTTCCTGTGAAATGAAACTGAAAGCCTGTCTGAGCGTCTCCCTGTAGAAAATGGAGGCTGAGCTCAGTCAGATCACTCAGCCTGCAGACAAAATGGAGGCGTGTTTGAGACATGCAGATAAACAGTCACAGCTTAGTGTCGGCCTCTGAGGGCTCAGGGCCGTCCTGTTGTCATGTTATCAAGTGCATGACGGCTCTCTGCACACACTTTGAGTCCTTATGCACATTTTCTTTAAGTCCTCATCTCTGTGGACCTGAGGGATTACCCACAGTTCATAGTGCTGTGATTTTCAAAGCATTAAGAACAAGGATGGAATTCTTTGTAATTCACTTGTGTGACACGTTTAAGTTTTCTTCTCCTAACAATGAAAAGGAGAGACCTTAAGAGTGCACACAGGTAACGACTCCACTGAGAATAAAGGTGTGTCTTAAACATGTTGAAGCATGTCTAGTGCAATGATCGTAGTCTGCTCGGGAGCAGCAGGAGAGTCGTGTTTGCTGTTTTCGTCATTTGGAAAATATAATAAGACTCTCAAACTGATCAATGCAGGTGGGGGCACAGGTCCCTGGCTGGCCAATCATCTGTGAGCCCTGGAACGCTGGAATTTCCAAACAGGGGCCGTAACAGATAAATTATCACAAAGGTTGGTTATTGTTATGGGAAAAATTCTACTTTATCCTCACATTTAGATTTATGTGTTTGGTATCTCACTGTATGAATTAGTATAACATTTGTTACCTTAGATGAAGTATGTGTATGTGTCAGCTAGGGATGGGTATCCAGTATCCTTCTGACATAAACAGTAGTAACCAGACCGAAAAGCAGCGCACATTTCGGTGCTTTGTTTGCCTGAGATGTCATACACTTTGGATTCTAGCCAATTATTTTACCTTTCCAAGGACAGTAGGTGGGCCCAGGTATGTACGTTCTTTTAGAGCAGAGCTACAGATTAAAAATGCCCAAGGCAAAGCGGTCAAAAGTCTGGCTGTACTTCACAGCAAAAGATGCAGCCTGCAACAAGTGCTTTAAGGTGATACTGTGCAAAGGAGGTAACTCCTTGAATCTGATGAAACACCTGGTGACGTATAGCATTTTGTTAAAAGCCGAGAAATGCGTCGTATTTGATAGCTTGCAGCGAGACCTCACACTGGGCACATCTACTGCGGGTGGGTTGCCTGTTATCTTACCCGGAGTTAGCAACATCCCCCAAGAACCAGAAGAGGAGAGTCCTGGCCCCTAGCCCTGCCAGTGTAGCAGAAATGATGACGGATGATGATGGCAGCAGCAGCCGTTCTTCTCTGCGTGAGTAGCTTAATGTTGTTCATGTGTAATTTACGTTGAGTAGGCTAACCACGTTATTACATTAATGCATGTAAGGTGAACTAGCAAACATCATCATAGCTACATGCGGCTGTCTTCTTGTTTGATGGCAGATACTCCCTTCACCCTGGCCAAAAAGGCTAAAATGACCAAAGAAAAAGTGGGAAACAGCTGAACATGAGAGGTTTTTGGATATAATTTGTGTTTTTTCCATTGTTTGAGCACCAGTTTGAGCACCGTTTCAAAAGTACCGGTTTGGCACCGGTATCGGATAAAACCTAAACGATAATTTGATAACCAACTTATAGCATTTAGAAATAGACCAATACTGTTTAGTCTATTTACTGAAATGGTCAACTGTATCAAACGCCTTTGAGAAGTCAAGAAAAAGAGCAGCACATATTTTTTGCAGTCCATTGAATAAAAAATAACATTAAACACATTAATAGCAGCAGGTATTGTGCAGTGATTTTTTCTGAATCCCAACTGATGTTGGGAAAGAACTGAAATTTTGTATTTCAGTTGTTCACTTATAAGCTTTTCTAGAACTTTAAAGTTCTAAAAGTTTCAGTCACAAACACAAACATCCTGCACTGAAGCTTCTCTGTGTGGTTTAAAGACACTGAATGATTCTCTGGCTGTTTTTAGGTTGAGGTGGTTTAGTATTTATTCTTTGTTTTCATCAGTGAAGAGAGGTGTGTGTCATTTAGCCACAACCAAACAGGAACAAGTTAAATTTTGTATTTGTAGTTTATTAATCCTGCAGAGAAACTGCTGTGGGAACAAAAGCCAACAAACATCAAGTCAATGAACTGACTTCCAGTAAGTAGTTCTGGGTCATCAGAGTCTAATTCAGTGATAAAAAGACAAAACATCTGTAACATGTGGATGTCCTCTGGTCCGAGGTGCTGGGGGGACCAGTTAGAGACCAGCAGCTGGACGTCAGTGGTTGGACTGGTGGACTACTTCAGTGAAGAGTAGACGACGTCTGGCTCTGGTTTAAAGTCTGAACACAAACACACACAGTTCAAACAACAGGAAACATGATTACAAGCTTTGTAGTTCAATCAAGACCTCCAATCTCCACCTCTCTGCATCACACACAGTCCCAGTTCAGACTTTACTGGGAACCAGCTCAGATACAAATTACAGAGCTTCCACACTGCTCACACCTTAACTGCTTCTTCAGACCTGGAGCCCACAGATCTGTGCTGATCTTTAACTTTGTACATGTGGTTTCTTCTAGTGTGGGTTTAGTGTTTCTTTCTCTCAGCTTCAGTTCTTACTTTGAGTTTGTCATTAGTTCCCTCTGTGTTCCCTGTCTGTCCTCCCTCCGCCTCGTCTCTGTTCCCTGTTTTACTTCAGTTATGTCTCGCTCTTCCTGGTTTCACTGACTGAGTTTGAATTTTGACTTCCAGCTAATAAAGCTCATGTTTCCCTCCCTCTGACCTCTGTCATCCTCTTTCATAAATTATAAAACATCCTTCATCACATGAGACACAAATGGTTTCTACATCATCATCTGAGGTTTCTTCAAAGCTTTTCTTCTCTTGTTCTTTCATTTGTTAACAGCTTGTAAATCATTGACGATAAAAATCAGATGCTCTGAATGAAGTGATCTATGTTTCTACGTAGACTTGTTAAACTGAGTGCAGAAGTGTGTTCATACTAAAGTATGGCTACATGTAGTGCACTGTGTACCTGGATGGTCTGCTGATAACTGGGACTTCACCCAAATATTCAAATGTTCTGATATTTGTCCTGTTTGACATCTTGCTCACTCACAGCAGTTAATATTTTTTTAGTTCAAATCTTATGACTTTATCACTTTATTTATGACTTTATTTCTCTTATTTTTATTTTTATTTTTTAATTTAAAAAAGATGTTAATTTTAAACACATTTAAAAAATCAGTTGTGTTTTCCTTTCAGTTTTGTTCCATTTTAAAATCACATCAGGAGTGTTTCAGAGTTTTTCCTGCACTTAGCTTTTTATTTTGAAATTTTGGATTTTCTATAAATGATCTAAATGTCTCCCTGTTCTGCTGCTGCTATACAGCTTGATGTGTCTTATCCTCCACAGGTCTGAGCTTGAGTAATGGTGTGGTTAGGTTAGCTTAGCACCATGGCTGTAAACAGTGTGAGCAGCTAGCTTGTCTCTGTCCACAGTCAAAGATAAAGAGCAGCTGTACCTGGGCCTCCTTGTTCTGATGGTTGTTTGTCCATAACTGACGTCTTCAGTTCTCACTGCTGAGTAGATCACAGCTGAATCAGTCTCTGTGGAATAAACACATTAAAATTACTGTAACAGTGCTGTGATATTATTACACTTTATTATTTACTTTTATGTGGCTTTTTGAAGATATTAAGTGTTGCCTTTTTATAAACCGCAGTATCTTTTCATAGTTTTTCCATCCTAACACCTCTGCTGTGAAACACTGAGTGACCACAAAGAACTGGAGTTTCTGAGAAATGCACACTGACAGTCTTCACCACAGAGCTCAAAGCAAACATGTTCTGACAGCATGAACACTATTATTAGACAAACACACTACAGTGAGAAGCTCATCAGCTTCACACTAACATGAGTCTGTGCTCTGTGGATGTGTATCTAGCATGGTGGTTAAAGGACAGTGGGGAATGAGACCTCTCGGTCTCGATCTTTGCATTCTGATTGGTGAAACTGTACTTCTTCCCTCCGCCCCCAACCCCACATATCCCCATCAGTGTTGGTCAAGTTACTTGAAAAAAGTAATCAGTAACTAATTACTGATTACTTCCCCAAAAAAGTAATCCCGTTACTTTACTGATTACTTATTTTCAAAAGTAATTAATTACCCAGTTACTTAGTTACTTAGTTACTTTTTAAAAACACGATTTACAACCTGAAGAGGTGATAAAGCGATAGATCTTTCAGCCCAATTCTACTTTTTCTACATAATGCATCATACAAAATGTAATCAAATGGAAAAGTCTTTTTTTTAACTTGTTTTATCAGTTTTAATCTTTTAACTTTATGCATCAAGCAAAAATTTTATTATATGCAACATTCTCTGACTTGAATAAATTAGTTTAACATTTAAACCTATTTTCTACACATTCCAGCACATAAAATATTTTTTGTGTTTACACTCACTCTTTCAAATAGATGGAAGTAAAACACAGCAGAAAATAAATAAAGTCAAAGACTCAGCGGTTCTGTTGCTCTATTTTCACCTGTAAAGCAGGACTGCGGTAGGCAGAAATCTACCCTGGTGCAGGTGTGCCGCAGTCAGTTGAAGAATCCGCGAGTTTCTCTGTGAATTTCCCATTACATCGTTCCGCACTCGGTGCTTGCTTGGAAGTTTAGGGGTTTTTTTGCTGTAAAAAGAAGTTTTCTTCCCACGCACGATGGACGCTAATGTTTTTGTCACTTTTTAGGGAATCAAACTCAAAGTAAGGTCAGTACTTCCACACTTTAAACGCTGTACGCTCATACTCTCTCCCACAATCGATATGTGATCCATTGTTGATCTGCACACAGCTGTTGTCACAAACGTCGCGCTTGCTAACGTCATTGTCATGAGACATTCTCGCAAAAAATCACGGTTTTAGTAACGCAGCGTTCCTACGGGAAAGTAACGGTAATCTAATTACCGTTTTTGCAATAGTAATCCCTTACTTTACTCGTTACTTGAAAAAAAGTAATCAGATTACAGTAACGCGTTACTTGTCCCGCTGCCGTCATCCACGCCTGGTCCGGCCTTCGCGTCTTCATCATCTTCGCCTGGTCCAGCCTCCGCCTCAGCTTCTGCCTCAGCTTCTGCCTCGTCCGGTCCAGTCTCCGCCTCAGCTTTTGCCTCGCCTGGTGCCGTTGCTGTGTGCACGGTCGGCCCCCTGAACTGTTTCGGCTCTTGTGTCGGACTTGACTGTGGACTCGTGAATAGTCTTGTTTTGTGTTGACCTGTTTTCGGTTTGTTCTGGTCTCTTGTGCTCCTTGTTTTTTGATTTGGGCCCTCCTTCCTGGACCCCCTCCGCCCGCCCTGGTCTGGTGCTCGGTTTTGTTGTTCTGTTTTCTGTTTGGGGCTGTCGGGAGCCAGCCCTTTGAGGGGGGGTACTGTCACGGTTCTGGGTCCGTTGGACCCAGTATTTTGAGTTTTATTATGTTTGGGTTTTAGTTTGCATCGGGGATTGTTTTCTTGTTCTCTTGTTGTGTTTATGATGATGATGATTACGATGTTTATTATTAGAGTTCCATGTTTCTGTGTATTTGGGTTTAAGATGCGGGTTTAGTTTCATATGTCATTTCCTGTCTGTCTCTCGATGTCGAGCCTGCGTGTGATGTTTTATTGTGAAGGTCTGCGTCTCATGTGAGTGTGTTCAGTTTTACCTCTGTCTTGTCTTACTGATTGTTCCCAGCTGTGTCCACCACCTGTGTGTAATTCCCGTGTTTCTCTGTGTGTATTTAAGTCGTGTCCTCCGTCATTGTAGTTGCTGGTCCGTCTGTGTATCTACCATGTCTCACCCGTGTGTTCTCCCTGCTGTCCATCGTCATTCTCCTCTGCTCGTTCTCATTCAGGTTTGTTCTTTGTAGTTTAGTTGTTTTCCAGTATAGTTTAGTTCGAGCTCCATTTGCTGTTTGTCCTTATTTTGTGCTTAATAAACCACCCTCACTTCTCCACTACTGCCTGCGTTTGGATCCTCATTTTCCTTTTCTACACGGCTCTCCTCACCCGCCGTGACACACACTACCCATAATGTTAATGTTATGCTAATGTTAGTACTGCTCTATTTTAGCAATGTATCTTTTCTGTAATCAATTCAGTTTTTTTAACCCTATTCACGTAATTAACTCAATATTAACAATTTTAATTTCGTAATTGATTTTTTTTCTAAATATGGTGTAATACTGCCTCGTAATATAAGTTGTTTCTTTGGTCATAAATTATTTTTGTAATCATTTCACCAAAACAGACCTGAAATAATCCCTACATGTTCCATTTTCATTTGCAGAAATGACAAAGCCAAAAACCAAACCATGCCATTCCTGTCAGGCTCCAAACACCTGCAACAGGAAGACATGCAGTGGATGCCTGGGCAGCCTGAACCTAAAGGAGGGATTTGGGGAAAAAAAAACAAGAACAGTTTAAAAACAGTAACTGGGCTGCCTCTGTTAAAAACAACAGAAATGCGAGCAGGGTGGTTAATTCAGCCCAGTTGTCAGTAAGTTTAAATGTTCTGATCTAATAAGTGGTTGGTCTGGTAGGCAATTCTTTATTAATCACAGTTGTCAATGTTTTCTTGTATATCATGAAGTAAGAAACTAACAAGACATGTATATACACATAAAATATTAATTTATAAAAGAGCATAAATAAAAAAGTTATTCACATCAGAATAACATCATCACACTAAAGACATCCAACTAGAAAAAACTTGTTAAAAACTATTTTTATTTAAGCTACTTCTGATTTTTAATTTAATCGGCTATTAACTGAGAGACAAAACATTTCAAGATGGATTTTATCATACATTTACAGGTTTGGTCGCCATAAATACTTTTTAACTATCGACAACAATAAAACAACAAAGATGTGAAACTTAAAGGTTTGTTATACATCAATTTGCTTACATGAAAGACTGGCTGCATGTTTTTCTTTGTTGTTCTTGCAGGTTTCAAAGCTACATGCCCTGGGCTACCAGCCAATTCTGTTTCTTGGACAGTTTGACCGTAAGGGCCGTATAGTAGGGGACGTGATCACTCACATCGAACCAGCGGAAGGTGCTGCACGTGACATCCTCATGAAGATGAAGAAGCTTTATGAACACCTTCTGAGAAGTAAGATATGCTTTGTCCATTATGTGTAACCAGGTGTCCTTATCAGGTAGCCTATCCTAGCTGTCTTTGGGTGATACTCATGGTACACCCTAGATAAGAAGGCAGATCATCACGGGGTACATAGAGACAAACAAGATGGTGAGGATGAGGATAGTTAACAGTCACCAGCTATTCTATTCTACTCTACTCTATTCTGTTCTATTCTATTATTCAGCTAAGGTTCAGACCAGTAACCTTCTTGCTGTGAGGTGACAGCTGCCCTACATGTCCAGTTGCTAACATGAAAATAGCGTTGTATATGCCTTATTACCTCCCCATGTGTCGGTCACATCACCAAAGCTAGCCATCGTGAACCTCTGGTGTTACCCACCTGAACAATTTTGCGTGTGTGTGTGTATAGTATGGTCTTTCACACTCATGTATATACAAATGTAATTTTAAAAATCTTCACGAAAACCAGACCTGATAATTCTCTTCGAGACTTTCTAGCATAACAAATGTTATATAATGTTACCAATATGAACACCAAGATTCTTAAATAACTTATATACTTCTTAAGAGGTTACCTGATTACCTCCCTGAGGTAGTTAGCATCACCATTGTACAAAACTCCTAAGTCACAGTACTAGCTTGAAGTGTCAAATGTTATTCACTACAAAGTCAGGAAAGTAGTGTCATCAGAGGAAAAAGTCATTATCTATCTGGATTTATAGTCACACTCATTAATTTATTAATGTATAATGTAGAAAAGCACTACAGATGTCACACTACCCTAGAGGGCACTTGTACTGAATGATTTGGGTCAGTGAGCATGTGAGATGACTTATTTGATGCCAATATTTACAAGTTGTAACTTTAGTAAAAACTTAACTGTGCTCTCTCATCCAGCAGGTTCCAATGGATCGTGGCTGCTGCTGTGGTCCTGCTTGACATCTACTACATATATTATTACTCTCTGACTTGATTTATATTACAATGAAGGTGTATAAAGCATGACATGAATATAGAAGATATTTCATCCTAAAAAAATGTCATATGTCACAACCTAAATTGTCCTATTTTGTGTATGGTTGTCGTTGTTGTTTGTTATGTTTTTCTCCTGACAGTGGCAAAGTGTGGGATGACACATGGGAACCTGCGCAGTTTTACACACAGTAAACCAGGCACCACAGGTCGCAGAGATCGCACAGTTCACAGTTTGTAGTTCAGCATAAAAGTTCAAAATAAAATATTTACTATACATTTCAACCAGTGTCAGTCTCTGTTTCACTCTCTAATTGTGGCTTAAGTACCTAACACATTCATGAATCTGATTGATCAATAATATCTTCCCTGCACTCGATATCTCATAGTTTTACATATCAGCCAACATTATTGTCTACATCCTCATAAATATAGAAGTGACCTGCTTATTATAACATGTTACAAGTTAAAGTAATACTGCACTGCACGTAAAGTAAGTAACACCTACTGTGTATGGGAGCCTAAAGCAAAGTTAACTGCACCAGTACCAGCTTCAGAACATATTGTATATTATATGTTTCTACCTTTTTGTAATATGTCATGTTTAGATGCAGTGACAATTGCACATTTGGAGTTGTGGTCATATGTGGTTTTTATATACAGGGTATTAGAAAAAAATTGACATTTTTTGCTATTTTTCTTGTTTGTTTGCACAATATTATTGTGTACATATTACATATGTAACATTATTGTTAATATTATTATTAGATATCAAAGATACAATTTGATTAAGGGTTTTCCTGTCATAATTTCAATACAAATGCAATTACACACGTAAACAATAGGATCAAAATAAACTTTTAAAAAGTCTGTTGATCAAATGCTGATTTTCAAAACATTCTAGAGGAAAACAGAGATAAAATAATCTGAACAGTAACAGTGATCTTGGATGAGGATGGAGGCTTCAATGGATTATTCTGTTTCAATCAATAGGTTTGTATCTATGACAATAATTTGATAAGTTTAACAGGTTGGTTTAGGCCTGGCAAAAAAGCAAATATTCACAAACTTTTGTTTTTGAAGAATGTCTATCTTTTTTGGGATGAAGCTATCTGGCAAAATGATACAACCCTTTTAACCTCATCTTTATGTCTATCATGTGGCTATGATACTGGATTTTGGTTTGATGCATATGCAGGTTACAGCTGGGGAATGGCAGTATGTTGTGGATTGATTTGGCATGTTCAACCACTGTTACACCAAACTCTCTCACTTATAACATGATAAAGGCCTCTTACTCAGTGTCATGGAAAGAAGGCAATGATTCTAAAATGGGAGTTTACTTATGTCATTATATATATCCAGGAATATGTGCCTGAGGATAGTTGTCATGAAATCAATATTAAATCAAAGTATTCCTTAATTACCACAGCTGACACGAGTTCTCCATAGCTGCCCGCCTGCTCAGGATCTGTCTCCAAAAAGGACCAGGGAGCGCTAACATGTTAATATGTTCTAAACTGATGAAGAAAATGCACATTAAACATAGTATAAACTTACTGAGTGAAGTAATGTCAAGAGGATTCCTTTAGCTCCTATTGGGTTGTTTCCTTGATCAATGCAATACAGAATCATTAATCTGGTTTTATGTAATGTCCTGAAAACATGTCAAAATGAGGCTCACTAGTCTGTATGACCTCCCTACAACACCTGGGCATGCTCCTGATGAAGTGGCAGATGCTCTCCTGATGGATCTCCTCCCAGACTCCAGGACTAAAGCATCTGCCCACTCCTGGACATTTTGTGGTGCAGTTGGTGGATGGAGCGAGACATGATGTCCCAGATGTCCTCAAATGAATTCAGGTCTTGGGAATGGGCGGGCCAGTCCACAGCATCAATGCCTTCGTCTTGCAGGAACTGCTGACACACTCCAGCCACATGAGGTCTAGGATTGTCTTGCATTAGGAGGAACCCGGGGCCAACCGCACCAGCATATGGTCTCACAAGGGGTCTCTATTGTATAAGCAACGCCCGACTGTCAGAAACGCTCTGTGCGGGTAGCAAAGTGGGCTCCAACACACATCCAGGAATCCGTGTGAAAGAAAGGTGTCGCTGCAGCTAGGCTCTCAGGATAGTCAGGCTTTTATTTATATTTGCATTCTGGTGTGTTAAAACTAGCAGCCTCTGTGTCCCGCTTGGATCCTCATTCCGAAAATTCTGATATTTAAATAAAATGGTGAATTGGGTAGTGATGAGGAGCCACTTAGATCCGTAAAATGAGGTTTGATTAAATTAAACTCTTATGAACAGCTATGAATTCTACCTCTCTGCTGATGTGTTCCAAACAAGCAATGTTTTCTACATGTCCAAACTGTGTGCTAACTACCTCACACCGCTGTGTCTGGGATCCGAAAAAATAAAAAGTTAAAACGCTATACCTTGCGGCAGTTGTTAAGTGCTGAGGAAAATACTGTGTGTCTGATGGGATGTTTTTATATAGGTGGATTTGGTTTCAGTTGGCCTCTGAAATGCAGAGATAAAGGTGTGGGGGTGTAAGCAAAAGGTGAAAAACCTTTGGAGGTTCAGTTGGACATGGTTTCAGTTGACCTCTGATATGATAAGATAAGATAAAAGCTCAGTTTTGTAATGGATAACTTTGGGATGCTCTTGATAAGGATGACTACTTCTGCTGACTTTTGGGGGTCTAACTGTAACCTCCTATGTCTAACTGTTGCAGAGTTAAGAATATGTAGTTTTAGAAGTATCCCTGTTTATTTCTAAAGGAATACCTGCTGTTTGTGGTATTCTGTTTAAAACTATTTGCTCCTGTGTGTCTTTCAGAGCGCTAAAGATTTGTGGCATGCTCCTATACTAGTTAAATTAAACACTGTGTGGGGATATGTGTTTTTAGAAGTATCACAGTTTATTTCTAAAGGGATACCTGTTATTTGTGGCACTCTGTTTGAAAACTATTAGCCTTTGAAACTATTAGAATAGTGAAATCTTCCTAAACTAGTTGATTAAATGCTGTGTGGGAATACACAGTTTTTAGAAGTATCACAGTTTATTTCTAAAAGAATACCTGTCATTTGCGGCACTCTGTTTGAAACTATTAGCCCCTGTGTGTTTCAGAGCGCTAAAGAAAAGTAAAATGCTCCTAAAACAGTTAAATCATCTATGTGTGTTTGTGACTAGTAGATAATTATAGGCCTAGTTGCATTAAAGGAACATTGTGGTTTGATACAGTGTTCGTGTGGCTATGTGGGAATACACAGTTTTTAGAAGTAACACAGTTTATTTCTAAAAGAATACGTGTTATTTGTGGTATCCTGTTTAAAAACTATTAGCCTGTGAAACTATTAGAAAAGTGAAATCTTCCTAAACTAGTTAAATTAAATGCTCTTTGGGAATACACGGTTTTTAGAAGTATCACTGTTTATTTCTAAAGGGATACATGTTATTTGTGGCACTCTGTTCGAAACTATTAGCCCCTGTGTGTTTCAGAGCACTAAAGAAAAAAGCAAAATGCTCCTAAGTAGTTAAACTAAAAGTAAAATACCCCTAAACTAGTTAAATTAAATCATCTATGTCTAAATAACAGTGCATTTATATTACTACTTACATCCTATCTGAAAGATCTGTTTCTTGTGTTGTAAGCTTCCTGCTTTTATGATCCTTTTGGTGAGCAGGAGGTCAAACAAACGCATCCCCACCACACACACATACACGCTCGCGCACATACATGCATGCACACACACCTTGTCTTTGTAACCAAGGGGGGTTTTATGGTGGGAGGTGCTTGTGCTGTGATGTGTACTGTAACTGTCATGTCAATAAAATGCTACTAGGACAGCTGCTCTTTGAAGGATTTGGGCTGGAGACAGGTGATGAGCATTATGCTCCACCGCCTTGTTCATTCCAAAAGTTCTCTCGTTAGCAAGTTAAAGACCGGTTGAAGATGTTCTGTTATGTCTAGTGTTCTTCATGAGGAATAAGTCTCTAAACTAGCGGGGCATGTGGAAACACAGACCCAACAGACAGAAATGTGAATAGTATAGAAATTAGAATATAAAAACGGGAAAAAGAGAAAATTGCTGTAAATTCACAGTAACTGCCATCTCCTTACAAATGTTTATTAGATTAACCACACTTATACAGACTGTATATAACAACCAACTCTAAAATGTTTGTTTGCAGAGTAAAGATACAGACAGACTCTGCTTACAGGATGTGATGTGACAAGACTAAAGAAATACTTTTTTTTTTTGCCTGTCCCATTTGGTTCTTTAGCCATCAGAATTGTTGTCTGAAGACCAACAAGGATACCCAATGGATTTACTTTGCCAAATGGATCATCGTGGCATTGCCGTATTGGTCCATTTGATCGACCTTTTTTTTTTATTATTTATTATATTTTATTTTCAGATGTTACAGACGGGACAGACATGAGTGAGGGATAGGAGAAGGGAGAGAGAAAGAGGAAGGAAAAGAAAAACAGAAGGGATGATGTGTCATTTTTGTTCAAGACATTTTTCTTATGGGCAAAAATATTAAAATCATGATGAACGGGGTGGTGATTCCTATGAATTTGTGTATATAATTTCGATTTTTTTTTTTTTTTTTACAAATGTGGTCCAAAATAGATACATGATATCATTTCATTCATTTCAAAGGTTTATTTGCATGACGCACAAACACACAATTGAAAGGTACAAATGTGTTGTGCATGTAACAAATTCAAACGTGCTGCAGATGTGTGTCACAAGTTGATCTGGCTCTAGGCTGTGGCACTTGGCCAGAGGTGGCGCTGGTTGACTCGAGTCCATGTTTGTGCACACAAACTAAAGTGCTCGCTTTAGTTGTGAAGCAAAAACACTGAAATCGGAGTAATAAAACGTGCCAGGGGAGCGATAACGACGACAAGAGTCTCCCGATTGTTTACTCTTGCTGTCCTGTGAACAACACCGGCGTGGTGTTAATTGTTTGCTGTTTTCACAATCGCATCGCGAATGAGGATATCACCAGGTAAACTCGCCACATTTTTAAACATTTTGTTGTTCAACAGCATCAAGACTGATGGAGTGTGTTTGAGATAACCTCACAAGTGTCACAGATGACACATTTGGCTTTTTTTTTTTGCTGATTTGTCGGTAGCAGCTCCTGAAACGCAAGACTACCACACATCTGTTCGACCAACGCCAGTTAATCTAAACGCCAGTTAATCTAAACGCCAGTTAATCTGGAACACCGGTCCGAGTCTGACTGCTGCTATCCAAGCCTGACGTCTTCGTTTAGTAATATCGGATACATGAGATCCCTCCCGTCGCCTCCAGAAGGGGGAAACGATGAAAAGAGAGCCCATTTTCCAGCTTCTTGCCGTTCCTATCGTGTGATCTAACGTTGCAACCGACAACACGGTACGTGCGAACCATAGCTAACACTTCTATGTGCTTTGTTTGGCCTACTGTCATGGTGGGAGGGGGCGTGGCCCCCCGTGACATCACGCTCCAAAGCCCTATTTGTGCCACAGCCAATCACAGACTTGGATGCAGAAAAATCTGATTGGCTGCTTTGGTCTCCAATCAGCTCAAAATGACAAAATGCAATATCCTAGAATCCATTTCGTCCAAAACTCAAACGAGGCAGTGGCGGAGGAACACAGAGTGGTGGAGTTTGAAATATTACTCTTTCTGGGTCACAAACAACCAATCATCAATCGCTTGGTCATAAGAAAATCAAACCTGTTTGAAATCCTGTCGGCCATGTGAGAGTGTCACCGCAGCCTCTCACACTGCGCAAACACTGAAATGAATGTGAAAAGACGGAGTAGCAGTACAGCGTGTGATCTGGACACAAGCAATGGAGGCACAACTTGTAGAACTTTAGCAAGCTACTCCGAGTCTTTTCGATGTGGCCTTTCAAAATTATCACGACCACAACAACCGTGAAAATAGTTGGATTTACATTGCTGCTCAATCACAGCTGCCTGATCATGTTTTTTATTAGCAATATAGCAAAGTTGATGGTGGTGGTGTGCGTGTCTGTGTGAGTGAAAGACGGAGAGAGAGAGAAAGGGAGAGCGAGCGACAGATTTTCCATTATAACCTTGATTTTAAGGACACAAAGGCTGTGTCCCAACACGCCGGCTGCATCCTTTGAAGGACCCGGCCTTTGCGGTCTACGTGGACTGGGTCCTTCAAAGATCAAGAAGACCGGAAGTCCGAGGCTGTGAAATGGGATGGTCTAGCCTTCAGATTTGTGTCACCGCTGTCTTGGTGGAGTTTAATAAACTCAGCCATCTGCTCCTTGCTATCTAAAATATAACAGGACACTGGCGTAGATTCTCGAATGTCTCACACTTCTGTTTAATCAGTTTTCTGTTTGACGTTTATTCAGCTGTGTGAAAATCCCGCAGGAACCCACCCGATGGGTTAATAAAGTTTTATTTAATCTAATAATCTAATAACTTTGATCTCAGCCAAACCGATTTACTCTGGAACAAATAAAATACCGAAAAAAGGCAAACAATTACATTTTTAAGTTATCCGAGTGACTTATATATCATGTTTAACCTGAGTACCGAAAGAGGGTCTGAAAACGATGAAACCGGGAGTCCGCTGCTCGCGCCGGCTGGAGTGACCATTGAACCCCCCGTCTTGCTATCAAGCGGGTGGGTAACAGACATCTCCGAAAATGTCGGCACACTTTTGCAAATATGCGATGTCTTGATAAACCAAGCAGATATTTGTAATTTACACAGCTACTTTCTTGCCTTAAAATATGTTAAAAGTTTATTTTGTGACCCAGAAAGATTAATAAGACTAATTTTAAAACTTAGTAGCGGCCGCCATTGTTGGCAGCTGAAATTTGGCTGGGCCGCGCTATGAATTGTGGGATATGGTGGGCCACGAATGACACACCCAACCCATCCTTCAAATTCGGGGTAATGAAGAACGCATTTGTTGGCCGCATTTGAAAGAGTCGACGAATTGGGACAGCCTTCGTCACCTGGCTGTGACATAATCGGCCTTCAAATGCAGCCCCCGGAGGATGCAGCCGACATTTTGGTACACAACTAAAGTGTGAGCACTCAGGTCGCATCAGAGCATCGGGCCGTATAGTGGGAGACCCTGCATCGTGACCTACGAACTTCTAACCCTTGCAAGTCAATCGTGCAGTTTCAGCAGAAGCCGCAACTGAAAAAATCGCACAGTGTATGCCCAGCACCGGTAATAAATAGTAAATAATAAGAATTGTAGATGCAACTTTTTGCATTGTTGTATTTGTTGCATTTGCAACATTTTGTGATTTTCTATTTTTATCTTCAGTTAGCAGCAAAAACATTTTACAACAGTCGTATTGTTCCATAAATATTAATTTCTGATCCTACAACAGGACACACTCACTGTAATTGCTGACCTCAAATTCAATTTGTACATAGACTAGGTTTGAATCTAGTTTTTGTATTTAATCTTAATCAGCACTTAATCTGTGTTGCATTTACTGTTTTTAATGTTCTTTATAGATGAACAATCATCATTTTATCATCACCTGACTAATTATAGTGCTTGCCAATGTCAGTGAAAATGAATTCAGACACATTCTGGATGTCGACATGTCTTCCTAGTACACAGCTCAGGTCACCAGTGACCCACTGAGGTGGAATTTTTGCCTCATACACTTCTTCAAGGTTCAAGGTTCTTTATTTGTCACATGCATAGTTATACAAGTATAACACACAGTGAAATGTAGCCTGACACGCTCCTCGACATGTGCAAAAAAATTGTGTGTGTGTGTGTGTGTGTGGGGGGGGGGGGGGGGGGGTAGAGGAAAAACATATATATATATATATATATATATATATATATATATATATATATATATATATATATATGTAGTATATACATTGGGTGAATGTGAATATGAATAGACATCTGACTATTTTACAGGATAGACAATATAAACATATTTGAAATTAAAGGAATTGAAATGTACATTGTGCCTTGGTTTAGAGTGTCTGGAAGAGAGTCCTGTCTCAGTCAATTATAGATGATGTGAGAGGGCGGGTGTGTGTGTTTAGGGCACGGATGGCTTGGGGATAGAAGCTCCTCTTGAGTCTCTCTGTCCTTGCCCGGAAGATGCGGAACCTTCTACCAGATTGCAGAAGTTGGAACAGTTTGTTGCCAGGATGGGACGGGTCCTTCAGTATCTGCGCTGCTCTAGTCCGGCATCTCCTGGTGTAGGTGTCCTGAAGCGGGGGGAGAGCAATCCTGCAGCAGCGTTCTGCTGTACGGATCACTCTCTGGAGAGCTTTTTGGTCCTTCACACAGCTGTTCCCAAACCACGATGTCATGTTCTGTGTGAGGATGCTCTCCACAGCGCCTGTATAGAAAATCCTGAGGATCTTTGGAGAGACCCTGAACTTCCTCAGTTGTCGTAGGTGATACAGGCGCTGCCTAGCCTTTTTGGTCTGGACCTGAATGTGGGCAGCCCATGTCAGGTCTGAGGAGATGTGGACACCAAGATACTTGAAGGACTGCACCCTCCCCACTGGAGCTCCATTGATGATAATGGGCTTGTAGTCTCTGTGCTGACCCCTTCTGAAGTCCACCACCAGCTCCTTGGTCTTGCTGACGTTCAGCTGGAGGTGGTTGTCCTGGCACCACGATGCCAGATTCTTCACTTCATCCATGTAGGCCGCTTCATCGTTGTTGGAGATGGCACCCAACACCACTGTGTCGTCAGCAAACTTCACAATGGTGTTGGAGCCATGGGTGGCCACACAGTCTGAAGTGTAGAGGGAGTAGAGCAGTGGTGAGAGGACACATCCCTGAGGTGCTCCTGTGTTGATGGTGATGCTGTTGAAGAAGCACCTGCCCACCCTCACCACCTGAGTTCTGCCAGTGAGGAAGTCCAACACCCATGCACACAGACAGCTGTTAAGTCCCAGATCCCTCAGCTTTGTGAACAGTCTGCAGGGCACTATTGTGTTAAACGCTGAACTGTAATCAACAAACAGCATTCGCACATAGTTACCCTGTTTCTTGTCCACATGGCTGAGAGTGGTGTGTAGGACGTGGGCGATGGCATCCTCTGTGGATCTGTTGGATCTGTAGGCGAACGGTGTGTCTCCTGCCACTCTCTGACACTGTGCAAACGAGCTGGCCCCAGTGTTTTCTGGCATTTTCAACTCCTCACTGCAGGCATGTCATGTGCCTGCCTGCTTCAAGTCCTCTACCATAATCCCTGTCCCCAAGAAACCTAGGATCACTGGACTAAATGACTACAGACCCGTGGCTCTGACATCTGTGGTCATGAAGTCTTTTGAGCGCCTGGTTCTCTCCTATCTCAAGACCCTCACGGCCCCCCTCCTGGACCCCCTGCAGTTTGCATACAGAGCCAACAGGTCTGTAGATGACGCCATCAACATGGCCCTACACTTCATCCTGCAGCATCTGGACTCCCCAGGAACCTACGCCAGGATCCTGTTTGTGGACTTCAGCTCTGCCTTCAACACCATCCTTCCAGACCATCTCCGAGGCAAGCTTTCCCAGATGAATGTGCCTGATCCCATCTGCCGGTGGATCACTGACTTCCTGACGGACAGGAAACAGCATGTGAGGCTGGGAAAGAATGTCTCGGACTCCCGGACCATCAGCACCGGCTCCCCTCAGGGCTGTGTTCTTTCTCCCCTGCTCTTCTCCCTGTATACTAACTGCTGCACCTCCACCCACCAGTCTGTCAAGCTAATCAAGTTTGCAGATGACACCACCGTTATTGGACTCATCTCGGACGGGGATGAGTCTGCCTACAGGAGGGAGGTTGAACGTTTGTTGTCCTGGTGCAGCCACAACAACCTGGTGCTGAATGCCCAGAAGACAGTGGAGATTATTGTGGACTTCAGGAAGCACACAGCTCCACTCCCCCCCATCATCCTGACTGACACCCCCATCACCTCTGTGGACTCATTCCGCTTCCTGGGTACCACCATCACCCAGGACCTGAAGTGGGAGCCCACCATCACCTCCATCATTAAGAAAGCCCAGCAGAGGATGTACTTCCTGAGGAAGCTGAAGAAATTCAACCTGCCAACACGGACGATGATGCAATTCTACACTGCAATCATCGAGTCCATCCTCACCTCCTCCATCACCGTGTGGTACGCTGGAGCCACTATCAGGGACAAACAGAGACTGCAGCGTGTTGTGCGCTCTGCTGAGAAGGTGATTGGCTGCAGACTCCCATCTCTGCAGGACCTGTACACCTCCAGGACACTGGGGCGTGCAGCTCGGATCTCAGCTGACCCTTCTCACCCTGGACACAGTCTGTTTGACCTGCTCCCCTCAGGCAGGAGGCTCCGGTCCATTCGCACCAGAACCTCTCGCCATAAGAACAGTTTCTTCCCCTCTGCTGTTGAACACATGAACAATAACCGTATGACTGTTCCCACCACTAACACATGACCCTACGCTGTGTTCACTGCATCATTCCATGTTTGGCACTGATTACCATCTGCACTCATGTATATATCTATCTACTTAGCACTTTTAATTCTTATTCTTATTTTTATTTATTTATTTTTTCATGTCTATTTAAGCGTAATTTATGACAGTATGTTTGCACTGAAGCACCGCAGCAATTTCCTAATGTTGTAAACCCGCTCAACATTTGGCAATAAAACCCTTTCTGATTTTTTTGTAATGTGATGCTGTTGTCCCTGGCTCTCTTTCTCTGTCTCTCCCTCCTGCTCTGTTCCTGTGCTACTGCGAGTGTAACTACCGCCCCTCCCCCCTCTTCCCAGCGCAAGCACAAGGCTCGCATGTGGAGTGAAGCGGAAAAAAAGTGCGAGAGAGAGGGTGAGAGAAAGAAGAAAATCCCCCACGGCTCGCGATAAGGAGCCGGCTCACGTCGTTCACGTAAAAGATCCGGCTCTAAGAGCCGTTTCGCTCGCTCGTGACACATCACTACTGTCATAGCCTGTCAACGACGTTGATTAGCTGCGTATATACAAATGTGAATCGCATCATTGGCTGGACTATGGGATAAGGTGGCATCGTTCTAATCCCATACGGGAGCAGCCAGTCACTCACTGACTAACACTGTAAAACAGAACTGTTAAAGTATTCATTTTAATTTCAATTCAGGTTAGATTTTTTCTTGTGCGCAATGCAGATTTTTTGTGCGCAGAGACCATGCCAGCAGTGTGCAATTGCACACGTGCGCAGCTTAGAGGGAACATTGGTCGTGAGGTCTCAGAATTTGCTCTTTGAGCAAAAGAAGAATGACAAGACCACGGAACTGAAGGTTAATAACATCATGGAGAAACTCGCAGCTCTCCAACGGAAGATTGAGAGACCAGTGTCGGAGTGTTAAAAACAGCTTGAAATTCTCATGAGTTGTTTGCAAAAGAAAAATCACCATCACGGACAAGGTAAGCGACTCATGTTGTAACTGACGTCAGACGCCGGAGATTTTGGCGGAAAATAAAAGCAAATGGTAGTTTAGATTTGAACAAATTCCTTTAAGCTTCAGTATTACCAAATATACTTATCAATTGTCTTATAACTAAGAATATTTGTCTAAATAATCTCCAACACCCTGGAGAAACACGGGGAGAGTTTAGAGGCTCTCCAAGATTATATTGATCAGTGCTTTCAGGATCTCGTGATGAAGAAGGCCCAGAGTGCAGCTTCCCCGGCCAAATCTGAGACGCCGTTGTCGAAAAGACTTCGCCCGGCAGACTCCCCCGGCACAACATCGCCAGCCGGCAAAGCTATTGCCGACATACTGGAGTCAATCGACCAACGATTGTCCAGTTTCGACGCAAGGCTGTCCTTGGTGGAGATTCTTCACCAGGAATTTAAATGCTTGCGAGAATCCCTGGAGTTCAGCCAGCAGCAGGTGGAAACGCTCGCTGCTGAAAATGCCACGCTAAGGGAGTTGGTGAAATGTCTCACAGAAAATGTTTCGATTATTTTAAAGAAACCGAATATAAATACATATAGTAATAAAAAATGTCCCATAGTACAAATGTTTTACACAAAATGATATTAATGTGGCCATTCCCTCACAGGGGTACCACAATAACATCATCCAGGCAGGAAACAGCATATGCAATTTGGGGAAGAAGCTACCGCTTCATGAGGTGCTGAAAAATGGCCGAGGCTTCAAATAAGACAAACGGAAGTGTGACGAATTGGTACGAACCATACAGAGTGGAGAAGGCCATTTTTGTCTTTGGACTCTGCAGACAAGGGAATCTGCCAGTAAGCGTTGGTTAAATCCAGCATCATAAAAAAAACAAGCAGTGCTTAACCAGTCCAGGTCAACCCAGGCATTGGACATGATAGGTTTGTAGCTTGAACCCATCCGCTGGAACGTTGAAGACAATATAATTACACAGCAAAGCAAGACACGAGTAGGCAAAGTTCTTCATGTTACTCATGCATGAGGGAGTCCTGCCTGGAGCCAAGTGTCGTTCCACCACTTGACCTCTGTCAGACTCTCAGCCAGGTCCCCCATAGCACTCCTTTTATTGTGGTTACATGAATATGCATAGGGTCATTAACATATAACATCTTACATAGGTATACATGTGAACAAAGAATACTGTGTGTGTGTGTGTGTGTGTGTGTGTGTGTGTGTGTGTGTGTGTGTGTGTGTGTGTGTGTGTGTGTGTGTGTGTGTGTGTGTGATTTGTGTGAGGTCAAGATGTGACCCTGTGAAGACTCCCCAAAGGCTGGTGCCAGGAGTCTAGGACTCCATCTGAACAAAAGGCTCTTATACTTAAAGAAATATACGTGTGTTTGCTAAACCATATATCAGCAAGAGAAGATACGACCTCTCCTAGGAGGTGTGTGATCTTATGCTACAGAGAGTTGTTACAGACCTCCTAGGATGAGACATTCTTTCAATCTACAAATGATTATATACTTCTAAGCATATATGGTTAAATATTTCTAAGCATAAATGGCAATGAACAATACAAAACCTAACAGGACAAGCATCAAACCATGAGACCTTGTTCACTTTCTGATAATCATCACCAATGTTCCCTCTAAACTGCGCGTGTGCTCAATTGCACACTGCTGGCATGGTCTCTGTGCAGAAAAAAATCTGTGTTGCACACAAAATAAAATTCTAACCTGAATTGAAATTAAAGTAAATACGTTAACAATTCTATTTTGCAGTCTTAGTCAGTAAGTGACTGGCTGCTCCAGTATGGGATTAGAACAATGTTTGGTTTTCTTCCAGAATACTGCGGGAAGAAACAGTAAAAAACAGCGTTTTATAAGGAAAACTCTCTAAAGCACTCACTGCCTGTGAGCAAAGACAAAACCAAAACACCCCCACCCTTTCCCATTGGTCAAAAAATGCACCATGTCGACCAATCAAAACATGGCATTTAGTTGTTAAGAAACGGGAGGAAGTTTTAGGAGTGACGGTGTTCTGGGAATCCATCCTACCTCAAAAAACATCCTTCCCAATGTTTCTGCACAGATGCGGTGCATGTGCACAACACCAAAGCAGAATCCACTTTTTCTCTCACCCATCCGGAATACTTCTCAAAGTTATGCTTATGGTTAGGGGTAGGGTTAGGTTAGATTGCATCAGATTTGATGCAAAACACCTGATTGTTCTGTAAATAGTTTAAATGTTTGTTTAAAAAATGCCTTAGCAGCATTTTTAGGTAAACAGCTGCAAAAATCTTTGTTGTTTGCAATACTCAGTAACTTTTTTGAAGAAGTAACTATATAATTAATTGCCCAGCATTGGTCTTTATATATTGTATTTTGCAGAGAGAGAGTTACAAAGTTTCAAAGTGGTGCTCCATGAGAGTCCTGTAGACGAGCAGGGGAGGAGAACGCAGCTGCAAACCACTGTTGCAGTGCAGGAACATCTGCTTTATTGGAATGTGTGAGATGTTAACCACAATGACTCTTAAAAACACTGTCTGAAAACTTCATGCCAACAGCACGTTTTTAAGGAAAATCAAACATATTTTCCTTGAAGGTCATTTTAGAGTTTTTAATGAGCTGTAGGATCCTTTTTCAGTGTGAGTGGAGAACAGCCAAGTCGCCTCCTGTGATAAACCTCCACATGTACCACTGAAAACAGTTAAATTAGTTTGAATCGGAAATAATGGCTCAAACTACTTGTTCTGAGACCATTTCTTTATTTTTCCCACCAAACTGTTTAATAAGATAAACTCTACACAGACTTCATCAAATATAACTAATGCTTTAACAGTATCAGGATTTCATAATACAAACTTCAAATCAACAAGAAAACAGCTGCAAACATGTGGATCAAAATTCATTAAAAAAACAACATGTGGACTTCAAGGACTAAATACACTAAAGTGAAAGGAGGAGCAAAAAATTAGAGGTTTAACAGAATTTGAATTAAGTAAAAGTAGTCACCTGTGATCTTTAAAATGGTTCTGATGTGTGCTGCTGTTTTTAACTTTCAACATTTCTTTGCTGCCACTGTGAATAAGATTGTGTTCTTTGCCTAATTGAATAAAGGTTACACTGACTTACTGCTCCATCCTCTGGTACAAACTGGTATTACATGGAAGTACAGCCCAAAACCAGTTTAGCTTGAGTTTATTTTTTCAGGACATAAAGTCACAGCAGGTGATTTTCAAAGCTGGTGGACAGATTTAGTTCATTTTGGTAGTTTTAAGAGCAACAGCTGTGTAATTATTTGCAGTTTGGGGAGAAAATGATTTAAGAGAAGATTTTACAACAGCAAAAGATAAATATGAATGAAGAATTGAAATTTAACTGAGGTAACACATTAAATGAATACATAAAAAAAAGAAGTTAATTTTGGAAAAACTAAGAAAGCTAAATTAAAAGAAATTGATATATAAAACCATATCTGCAATTTTGATACATTATCTGTTTGGTGAAAAAGAAATTCCTATAACTTTAATAATACAGTAACAAGTACAACTACTAAAGACTACTGTGTCCTAAGGGAACAAAGATTAAAATGTAACAGGGATAACATTTTAGAGAATTAAAATCCCTCAAAGGAAAAAACATAAACTTGATATGCATATCTATACATGCAGCTTCCTAAATGTAACATTCAGAATTATTCACTGCAGGTCCAGAAATCAGAGCTACCTCATCAGATCCAAGTGTGACATCAGCTGACACTCTTTACAGGAGATTCCATCTGAACTCTGTGGAGCCTGATCTCAAGGTTTTTAAGTCTGACCCTGAAACCAGAAGAGGATCTTTCTCTCTCTTCAGATTCATTGTGATCCAGTGATTTCAGTCCTGCATGATCAGGCTGATGTTTGATAATGAAGTGAATGTTTTTGCACATTGGTAACAGTGAAACAGTTTATTTACAGTGTGGGATTGTTTGTGTTCGGAGTATGAACTGACATTCCTGAAGCTCTTGTCACACTGGTCACAGCTGAAGTTCACTTCCATGTGTGTACGTTCATGTTTGTTACGATGACCTGATTGTGAGAAGCTTTTGTCACTGTGTCTGCACTTGTATGGTGTCTCTCCTGTGTGGATTCCCTTATGCTTTTTCATTGAGCTCATGTTCAGTGGTGAAGGATGACCCACACTGGTCACAGATGTGCTTTTTGACCACACTGTGGAAGAGGTCATGTATTTTTATAGTATTTGGTGTGTGGAAGCCTCTCCCACATTCTTTGCAGTAGTTCATTTTGCCTCCAGTGTGTCTACGTTGATGTGCTTTTAGGTCCCGTTTGTGATTGGAGGTTTTTCCACAAAGGTCAAAGAGAAACTCTTTCCCACCACCACAGTGACGACAGGGTTGAGAAATGGATCCATGTGCTTTGCTCCACTTCTAAACAAAGACATTGTAAGTCGGGGAATTGCTTCAACGTTTTTATCCTGAATGTCGCCTGAAATAAAGAGCATCCTTGCCAACGTCCAATTACATTTTACTCTTTACATTATAACACTCAGCTTACTGAGCGAAAATGATTCTTCATTTTGCCAAACTGTTCATTCAGCATAATTCCATAAGTTTATTCATGACACTTGTTCCAAAGACTCAGGTTACAACTACAAGATAAAAAAAAATCAATACATCCTCACAGTAACTGCACTTGTAGAGTTACTTTCTGGTGTGGATCTGTTGGTGTTTTTTCAAGGGATGTGGAGATTTAAAAGTCTTCTCACACAGGTCACATTTGTAAGGTCTCTCCTCAGTGTGGCTAAACATGTGTTGTTGTAACTGTGCATCTGTTATAAATGGTTTCCCACACTGATCACAGCGGTAAAGATCATTTCCAGTGTGACTCCATAGGTGACTATTTCGGTAGTGTTTCTCACTGAACCTTTTTCCACAAAAGTCGCAGCTGTACGCCTTAATTCCAGAGTGGGTAACTAGATGCCTCTGTAAACCGTCATTTCGAGCAAAAGCTTTACCACACAAATCACAGCTGTGTGCTTTAACTCCACTGTGCATGATATGGTGTAATTTTAAGCCTTTGCGTTGGGTAAAAGACTTTCCACACAAGTTGCAGCTGTAAGGTTTAACTCCACTGTGGATGAGTTGGTGTGTTTTAAAGTTTTGCGCGTGGGTAAAAGACTTTCCACACAAGTGACAGTTGTACGCTTTAAATCCACTGTGAACGAGTCTGTGTGTTTTTAATTCTCTAGCCTGGGTAAAAGACTTTCCACACAAGTCACAGCTGTGTGCTTTAACTCCACTGTGGATGAGTTGGTGTGTTTTTAAGCTTCCAGCCAGGGTATATGACTTTCCACACAAGTCACAGCTATATGATTTAACTCCACTGTGGATGAGTTGGTGTCTTTTTAAGCTTCCAGACTGGGTAAAAGACTTTCTACACAAGTCACAGCTGTATGGTTTAAATCCACTGTGGATGAGTTGGTGTGTTTTTAAGGATCCAGCCTCGGTAAAAGACTTTCCACACAAGTCACAGCTATACGGTTTAACTCCACTGTGGATGAGCTGGTGTGTTTTTAAGCTTCCAGCCAGGGTAAAAGACTTTCCACACAAGTCACAGCTATATGATTTAACTCCACTGTGGATGAGTTGGTGTCTTTTTAAGCTTCCAGACTGGGTAAAAGACTTTCCACACAAGTCACAGCTGTAAGGTTTAAATCCACTGTGGATGAGTTGGTGTGTTTTTAAGGATCCAGCCTCGGTAAAAGACTTTCCACACAAGTCACAGCTATACGGTTTAACTCCACTGTGGATGAGTTGATGTGTTTTTAAGCTTCCAGCCAGGGTAAAAGACTTTCCACACAAGTCACAGCTGTAAGGTTTAACTCCACTGTGGATGAGTTGGTGTCTTTTTAAGCCTCCAGCCCGGGTAAAAGACTTTCCACACAAGTCACAGTTGTAAGGTTTAACTCCACTGTGGATGAGTTGGTGAGTTTTTAAGTCTCCAGCCCGGGTAAAATCCTTCCCACACTCATCACAGCTGTAGGTTTTCTCTCCCTTTCTTCTGTGAGGTTTGTCGGCCTCCTGAGAGCGCTGACTTCTCGCTCCATGTTCGTCCTGCAGTGACAGAGATACAAACAGAGGCAGTGAGTGAAATGCAGTCGTGGAACAAACTGAAACTCCCTCCATTGGTGGAATCAAACATGTCAACAAACACATTGTAGGTGTGTTACCACCACCTTCTGGTGACAGTATCACATTACAATGATGTGCTACAATGAGAGTTGTAATGAAAATGACATTATTGAAGAAATATCAATCAGCAGAGAAACTCTTTTACGCATAAGAAATTGCAAGTTCAACTGATGATCTTGTTGTTTCAATGTGTGCTTATAAAATATAATCTTTGCATTTTCTTCTAACTTCAGTGGTTTTTGGTTGTGAATGTAGAGTGTATATATGGAGGAGCACAGGATGGAAAAGATAAAGCTGCTGTTAACATGTTTTTAAAAACCAACCAGCTGAACACACAGTTTCAATAACCGTGTAACTGTGATACTTTTCTCACCTTTTGTGTTGAAGTCATTGTTTCCTCTGTAGTGGCTGAGCTGAGTCCAAAATTGTTCCTCTGCCGCTCCACCAGAATCCTGTTACTCAGCTGGGACACACACACAAAAATATACAAACACCGTAAGTAGTCCAGACAGACCAAGGAACTAACTTTCTGTCTAAACTTTTCAAGCAGGTCATGCAGACTCTGGGGATTAAGCATGTTGTGTCAAGTGCATACCATCCTGAGTCTCAAGGAGCATTAGAGCGCTGGCATCAGACACTCAAGGCAACGTTGCAGAAATACTGCTTGGATACTGGAAAAGAGTGGGATGAGGGAGTACCCCTGATGGTGTTTGCCATGCGCGAAGCTAAGCAAGAGTCCCTTGGATTTAGCCCAAATGAACTAGTGTTTGGTCATTCTGTTCGGGGACCTTTGAAGTTGTTGAAAGAACAGTTCTTGTCAACAGACCATGTTGTGAAAACTAATGTTCTGGATTATGTTTCACAGTTCAGAGAGTGCCTCCATAAGGCCAGGTTGGCAGCTGCAGAAGCCCTCTCCTCTGCTCAGGGGAAGATGAAGAGTTGGTATGATAAGATCTTTCAATCCTCGATCTTTCAATCCAGGTGACAAGGTTTTGGTTCTTCTACCAACTGCTAGCTCTGCATTGTCTGCCTGCTTCTGTGGACCATACCAGGTGGATAAGAAAGTAAATGACACTGACTATGTGATTAAAACACCAGATAGGAAGCGTAAAACACGCTTGTGCCATCTCAATATGCTTAAATCCTTTCATTCTAGAGCTGACTCTTTCTGTGGCACCGCAGATAAGCCTGTGGCATCTCCGTCAGAGCAAATCTCATCTCCAGAAACTCTCTTGTTGAACTCCTCCTCAGGATTGAGGTCGAGTTTAGATGAAGATGGGCTCAAACTTTGTGATGCCAGCTACCAGAATGCCAGAATGCTTAATTCTGAGGTACTGTCCCAGTTGTCTATATATCTGTCCCACTTGACCCGTGAGCAACAGTTAATAATAATAATAATAATGGATTGGATTTATATAGCGCTTTTCAAGGCACCCAAAGCGCTTTACACTACCACTATTCATTCACTCTCCCATTCACACACTGGTGGATGCAAGCTACACTTGTAGCCACAGCTGCCCTGGGGCAGACTGACAGAAGCGAGGCTGCCATATCGCGCCATCGGCCCCTCTGGCCAACACCAGTAGGCGGTAGGGTAAAGTGTCTTGCACACAACGACACAACGACTAGGACAGAGAGCCCGGGGATCGAACCGGCGACCTTCCGGTTACAGATGCGATTCCCAACCCCCTGAGCCACGGTTGCCCAGTTGGACATTGAAAGGCTCGTCAACATTCATTTAACACTCTTTGGGGACACGCCTTCCCGTACTACTGTAATAGAGCACGACATTGATGTTGGGAATGCAGTGCCTATTAAGCAGCATGCTTACCGTGTGAATATGGCAAAAAGGGAAATGATGAACACAGAAGTAGACTACCTTCTGAAGCATGGATTGGCTATCCCAAGCTATAGTCCATGGAGTTCTCCGTGCCTGGTTACGCCAAAATCAGATGGAACACCTCGCTTTTGCACAGATTTCCGCAAGGTAAATGCAGTAACAGTACCTGATTCCTTCCCACTGCCCCGTATTGAGGACTGTATTGACAGCGTCGGATCTGCTGCTTATGTGAGTAAGCTTGACCATCTTAAAGGTTATTGGCAAGTACCTCTGACAGAAAGAGCATCAGAAATCTCAGCTTTCGTAACACCTGATCACTTTTTACAATATACAGTCATGGCATTTGGAATGAGAAATGCTCCTGCTACCTTTCAGAGGTTAATGTCAACTGTATTATCTGGTGTGGCGAACTGTAATGTTTATCTTGATGATGTGGTCATCTATTCTTCCAACTGGTCAGAGCATGTCGACACTTTAACCACCATGTTCAAGCGTTTAGCTGATGCTTCCTTGACCCTCAACTTGGCTAAATGCGAGTTTGGTAAGGCTACAGTGACCTACCTTGGAAAGGAAGTTGGGCAGGGCAAGGTTCTCCCTATCAGTGCAAAGGTTAATGCCATCCTCAACTTTCCTGTGCCAACAACACGCCGTGAGCTGCGCAGATTCCTGGGGATGGTTGGTTACTACAGGTGTTTCTGTAGGAATTTTTCTCAAGTCGTAACACCACTGACTAACCCGTGCAGCCCAAAGGTACCATTCATTTGGAGTCCTGAGTGTCAACATGCTTTTGAATGTGCAAAAGGTCTTCTGTCGAGTTCACCTGTTCTTGTCGCTCCAGACTTTTTTAAACCTTTCAAGCTTGAAGTGGATGCCAGTGAGGTGGGGGCTGGAGCTGTTCTTCTTCAGGATGATGGACAAGGAGTGAGTCACCCTGTCTGCTTCTTTGGCAAGAAGTTCGATACTCATCAAAGGCGGTACTCGACAATTGAAAAGGAGACTCTGGCCATGCTTTTGGCTCTTCAGCATTTTGACGTGTATGTGGGATCTACTTCCCAACCTGTAGAGGTCTTCACTGATCCCAATCCTCTCGTGTTCCTCTCTCGTATGTATATCAATCAACGATTGATGAGGTGGGCTTTAATTTCACAAAACTACAACATTGAAATAAAGCATAAGAGAGGATGTGAAAATATTGTGGCCGATGCCCTCTCAAGAATGTGATGGTGTAAGGTTAACAAACTTATACGTTTGTTTTTCTGGGTGGGGGTGTTACATCCCCCAGGAGGATGTCTCTTCTCCCTATTAACCCTTTGTTTTGTCCAGGCTCCACCTCCTCTGTCCTGATTGGATGTTGCGCAGAGTCCGGCTAATTGGTAATCAGCAGAGCACTATTTAAGGCCTGTGGAGCTGTGCTTCTGTGGCCTCTGGCCATTTTGGTTGCCATACTTGTACAGGCTTGCATGCCTTTGTATTTTGTGTGAGCATTGTTGTTTTATGTTCAGACTGCTTGTAGGGGAGAGCTGCCTTTTGTTTTGACACCCTGTTTTCTCCTGTTTATGTGTTGTTAGGTAGGTTATGGTTATAGGTAGGGCTGAGCCATATTATACCGTTCACGGTAATACCGGTATAATGTTAGGCAACGATAGGAAAATTAAATATCGCGATAGAATGGGAGTAAAACGCGCATGCGCAGTGCCTTTGTTTTCATACGCACATGGCCGATTGTTGAGTGAAACAGATGAACCAGAATTGGTTTGTAAAAATGGTGCAACTTCCGTGATGTGGAACTGGTTTGGTGTTTGTCCGTCAGATACACAACAAAGCACATTTTTTTGCAGAACATGCAAGCGGCCGTTGTTATTGTCGTATTTGTCGGACTAAGATGCTCTTAAATCTGGGAGTAATCTGGGTCCTAAACTCCGTATACTTCAGGTCAAACAACACTGCAGCATCACTTAGAGTTAAAAACTGTCTAAATTCTTTCATCTTTAATAAAACGATCAGCATTGCTGCTTTACCAGGTGTAACTATAAAGTTTAACTTCCAGGCATCCATGAAAACAAAAGTTATTACATTTAACGGAGTTAGAAGTTAGCAGGAAGCTAGCGGAAGTTAGCTCGCTAGTTTCGCTAGTTACCTAAGCATGATATTGCATGTTCTGACTGAGAGATTTCTGAAAAAAATCAAACGTACAGCTCTGCTATCACTTCCAACATAAATGAAGACAGGAAACTAAACAGCAGTGACGTTTGTAGGGTTACTGAAGTTGGGCTAGCTGGTATATAATGATGTGCTACGTGATTGCTAGCGACACAGCTATGTTAGCATAACATAAACAGTGAAGCTGGAGGACGAACACTAACACTTTTCCACTTATAAAAGTTAACGTGAAGGTTCTTCATGGTTAGAAACAAATGCAATCGCATGGCAGGATGCTGTAAACGGACCAAACTTCAGTCAGGTGAACAACTGAGATAATCCATCCACAATACGAGGTTAGTCATTACTATACTGCAACAACATGGGAATAGAGCAGCTGCCAGAGAATTCAACATTAATGAATCAATGGTACAGAAGTGGAGGAAGCAAGAAGAATGAGTTTAATAAAGTTTGATTTATCTGACTGCTTTGTTTCGCTTAATGTGCCTTATAATCCCGTGCACCTTATGGTCCGAAAAATGCGTACTGCACACTGCAGTTTAATGTTGCAAAGCACCTCTTTTTAACTTCAGTGGATATTATACATGGTTATGCTCAGGATATGTCAGCCCATTTCTACTGGAAATGCCTTTTGGTTAAACTTTCAGCAAGGAATTTGCATTTGCACTGTTACATTTTTATAAAGCTTTAATGTACATAAAAACCAGCTTCTTGTTTAAGTGAAAATAAATGGAAGGTTGTCTTTTTGCGCTAGTAATGTTGTGGAGTTGTATTTTGTCTCGCATCAATTATATCGTCGGTTATATCGTTATCGCAAATTTTCAAATATATATCGTGATAAATATTTTTGGCCATATCGCCCTGCTCTAGTTATAGGTTGTATATCTTGTTTCTTTGGAGTTAGGTAAGGTTCTTTTATTTCAACATCAGGGATGTTTCGTTTGTTATGTTGGCCTTGGCTCTCCCTGACGTTATACCTCAGTCTGATCCCATCACCAGTATTAAACAAACCTTCTAAAATTACCATCTTGGCTCCTCCTTCTCTATCCACCTTTATGTTCGTCCCTTCAACCCCCTAGACCAGCCAGGGGACGTAACAGTGTGTGTGTGTGTGTGTGTGTGTGTGTGTGTGTGTGTGTGTGTGTGTGTGTGTGTGTATCATTAGCTCAGCATCCTCAGCAGTTGGTGTTTTTCTGCAAACAGTCTCTCACTCTTTCAACATGTTCACAATAAACTGTGAACACACTTCGCCGACTTCACGGATTTTTGATGGTAGCGATCAAGCTACTTTTACTTCCAAAATCAGACGTCTTTATTTGCGCTGGAAGAAAATAAAATACATGTGCATCTGGAGATCATCCTATGAAGTCCTATTCTAAAGGCTGATTGCCCTCCCCCACGCTTGTACCTGTGGCTTCATGTCCTGAGGGTGGGGGTTGGTTGTTCTCCTGCCCTGCAGCCGATCCTTTTGTTCATATTCAAAGACTATTTTTCTGTATGTATTCTTTCCCCCTAGCAACCGCCATATTAAGATGTTGCAAGTGTAACGATGTAAAAGAATGAATATGGTTTTGTTGTTGTTAAATTCCTGTTAAACTTGGGATTGCAACCATGGGTTTATTTTGATAGATTTGATGTTGAAACTTTTATTTTGAAAATCCGTAGCGGAGGTCTGCTACTGGTAAACTGGTTTTCCCTAAGCTTATCAGTTAGTAGCTGTCACTACCCGATCTGTACCGGAAACCCGATTGGTACCCCGCATGCGCAAATGTTACGTCACTTCCTCTCTTTGCCAACATTGCGACATTCAATATATGTGGAGGTCGCCTTGTCAAACTGAGACCCAGGATCTCTTGTTTTCCTCATGAGCTTCGCTCAATTTGTCGATCCTGCCCGCGACTCTTGGTGCCGTTGCGTGCTTTGGACCCGGTGGACTCCTGCTTGGTTCCTGTTGTGGGATCTCTCAAGAAGGGTTCTGCAAAACCCTCTCCTCTCCGACATCTGCGTTGGCGTGGAGTGGACCAAACAAACCTCCGACCTGTGGATCTGGTTGTTGCTGCCTCGGAAGCTCCCGAGCCAATTCCTCTCAGGTTGGGATTAATTAACGCCAGATCGGTGGCAAATAAGACATTCATTTTGAAGGAATTTTTCGCTTCCCATGCACTGGATTTTCTTTGCTTGACTGAAACTTGGATTCCACCCGGTGAGTTAAGTGCCTTTTCTGAATTACTGCCGGCTGGCTGTGCCTTTTTTAGTGTTCCGAGAGTTTCTGGTCGCGGTGGAGGGTTAGCTGTTGTTTTTAAGGCACATCTTGACTTTAAGCACCTATCCCCATCAACACGCCACACCAGTTTTGAACTCTGTTTGTGTGAACTGGGCCACTCGTCTTCACTGTTGTGTGCGATTGTTTATCGGCCCCCAAAATATAACAAGGAGTTTTTATCCGAGTTCTCAGAGTTTCTTGCTGACTGTGCATCACGGTATGACCAGATCCTTTTACTTGGTGATTTTAATATACACGTCTGCTGCCCGGGGAAGCCCCTGGCTAAGGACTTTCTGGACTTAGTGAACTCTTTTAACTTTGTTCAGTCTGTTGAAGGTGCCACTCAAGAACGCGGTCACACACTGGACTTGGTTTTATCACATGGTTTATCTGTCCAAAACATACTTGCCGAGGATGCGGTGTTCTCTGACCATATGCCTATTTTATGTGATATTGTTCTTTTTAATCCTGTTCTTAAGCGTGCTGTACCTGCTCGATGTTATCGTGCTTTTGGCTCAGATACTGCCGAGCGGTTTTCCATATTGTTTGACCAATTTATTTCTTATCCTCCTGAGTTGTCCACCTCAGATGGATTAGTTTCTTGTTTGGATTCTGCTTGTAAATCTGTCCTCGACGCTGTCGCTCCTTTTATATTCAGACAATGCAAGCCAAAGGCTAGTCCTTGGCTAACTGATTTTACCAGAGCCGCTAGAAAAGAATGTAGAAGATGTGAAAGACGGTGGAAAAAAGATAGGCTGTGTGTCTCTATGGAAGCTCTTAAGACTAGCTGGAAAGTCTATCAGAGAGCAGTAAAGGCTGCCAAGCACTCCTATTTTTCTGAACTTATTGCTGCCAGCTCGCATAACCCTCGTGTTATATATAACACTATAAATTCTGTACTTAATCCGGAAGGCTATATTCTTTTGCACTCTTCTGCAGTTATGTGCAATAAGTTTCTTAATTATTTTGTGGATAAGGTTGCTAGTTTGAGACCTCTGACTCTACCTATTGCTGACCCAGCCATGCATGGTTCTTGCTCAAGTTTGTTCTCTGCTTTTCTACCAATTGTTTTATCTGATTTAGAGAAACTTGTGTTGAATGCTAAACCGTGTGGCTCTCCAAATGACGTTGTTCCTCCCTGTTTTCTTAAAAAGGTATTTCCTATCATCGGACCACATATTCTGAACATTATTAATACTAGTCTTTTGTCTGGTCAAGTACCTAGGGAATTTAAGCATGCAGTCATACATCCTTTACTTAAGAAACCGGGCTTAGACAGTTCAGTCATATCAAATTTTAGACCCATCTCTAAGCTTCCCTTTCTTAGTAAGATTCTGGAAAGGATTGTTTATACTCAGTTGATGGACTACTTGAATGACTCTAAATTGTCAGAAATCTTTCAGTCCGGCTTTAAGCCATTCCACAGCATGGAGACAGCCCTCGTAAAAGTTATGAATGACATCCTGATAGCGACAGACCGTGGTAAATATGCAGTGCTGGTCTTGTTGGACATGACCGCTGCATTTGACACTGTGGATCACAATTTGCTGATCTCCCGCCTACAGCACTGTGTGGGAATTTCTGGTTCGGCACTTTTGTGGTTAAAGTCCTATCTTTTAAATAGGACCTTTTGTGTTAAGTTGGGGTCGGCTTCATCCTCTGTGGCCCCTCTGCTTTGGGGTGGGCCACAGGGATCTATTCTTGGGCCGTTACTGTTTTCATTGTACCTCTTGCCTCTTGGTGCGATTTTCCGAAAGCATAAAGTGCCATTCCATCTATACGCAGATGACTGCCAGCTCTACTTACCTTTTAGTCATTCTGATAGTCTCCCAACTGGACCTCTGCTTGACTGCCTTACTGATGTCAAAGCATGGATGGCAAAAAACTTTTTAAATTTTAATGATCGGAAGACTGAAGCAATTTTATTTGGCCCAAATCGTTCTTCTCATACTCTGGATGTTGATCTTGCAGCTTTGACTTCCCAACTAAAGAGTTCGATCACAAATCTCGGAGTTAAAATTGATTCTGCACTCACCTTTGATGACCATGTAAACGGGGTGGTAAAATCAGCATTTTATCACCTCAGACGTTTATCAAAGGTTAAGCCCTTTCTTTCCAAGCGTGACTTGGAAAGTGTTATTCATGCCTTTATTACCTCACGTTTAGATTATTGTAATTCTCTTTTAACAGGGGTTGGGCAGGGCACTTTTTCACGCTTGCAATTAGTGCAAAATGCTGCGGCACGATTTTTAACTGGCAGAAGAAAATTTGATCACATCTCTCCGATTTTGGCCTCTTTACACTGGCTTCCTATTGAATTCAGGATCCGTTTTAAAGTCCTTTTATTGGCTTTTAAATCTCTAAATGGTCTGGTACCTGTTTATTTGTCTGACTTGTTGAAGCCCCACATCCCCACTCGTTCCCTTCGGTCACCTGAGCAGTTGCTGCTTTCGGTCCCAAAGTCACGGCTGAAACTTAGAGGAGACCGAGCGTTCTCTGTTGCCACGCCGATGCTTTGGAATAACCTTCCTCTCCATATTAGACAGGATGCATCAGTGCCAGTTTTTAAGTCTTTATTAAAAACCTATTTTTATTCCCTGGCTTTTAACTCTGTGGGTAACTGACATTTTTATTGTTTTTTTTAACTTTATTGCTATGTCTGGTTTTATTACTATGTGCATATTAGTATTGTACAGCACTTTGGTCTACCAGGTGTGTTTTTAAAGTGCTATATGAATAAATAAATAAATAAATAAATAAATAAATAAATGATGATGATGATGATGATGATGATGATGATGATGATGATGATGATGATGATATTTGAATGATACGGTTAGCGCCCAGTTAGCTCCTAGCATTTCTCAACAGCTGTGCCTACTTTTCACTACCGGAACATTTAAACAATGGATAATCCGTATACAATAATAATAATAATAATAATAATAATAATAATAATAACTTTATTTATAAAGCGCTTTCAAACAAAGTGCTGTACAACTATTTAAAACTAAAAAGATAAGTAAAATAAAAGTGATACATAGCAATACAGGTAAAAGACACAATACAAGTTAAACACAGTAAAAAAATTTAAAACTAAAAGCAATAGAATTAAGACATGTAAGATGGGGTGAACAAATGTGTCTTCAGCTTAGTTTTAAAAACCTCCACAGAGCATGCCTGCCGGATATCTTGAGGGAGGTTGTTCCACAGAAACGGGGCATGAAAAGAAAAAGCACGCTCTCCAATTGTCTTTTTTCTTTTTTATCTGCTTGTGGGGCTCGCACACAAGAATTTCACTCGCATGTGCTGTGCCAGTGTGCCTGCACATGTGATGTGACAATAAAAGTGATTTGATTTGATTTGATTTGATTTTCTGGCTCTAGGAACCTTTAGAAGGCCAGAGTCCTGGGATTGGAGAGCACGGGATGGAACATAAAGATGTAAAAGGTCGGAGAGGTATGTAGGTGCCAATCCGTTTAAAGCCTTGTAGGTGAGTAGCAGGACCTTAAAATCTGCTCGAACCTGACAAGGTAGCCAATGCAGAGAGTTCAGTACAGGGCTAATGTGCTCAAATTTCCCTGTCCTTGTTAAAATTCAAGCAGCTGCATTTTGCACCATCTGTAGACCTCTAAAACTTTTCTTTGGTAGCCCAGAAAGAAGAGCGTTACAATAATCAATACGTGAGGACACAAATGCATGGATAAGGACCTCTGCAGTGTCGCTTGACAAAACTTGTCTGATTCTGGCTATGTTCCTCAAATGATAAAAGCTGGTCTTTGTTATCTCTTTTACATGAGACTCGAAAGAGAGCACCATGTCGAACCATACGCCCAATTTTTTTACCTTGTCCCTGCAATTTATGACACTGTCATCAATTCTCAAGATGAAATTTTGGGACAAGTGCTTAAATTTGTGTGGCCCAATGACCATCAACTCTGTTTTATCAGTATTTAGGAGCAAGAAATTATCCAATAACCAGCCCTTAATTGCAGATAGACAAGATTCTAGTTTAGAGACTTCAGCACAATTTCCAATGGTTAAAGGAACATAAAGCTACAGGTCATCAGCGTAACAATGAAAGGTTACATTAAAAGAACGTAAAAGAACACCAAGAGGCAGCAGGTACATGGAAAACAGCAATGGTCCAAGTACAGAGCCCTGAGGGACCCCGTGCCTCACTGCACAGGTCTCGGAGAGATCATTTTTAAAACTAACAGACTGAGATCTCCCAGACAGGTAAGATCTCAGCCACGATAAAACATTTCCTGTAACTCCAATAAAATGTTCAAGCCTATCCAATAAAATGCAGTGATTCACAGTGTCAAACGCAGATCCAGCAGTACTAAAACTGAAGTGCGATCGTTGTCTGCATTTACCAGCAGATCATTTACCACTTTGACTAAAGCTGTTTCTGTGGAGTGATTTGGTCTAAAAGCAGACTGAAATGGTTCAAACAGATTGCTTGTTGACAAATGCTCAGTGAGCTGCTTAAAAACCACTTTTTCAAAGACTTTAGATAAAAAAGACAGATGTGAGATGGGTCTATAGTTTGCGACCATGTCAACATCCAGTCCAGGCTTGTTCAAGATTGGCACTACCACAGCTGATTTAAAACATTCAGGGAAGACTCCAGTTGTCAATGAAGTATTTAAAAGAAACAGAATGTAGGGTCCTAATACTGACCACAGTTCCTTTATAGCCCAGGCTGGTAGAGGATCCAAAGAACAGGTTGTACATTGAGCTGCTTTTACAACCTTAGTTAATCCAGACAGAGAAATAACCTTGAAGTCAGAGAACAGTTTATCAGCACCAGCAGGCAAAGCAGCCGAGTAGTCTAATGAACAGCTTGAGGAGGGAGTAATCTGATTCCTAAGTGTTTCAGCCCTGTCTCTGAAAAACGTAAGAAACAAACAAACAAACAAACAAATTCATGCTTTTCTCCTCAACAGAGAGCGTCCCCCGATTAAACAACAGCGCCGTAAAATAAGAAGAATGGCGCCTAATTACAGAGTTAATAATACAGACTTTGTAATGTGTCACGTGAAGATTCATCAGCCAGATGATGTGTTTACTGACAATTGACAGTGATAGCGGACATCATCACCACTAGTCCAATCAATCCTCTCCACACAGACAAGCATAAACACACTCGACTATCAGTAAATCAAATTTAACACACGTTTGTAATGACGCTAATTCAGTTTACTTTACTTTTATGGTGTGGTCTGCTGGGGCGGCAGCATCTCTGCTGGGGACAGGAAGAGACTGAACAGGGTGATCCGAAGGGCCAGCTCTGTTCTAGGATGCCCTCTGGACCCAGTGGAGGTGGTGAGTGACAGGAGAATGGCGGCTAAGCTGTCATCCCTGTTGGACAACGTCTCCCATCCCATGCAGCAGACTGTGACAGCACTGAGCAGCTCCTTCAGTGGGAGACTGCGGCACCCACGGTGTGGGACGGAGAGATTTCGCAGGTCTTTCCTCCCCACTGCTGTCAGACTCCACAACAAAGACTTTAACTGAACAAACACACACATCCACACATGTGCAATAACACTAAGTGCAATAATCTTTTCTGGCATCGTTGTATTTTTACTCAGTTGTATATAGCATTCGTATTCTATTTTTATCTTATTGTATATTTTTATTCTATTTTATTCTACTGTATATAGTATATTATTTTATTCTATTCTGTACAGCTGTGTACTGTATTTATTCTTATTGTATTCTAATTTTTGTGTCATAACTTTTGCACTGTCCACTTCCTGCTGTGACAAAACAAATTTCCCACGTGTGGGACTAATAAAGGTTATCTTATCTTATCTTATCTTACAATAGGGTTCATTCGCTCGGTCAGCAGGTGGCAGTATCCTCGAACACTGGGGAGTAAACTGCCATTAAACGAACAGAAGAAGAAGAAAACCCCTGCACATGTGCGGTATGGATTGGGTAGACCCGATTTGTACGGTCCGACTTTGCACATGCGCAGTAAGGATCGGGGAGTCCTAATCCGTAACTCTCTTTTAATTTTTTTGTTTTTGTCTACATTATATTAAATGTTTCATTATCGGAAACATTTTAAGAGATACTTATTATTCTTAACATCTTAACAGATCGGGTAGTGACAGTAGCAATGAAGCTTTTGCTGTGGTAAGTTCTTCCTCAGTCCGCCCTGACTGAACATGAGTTTAAAACATATTTGAAGATCCTCATTGAGGTTAACATGACAGTGCATTAACAGCATGAACTGCCCATACAGTAGCATCTGAGTAGATTTCAGTTTTATGATCTTGTTTTGCAATTAATGGGTTAGACGGTAGGAAAAATGGACACGCTGAGCTAGCGGCTAATAGCTAGAGGAGACTGTCTTGTCTAATAATTTGAAACTTTTCTTGATAGTTTGGGCGGAATCCTGTTGCTGGAAACCCATGGTTATTCATGTCTCATGTTATTGCAGGTATGTGTATTTTGAAACATGTATTTGGTTGAGCTGCAGGCTAATTCTGTTTAAGAAATACTGCTTATTAAGTTTTGCCCAGTAGATGGCAGCATTGTTCCATTTACTATTGTACATGAAAGGAAATTTTGGCTTTGACACTTGTTCCAAAGACTCAGGTTACAATTACAAGATAAAAAAATCAATACATCCTCACAGTAACTGCACTTGTAGAGTTACTTTCTGGTGTGGATCTGTTGGTGTTTTTTCAGGGGATGTGGAGATTTAAAAGTCTTCTCACACAGGTCACATTTGTAAGTGTAACAGTGTTTATGTGGTATTATTCCACTTGCCACAACTATCAGTGTAATGGGGAAGCAGCGCCCCCCTCTTGGTGTGGCTGGTTAGGTGAGGCTGGCTGCAGTAATCGCTGCCAGTCTGCTGTAGCCATACGAGAGGTGAGTTGTATTGTTCCGCACACGATATAGCTAAGTAGTACAGACACATAAAACATGTTTGATTAGCTGATGGGCACCGAGTGTAATAAGTGCCTAGTGGACACATGTCCAACACCAGTTTTATGTACTCTTCATTTGTTTATTATTGTGTAAAACTGTATGCTAAAGCGGAATGCTAATGAGATGTTCTGCCGTAGTGTGCTGTGCAGAGTGGTGTGTGGCAAGCCATTTGCACTGATACAACACCGTTGTTTCCATTCAGGAAATAAAGTGGCAACGATCGATCAGAGACTCCTTGTCTTCTTAAAAACACAACACAACGCAGAGTTGAGGAGTCTGTTCGGGCCGTACTGTTGCAGCGGGATGAAGCAGAAACCGGTTACATAAGGTCTCTCCTCAGTGTGGCTAAACATGTGTTGTTGTAACTAGAGATGGCACGATACCACTTTTTTATGTCCGATACCGATACCGATATCATAAATTTGGATATCTGCCGATACCGATATGAATCCGATATAGTGTTTTTTTAATCAACAAAATTGTTTTTTAAATATCTTGCTGCATTTTGTATAAGTTCATACTCAAGTTTAAAACAACAACTACACTTAAGCTATTCTGTTATACCTGTATGCAAAAAAAAAAAGTTTCATAGTTCAGCAATACTGATCAATCTAATAAACTTAAACCTACACCATCCTCCCTATTCTGGTATTTTAAAGAGTACTTAGCGTAAATATTAAGCAACCTAACTAATAGGGTTACAACTCGCAGCAACAACAAAAATAAATAAATAAAAATAGGGAACCACCCCTCATGCTCCACCTCATGATGCCTAATTGACGTAATCAACCTTAATTTGATGCAGTGTGAAAAAAAATGCACAGAAATCAATTCTTTTTCAAGAAATATTAAATAGATTCAACATCTTTCTTCAACAAAATTGCAGACGGCACAGATGGTACCTTCCCAAAGGAAAAAGTACTATAGCTTACTAGGGTATATATATTAGACTTAATAGTCACTATATACATTAATTGACTTCTATTCATTTTACATCAAATTAAAAATTTGGGTGTCAGATAATTATTTATTAAAAGCTAGACATTTTAAATGAGAATAAGAAAGAAAAGTATGTCTTTGTGTCCCCTTTTCCCTGTTAATGCCCTATCGGCCCCCCTGGCTAAACTTTGCTAGATGCGCCCCTGCACAGTTACCAGCCGTCAGCTACGTAGAAAAAGATCCTCGAGTAGAAAGTAATATTAAATAAATTCTAACAACAGCTGATCAAGCTTAAACGTGCTGCTGTTGTTCAGCCGCTGGTTTCCTCTTTCTGGTGCAAAGTGGGCCAAAAACAAACAAGACAGACGGACTCGCGACAGAAAAGCCGATCAGCTGATCGTTAAGCAGTTTCATGATTGAAGTAGCAGCAAGAGAGAGAGAGAGGCAGTCGCTCCATATATCAGTTGTTAAGCTTAACGCAGGAATGCTTTACATTCAGAGCCGCAGCCACAGCCGCTCTATCACGTGATGCATACTGCTCCGACGTGCTAACGTTCTGATGTGAGTTACGGCGTGTTGCAAGTTTTGTGAGGTGCTTTCGTGATATTTAATGGATCGGATTACATTTTTTAAAATTTTCTCCGATATCCGATCCAGTAATTTAGGTCAGTATCGGACCGATACCGATACCCAATATCGGATCGGTCCATCTCTAGTTGTAACTGTGCATCTGTTATAAATGGTTTCCCACACTGATCACAGCAGTAAAGATCATTTCCAGTGTGACTCCATAGGTGACTATTTCGATAGTGTCTGGAAGTTTATTTATTTTCACATGAATGTGCATTTAAGTGAATTAATTTCTCTTTTTTTTACCTAAACCACAATGCAGTAATATTTTTATTTTATTTTCCGTAATAAGTTTTGTTGCCATTTTATTTTTTCAATCAATATTTGGTTTTTATTTATTTTAAGAAAACTAAGAGTTCCACTATACGATCATTAGCTTATCCGTTAGTAGCAATGAAGCTTTTGCTGTGTTTGGGCGGAATCCTGTTGCTGGAAACCCATGGTTATTCATGTCCCATGTTATTGCAGAGACCCACAAAAGTGGAATAAACCACACCTGAGCTCTACCCATTTACTCATACAACTCTATGAGTTCCAGATCTACTGGCGTTTAGATCTACTGGCGTTTAGATCTACTGGCGTTTAGATCTACTCAACTGGCGTTTAGATCTACTGGCGTTTAGATCTACTCTACTGGCGTTTAGATCAACTGGCGTTTAGATCAACTGGCGTTAGTCGAACAGATGTGTGGCAGACTTGCGTTTCAGGAGCTGCTACCTACAGACCAGCAAAAAAAAACGCCAAATGTGTCATCTGTGACACTTGTGAGGTTATCTCAAACACACTCCGTCAGTCTTGATGCTGTTGAACAACAAAATGTTTAAAAATGTGGCGAGTTTACCTGGTGATATCCTCATGCACGACGCGATCGCGAAAACAGCAAACAAGTAATACCATGCCAATGTTGTTCACAGGACACAAAGAGTAAACGATCGGGAGACTCTTGTCGTCGTTATCGTTCCCCTTGCACGGTTTGTTTCTCCGAATTCAGCGTTTTTGCTTCACAACTAAAGCGAGCAGTTTACTTTGTGTGCACTAACATGGACTCGAGTCAACCAGCGCCACCTCTGGCCAAGTGCCACAGCCTACAGCCAGATCAACTGGTGACACACATCTGCACCACGTTTGAATTTGTTTCATGCACAATACATTTGTACCTTTCAATTGTGTCTGTTTGTGCGTCATGCAAATAAACCTTCGAAATGAATGAAATGACACTAATATTTCACTAGTTTTGTAACATCACATGTCGTTAGCGTAGTCTGTCTGTGTCTTTTCTCTGCAAACAAACATTTTAGAGTTGGTTGTTATATACAGTCTGTATAAGTGTGGTTAATCTAATAAACATTTGTAAGGAGATGGCAGTTACTGTGAATGTACAGCAGGTGATTAGTAATAAACAGTCAGACAATGACCCTGACAATCTCAGTCAGTCTTGCAGATTGAATGCACCTTCTGTGGAAAGTGGTACCACACGGTGTGTGTAGACTTCCCCTGTGCAGAAGGTGACTACAAATGTTGTGCATGCTAAATAAACAGAAAAAAGTGATCCCTGTTGTCTTTGCTTACTGATTGTTTTCAGTGTTGACAATCCACATTGGTGGCATTGCATCTTTCAACATGTTTGTGGGTAGATTTGGATGTACCAGGGGTTAGTGCAGCCACTCAGCCTCTACTCAATGTGATCATAGCAGCAGGTGCAGATGTGTCACAAGTTAATCTAGTAGAAGGCTATGGTACTTGGCCACAAGTGGCAGCAGTGGACTGACCTCCATTTGAAACTGTTCCAGCTGCTGTGTGATAGTGGATCTGCTACAAATTGAAGATCATATGGAAGTTTTGGAAATTAACCCTTGTATTATGTTGAAAAACAAAAAAGTGACATTGATTTTGTTGCGGGTCATTTTGACCCGTACTGTGTAAATCCACTCAGAATTGTCAAGAAACTGCAATAAAACAATAGCAACTTTATTTCCCATGAGATAAACATGTAGAACAAAGACATACAACAGTTTGACTTTCCATGACTATTTTAGGAACAATTTGGTTTTTCGTTCTTACAAACACATTTCTGTTGAACTTGCCCAAATTCTCAGTTTTTCAATGCTCAACATTTTCTATTTTGTCCACATGATGGACAGAATGTAACTGTGTGTTTTCTGCAGATGTACTTCTTGCATTTCTCACAAAAAGTGCTTGTTTTCAAACAGGAACCTTCCTAACTAAGATTTAAAATAAAAGATTTCTACGTCTCCTCCAGTCTCACAAACAGATGACAAACCAAGCGACACACCTGAGTCACTGACTTTCTTAAATCCACTCACTCTCACTGGCTCTGTTTATTACTAATCACTGTGTAACTGCTGTGAATGCACAGTAACTGCCGTCTCCTTACAAATGTTCATTAGATTAACCACACTTATACAGACTGTATATAACTACCAACTCTCCAGCCATGTTGAAGGATTGCCTATATTGGCTGGAAATATTAATTTCCAGAGAAAGGACACAGACAGACGATGCTTACAGGATGTGATGTGACAACACTAATGAAATATTGACGTGTCATATTTGTCCAAGGCGTATTTCATTGTTATGGAAAAAGAGAACATCAAAATCATGATGACCAATTGGAGTGGTGATTTCTATGACTTTGTGTATATAATTTGGAATTTTGTAAAAAGGTAGGCCAATAAGGAATATATGATATCATTTCATTCTTTTCAAAGGTTTATTTGCATGACGCACAAACAGACACAATTGAAAGGTACAAATGTGCATGACACGAATTCAAACGTGGTGCAGATGTGTGTCACCAGTTGATCTGGCTGTAGGCTGTGGCACTTGGCCAGAGGTGGCGCTGGTTGATTCGAGTCCATGTTAGTGCACACAAAGTAAACTGCTCGCTGTAGTTGTGAAGCAAAAACGCTGAAACCGGAGAAATAAACCGTGCGAGGGGAACGATAACGACGACAAGAGTCTCCCGATCGTTTACTCTTTGTGTCCTGTGAACAACATCGGCGTGGTATTACTTGTTTGCTGTTTTCGCGATCGCGTCACGCATGAGGATATCACCAGGTAAACTCGCCACATTTTTACTAAATGAAGCTTTGATTACATAATAAAAGTCAGGACAGGAGTAAGGATAGTCATGTGACCTGTAGGCCGTTTCCTGATTAGCCTTAAAAATAAATTCTTCTTTTTCTTGATTACATGTGTGGTCACTTTTTTTTTTAATCATTTCTTGTTATTTTTGTGCCATCCTAAATTGTGCCACAAGGGGGCACCTCCTACCTATTGATCTCACACTACCTGTCAGTGATTCCACCTCATTTGTTTTTTTTGTTGTTGTGATCAAATATAACTGTTGGCAGCTCTCTTTTCAGGAGTGTGTTTGAGATAACCTCACAAGTGTCACAGATGACACATTTGGCGTTTTTTTTGCTGGTTTGTCGGTAGCAGCTCCTGAAACGCAAGACTGACACACATCTGTTCGACCAACGCCAGTGGATCTAAACGCCAGTAGATCTGGAGACTGAGTGGGGTTACACAAGCAATCACAAACTCTACAGTCTGTCTAACTCCAGTGTATACCAAGCAATCTATTATTCTCAACAGAGCTAAAATTAACATAAACTGAACCTGCATTAAAGTTAGCTCGGTGCTTACCTTTAGATGAGCTCACAAACCGAGAAAAAATCCGCGATGAAGCTGGAAGTCTTTCCAAACAGGAAACAGATTAGGGAGCAGAGACCCACGTGGTTCACGCTGATCTCAGCTAGGATCCAGGAGACAAGGGTGTGCTGATCGATGCAGATATCGATCCAAACGTTGGTAGTGGTATATGTTGCTGTAAGTTTACTACTTTACTCCCGTTTCATGAAAAAGCAGCTCTCTCTGCTCGACTCCTCTCCTACACACACTTTCTCCGCCCCCTTTTCCTGGCTCTGTGGTGATATGTTACTGTGCGGTCACGTGACTCAGCTGCACAACGTAACCACGTGGGGTCTTATTTCAAAATTAGTGCCTATCTCCTTTTCAAAAACTCTTTTCCTTGGCCTCGATGAAATCGTGGGAAGGAGAATTGCTAAGGACTCAGGGAAAGAGAGGATCGGTGCTGAGAATTGGAACAGGCTGTATCCCAATTCAGGTTCTGCAGCAGGCACGTGCAGAGGGGAGGGGGGGGGGGGGGGCTAGAGGGGCTTGAGCACCCGCCCCTTTCCTGCTGAGTGCCCAAAGTGCCCTTTTGTTGAGGCAACTTTTAAATTTTTAAAATTTATTTATTTATTTTTTATGTGTGTGTGCGTGCGGAGTCCTGTCTGTGCCCCTCAACAATAATATTTAACTATTAATCACAGTTTTGCTAAATAAAAGGATCTGGCTTGCATCAGTCACATGATCACATTTAACCAATGATCGCCCTTGACGGCAGAACGCGCTGGTTACGAGCCGGGAACGAGCTCACAAAGAGCACGCACATTTTTTGCAGTCAGGAGCTGTAGGACCAACACAAGTTAACTCAGAGACACAGACTGATGCGACAAAACCAGTAAGTAGGTGTACAGCGTACACTGTAGTGTATAGCACCCAGGAGTATTAGCTTATTACGTACACGTTGGTAAGTAATACATCCAGCACCATCATTTTAAACACGGGGGCCCCGCAGGGATGTGTGCTGAGCCCCCTCCTCTTCACTCTGCTGACCCATGACTGCACTCCATCATATAGCTCCAACCTCTTCATCAAGTTTGCGGACGACACAACGGTGGTGGGTCTCATTAGCAACAGGGATGAGACCGACTACAGAAGTGAGGTGAGACACCTGGCCACGTGGTGTGTTGACAACAATCTCTCTCTGAATGTGGAGAAGACAAAGGAGATTGTTGTGGACTTCAGGAGAATGCACACCCAACATGCTCCTCTGACCATTGACGGAGCGTCTGTGGAGAGAGTGAGCAGCACCAAGTTCTTGGGTGTGCACATCACAGAGGATCTCTCCTGGCAACACGTTCTCACTCCCAACTCGTCAAACGTGTGACGCATGGTCAGGCTCCCTCTGCTGCACTTATGGACGCGCAGGGTACCCCTCTCGCGTCGGGAATTGACGTGAAGGGTCCTCCGATTGAAGAGATTGCCGCGGAAGTGCCTGCTGTCGGTATATTTAGACATTTTCCAAATCACATTGTAGTGACGTATACAGAACACAATAAATTATATAATGTAAACAACTACATGAAAAACAGGTAGAACAATACTTTTGTATGGTTTATTGCATTTATGGAGGGAGTGATGTATGCTGGGTAATGGCACAGCTAGCTACTGGGTGACTTTATTCACCCGCTTCGGCTGTTATCAGTCCATACAATGGGCGTTATTAGCACAAACCAGTCCCATAGATATGGGTCATCTCCTGCTAGATTGTTCAGAAGGTTGTTCTCATCCATCCAGATGGAGGATCACTAACAGGAGCGTGGGAAGACTCCAGAATCCACTCTGGCTGCAATCCGGTGGATATACAGTGTGTACAGGTAAGACCATTTAAACGGACAGCATTTATAGAATGACTATTAAAAGTCAGCGAGTGTCAGTAATGTTAATGTGGTTATGTTAGTAATATACCGAGTGCTAATATAACAGCTTTAAGATGCATTTGTAGATGTTATTACGTGTTTTACCGTCTTTATGGTGCTAGCTTAAAGTTACGGTGTAAACGTTAGCTTATATTGGAGTAAAGCTGTTACTGTTTAAACGATGTTAGCACAGAAATATTAGCTTCTGTCATGACTGATGAAGTTACTAGTTAATAAAGTTTTCAGTAAAGTGTTTAATCGCAGCCACAGATTGACAGCAAATATCTCGATTAGCTTCAGTGCATCTGTAATAAATATATGCAAGTTTCAGTGCTTTGTTTAAACTGTATGATACTTATACTGACCCAGGGTCAGTGTAAAATACAATCCTAGCTGTGTGAACAAAGCCTGGCTCCTTTAATCCTGCATGACAAACCTCAGGATGCAGGCTATTATTACTCTTTCCTGCTGGCACACCTGTCACACCTGAGAGTCAGCTAGAAACTTACAGTGACGTGGACATGCAAAGACTGCCAGACTCTGTAATACTGCAAATGATCAGTGACTCAGGTTAACACTAAACTTTAAACGGTACCTCTGTGTCTCTGTGTGCTGAACATCTAGGATTGAGTCAGGCTGCATCAGCTGAAGCTGTTATTTGTATATATCAGTATTTTTTATTCAGGTGTGGGGAAACTACGTAAGACTGCAGTGAAGCGATGCACCAGATGAATCCCTGGCCAAAGGTATCGTACTTAAATCAGACTACTGATCCAGCCACATCAGCCTTTTGTGAGGTCTGTTTAAAGTTGACTAAAAGTGAACTGCAGGTTCCTGAGAGGTGGATTGTGAGCACAGAAACACATGTTCATACATACAGCTGCAGCAAACTTACATTAATTTTAAATAGATTTGTTACTCTGATGTCTGTCTCTGTGTTAGTCCTCTGACAGACTGGTGACCTGTCCAGGTGTGCTCTACCTATGACTACTGGGACAGGCTCTAGCCTCTGTAATAGAAATTTTCTGTTATTCTCATTTAAAGTATTTAAGTGCTTATGCATATGCTTAGTTGTGACACTGTTACTGTTCAGTGAAAGTTTCTAAAACTAGATGAACTTACTTCAGCGTCAGCAGTTTGAGAAAACAACCCCCTTTACAGGTGCTGATAAGGCCAAGGGCACAAAACAGCATAACCATTGATCCGTTAGGTTTCATAGCGAGACACGTGAAGTGTGGTGTGATCAGTTTAACTTCCTCTTCCTTGGAATGCATAAAGGAGCAGGAGCACGACCTCTGTGGCAGCGCTGACATGACTGAACTGTGATGTTTGATGTGTGTTGGCGCAGTAATAAAAAGCTTGATCACAGCTCTTTCTGTGTTGCAGACTTTATTTTAAAAATTCCACGACAACCCCCCCCCCCCCCCCCCCCCCCCCCACTGTGAACCTGAATTGAATATTCAGAAGACATTTGTTTAAATAGTTCTAGAAATCTGAGCTGTTGGTGTGTCCTTGGATTGTGTGGTAATAATATTAGAGCCTGCAATCTTTCTTACTGAATCTCTACTATGAGTCATGTTACCTGAGATTAATTCTATGTTTACCTGTCAGCCTGGACGAATGTGCTGTGTGAAGGAAATTAAATTAAATCAGATCTGAACTGCGTACATTTAAGGAACCTGTTCATATTTAATTGAAATATGAACCAGTGATTTTTTGATTGCTGATTCCAAGAGAGTCTTTGTGGAAATCCTTTTTGGCTTTTTGTTATTTTAATTCTCTTCTCTGTTTTCCAGAACAGTTCTCCACAGTCACTGTCCACATGGGTCAGTGGGACCAAGAAGCACTCTGCTAATGTGGGACTCTGACCAGCAACATCCAGCAAGACCCAGACAGCGTTTTCTATCTCCCAGCTGGAGTTTTTGTTTGTCAGTGACTGGAGAGTCAGATTTTTGTTGTGCTTCACACTTGCAGAGGTAAGTCAGTTTGCAGAGATCCCTCCCACCCTGGCTTTCTTATCTGAAACAGTAATATTTCAGTGACTGCTGCTTATACCACAGGTTAATACACGCTACTGATCCCTGATAGGAGAATCATCAATTTTGGCAACAAAGAGCCTGGTGGATGTTTGTTTACAGTCTGATGATGGGACATCATGCTCTGCATCTTCAAAGTTTGCCTCCTCATTATTATTCATACCCAGTAATGTGAAGTATGCTTATATCTACTATAACTGAACCAACCTGGTGCTCTTCATTTATGGAGGCTGTTGAGTCTGAATTTTGGATGTTGTGTATCTCGTGTTCTCTGGGCTTTGTTGTCCTCAGTCTTTTTGCAGGATCAGAAAACAAAACCAGGAGGCGCGTAAATGTTTCTTCTCCATGATGTTTCTTCAAATGTTTCTTCTGGATGATGATAAGACCGTGACACGGGATGCCACCTTTGGTCTTGTGATGAAGCAAAGCTCAGGAAGAAGTGGGATTAAATGGTACCCACATGTGTGCTGCTGAGAAGGATGTACAGGGGCACCTGCAGCCAAATCCAAGCTTCAGGTTAGTTGTAGTTGCAGAATGCTAGAGGACTGAGACAGCTGAGGCATCAAATGTTTGATTAAACAGATGAAAAAGAGAAGTTTCTTCCCTATAATTATCACTTCTTAAAATCTGTAGCAACTTCAAGTCTGTCAGCGTGCTGAGCATGCTCAGAATGTGACAATATATTTTTGTTCAATATTGAATTTCTTTCAGTTGCAATTGTTAAATGAAAAAAAATAAATATATATTCTTATAATTTATCAAACTAATTTATCAAAAAATATATACATATATCTGTATTAGTTTTAATAAATTAATTTGACACCTGTATTGAAAATACCATATTGTATTCATACAGAATCAGTTTGGTATCATTGTTTGTCTGATTGTTGAAGCTAAGAGCTGCTTTGATCTGTTTAGATCTAAAGTATCCAAAGTTGAGCTCTGATGTTTCTTCACCCCTGTGTGTGATATGTGATTCCTACATGCTTGCAGAGCAGAGCGGCAGTTTGTGCTCACAGATGGTGACGGTGTGGAGAGATGGTGGTGTTTCCTCAGAAGAACCAGCAGAGTCACTTGCTGACTGATGCTCGTCTGCACTGCACAGAGGAAATCAACTGACCGAGGTTTGTCCAGTGACGTGTTATGAAATGTATATTTGTTTTATGCTTACAGTTATGTTTTTCTTGACAGAGGCTCTGCAGAGGTTAGACAAAGCAGAGAAAGCATGTGCTTTACATTTTACTGTGATTTATTGAGATATTTGTTGCCTGATGTTCAGCAGGAATGGAGAAATAGAATCAAAGGGAGATGTTTTTGTAATCATGTAAGTAAATCTTCAATATTATTTATTTGCTTGGTTATATTAGGAGTGTTTCTGAGTGAGGGGGAGAGGAGTCATCATCCAGGTAAAGTGACGTAGATCCGTGGACACACTTGTCTCCCCTTTAAAGGAGACGATCCAAGTCATCCTTAAATGTTAGTGCTTTCAAATACACAAACATTTTTAAAGGACAAAAATGAACATCCAACTTTGACTGTAATACAAAATAAATCTTTGCATGTGTGTTTTCAAACTCTCAGATGGGCAGCATATCAGTCTTGGACTGTCTAACCTGCCGGAGCAGCACTGAATGACCACCACACATGTGTTACGCCCCTAGTCTAGGCGTATAGGGACGCACATAAGGTTGGAGGAGAGAGAGACAAATCCCCGCCCTGGTTCCCAAGCCAAACATCCAAACCAGTTGTGAGTAAAAAGGTGATTTTATTTAAGGAAAAGAAGCATAGCTCCAGGGTGAGCCCAGGCCAAAATAATAAACAAAACCAACTAAGTACCACCAGAGAAAAACTAACTAAACCCTAGGAAAGAAACAGAACAAACAAATGACAGAGCTATCCCTCGCTCCCTACCCGGAAAACAGGAGAAAACGGTTCCAAAAGAAAAGGCGGCTTCCGCTTCCGCCCAAGAGTGCCTACGCTCTCAGCACCAGGAGCGGCTTTCACAATTCATGCTCACACAAATACACAATAAGAATACAGGCTGGGAAAACCAGGGTCAGGGCCGCGTCGGCTGTCAAGCTACTCGCTCGCTCCACTCTCTCTCCCTCTCTCTGTGGATCTGTCAGAGCGGCTTTTTGAAGGTAGTCACCTGCTCCATGGTCCAATCAGCCGCTCACTACTCTTCATTAGGGGAGGGACCTGGAAAGAGTCTTAAGCACAGTACAGAAACACAGGAAGAAAACAGCCCACACAGGGTCCTCATGGCCACAGCCGTAACACATGAGCATGTTCCTGCAACATTCAGCATCTGATCCTTCATCTGTGTGCTTCTGCTTTTGGTAAGTAGAGTTACCCAATTCCAGTAACTCTAAACACATGCCATCCATTTCTAACGGCCTGGTTACTTCCTGTCAGTTACTTTAGAAACCATGTGGTCACCTGACCTAACACTGTTTCTTCTTCTTCCCCTTAATGTTCAAGTGTCACATGTCAAACAGCTGGAGAGGAAACTACACCAGTGTACTGAGATGTTTCACCAACACGTGCCAGATGCTGTTCCTTCATGGTGACATCACCAGAGACAGCCCCGCCCACCTCAGGACCTCGCCATTGATCATGATGATTATAATGATGACAGCGAGCAGAACTAAGACTGTAAAAATCCACGACCAGAATGTTTCTTTCTAATTATTAATGAATACTGAGAGCCTCTTTCTGTGTTTTGTCTGTTTTGGTTGTTTTTTTTACCTCATTTGTTACTAACAAAGTTCACAAACTCACACAGTTTACATTCTGTATGTTTCCATCTTTACCAGCCACACTCTAACTGCATTTAAGAAAATAATCCTTAGAAATCGTCGTTTTTCTCTTTTGTAATTGATGATAATTCAGTGAATATACTGCGCTGCTTCCTTTTATTGCGTCACACATTGCTTTTTAAGTTTTTCAGTGTCCAGTTATTTTTTACTGCTGTTTGAATTCTCTGTATGTTTGACCCTGTAGACTGTTTGATGGACTGCTTGTCTTCCTGTTTGTTACCGCCGCCTGTTTTTTAATAAAGATTTGGATTTCTGACTTCAACACAGCCTCTGCGTGTCCTCCCTTTGTGTCCTCTTCCTCTGTGAATGTGTTGCATGTGTCACAGATTCATTTTATTAACAGCTTTCCCACAGTGAGTTGCATCAGCATTCATTCACAGCACATTTCAGAAGGATTCAGATTAATACAGTGATCTTACAGTCAGAATGATCCTGACAGAGTGCCACTGTAAATGATCTTTCATCAGGTAAATTTTAAAGTTCAGTATTTCAAAGCAGGAGTTATGAAGAATCATACTGGCATTAGGACTAATAATATGTACTTACAAAGTCAAAGTTTTTTAATTATGCTAGAATATTGGAAGACAATCAACTTTTAGTGTTTTCTGCATATTAATTATTCTGAAATAGAGACGTGACCCTAACTGTACAGAAGCACTAAACAACTGACAATCTAACAGACATCATTGGCCTGAGCCGTCATGCACAGTGAGTCTGATCCTTTGCTGTGAGAGTCTGACAAGCATGTTTCTGGTCAGTTTGGAATAAATAATATCACAATGTTGATCTTTCTTTCCAATATTCCTTCTCTTTTACAACATAAACTGTGATCAAAGCTACTTATGTTCACAGCATGTAATAATACTGACAGTCCAGGGCATTGTGGTCTGTTGAGCTAGGGTTAGGGTTAGCAATTCAAACATATGTAATCAATATTAAACGTCTCTGACGTGGGCCACTGTCCACAGTGTTGGGAAATCCATACCAGGCTGGAATGAGTCAAGGTAGGTGAGCATCCACAAGAAGACACAGCAGATGCATCCTACTAATACTGACAGGACCAGGAGACCCCAGAAACCGAGCATCTTCTCTTCAGTGCCATCCTCTCCTGTCACCCTCTCTGCCCGCAGCTCTTTGAGTATGGGGTAGATAAGGGCGCAGAGAAACCCTTATTACTAATTTGTATTATAATTCAATTTTCACGAAATATTCATATTCAATATTGGTCCTTTTATATTATAACCACGGATCCACCCAGGCTCATGGTGGGGCAGGGCTCTGTCCTGGGATGCTTGAGTACAAGGTAATGTACACCTGACCAGGTATCCAGTCTGTCAGAATTGTTTTCAATATTTGGTTCAAAAACACGAGTGACAACAAAAATCCAACTAGGATTCTTGCATATGATGAATGAAGTCTGTCTTTGACTGTATTGTCCAGCTGATCCATCAAACCCCCAGCAGGTGAACCTTATTCATGACATAACACAGCAACAATGTAAAAAATGAAACAGCAACAGTCTAAATGTAAAGTGCATTCTAAACTCCTCTTCAATAAATCATATGCAAAGAGTCATTCAGGACTGTAAAACGTGAACTACAGAACCCAGAGTCTTCATCATTAAATCTCTGGTTGCTTCATTTTTCTATCCTATATCAGACACTTTAAGGTTAGGTTAGGTAAAGTTGCATTGTCGTGGTGAGGCAAAGTGCTTTATGTGTGTGTGTGTGTGCGCGTGTCATGAACGGCTATAAAAGGCCTATAATTAAAGAACAAAGCGGGTTTGAGTTCGAGTTGCGGCAGACTGTCACTACTTGTAAGTGGAACGCAGCCTTCCTACGGCGGACAGCTAATAACAGGAATCGGACGCGGTCCACCCAAGTCCACAGCAACCACCATAGCAACCGCCTAGCATGACCTTAACATATTCTGTCTTCATAACTATCAAAAACATGAAATGATTTGCTAAGGTTTTAAGTGTTACAGCTGCAGAGAGCTATGGCGGCATCTTTGGAAGCTGTTTACATAGCTAATAATATACGATGTAACCATGGAGACAGTCAGTCACGTGAGCTAGCGGTGCACGTTTACTACAGTGAATAAGGTGATTGCGTCCACACGCTGCAGAGGGTAAAGACATTACTTCAATATTGTTTTATATTTGCCTTCTGTTGACCATCACCTCAGGTTCACCATCACAGTTTCAGCAGACAGATGCACACTGTCTAAATATGAACACATTCAAAAACTCATGTCTCAGAAATAACCACAGCTGTTCATGTTTGTCATTAGAATTTTATTTGTAAGAAAATAAGCTTCATATTGTGCATCAAATAAAAGAACATTTCACAACTCTGAGTCAACAGAAACAGGTAACAGAAATGTCTCTAATGTGTACAGTGTAGTGTAAGCATTAAAAGATCATAAAGGAAACACTAACATTTATGTGAAACTAATTGTAATAAAAAAAAATGAGCAGGTGGTTTATAGATGTAAAAGAAAGAATCTGAAAACAACACTTTTTTGGTCTAAGTGATCAAAGTAGAAAACAGAACTGATGTTCAAAAACAAACCGTAGCTGCACTAATATTACACATCTCCATTGTTGTGGTGAACAGACATGTTGCTTTTAAAACCACATGCAGTGTGTGACCATGACTGTTCACTGAGACCATGAACGCCACTTCGCTGAAGCCTTCACCTTCTTTTTCTTCTTCTTCTTCTTCTAAATTGGAAGCAGAAGGAGCACGAGCTGCTTTGATCTACTGAAAGGAAAAAGAAGAACATCTGAGCTGAAACCAGTCAGCTGAAATCAATAAGACAGGAACAAATTCAATGCAGTGTCTCAGGTGGCTTAGCCTGTTACAACTGTTGATACAAGCTAAATACGGTTAACACACAGTGTCAGGGAGCTCCAGTGTGGGAACTAGTGGCTTTAGGTTTGTAGTCATTTAACTTTCATCCATTCATTCATTTAATTCAGGAGGAAGAAATGTCAGGTTGGTGCAGGCTGGTTACATGCATTTGGTCCCATGCTGTCTTTAACTAAATGACTTGGTTCACTTTATGGCTGGGCTGTATGTGGGGTTATATCATGTTATTTGGGCAGGAGTACCTGTCCTCTGTTAGACTTAGAAAGTTTCTCCATAAGCAGAGTTTCTAACTCTTATAGCACATCTGTGGCTGACAGCTTTTTGGTGGCTCTTTTTACCCCACACTGGTTGTGAGTGTGTAAATAGCCCCACTAGTTCTTTTGGGTTGCAGTTAACTGGGGAGGAAGAGGTAGGTCTGCCATGACTAGATGAATAACAATTATCTGGGATACATAAATTTCATAATGCGTGCATATATCTCTATAAACCTGCCTGAGGGCTGCCATTTTTTACATTCAGTTATTTCTTTGTTGAATCTAAATAATGAATGTGTTACAGTTAAACTGACACTGGTCAGTGTAAATGGCTCATTGTGACACAGAAACCTTTAAATTAAACCCTATCACCTGATATCGAGTGTCAAACAATATCAAAGCTGTAAAAGCTGTTTACAGTCAGAATTTATAAAACTATGATTGTAAATAAATTCAAACAAGTGAGCTTTTCTCTTTGTGCTGAACATCAACACTGTGACTTCTTAGACTGTAAGCTTTACTTCAGCACAACCAGTTGCAGAAGCCGTCACTCCAAATGTCTTTGATAACAAGAAAAAAAATACCTTTTCATTCCACGGCCTGAAGTTCTTCTCCGACATCTTCTGCCATCGGCTTTGTCTGCTGGTTTGAAGACAATAAACCACAAAAAGATGATTTAGTCACTTTGTCTGCGTCATGCAGCTCAAATGTGTCGTGTAACGATGTTGAATAGCCGTCGTTATCCCTCTGCTGTGTCAGCAGGATTGTACTGTACAGCATCTCATTGATATGTGAGGAATGCTAATGTAACACGATAACAGACTTACATCATTAAAACATAAAGGACAGGAGATATTTAGATATTTTTATATTTATATTACATTTTATAGCTGACAGATATTACTAAATAGATAGAATTTACTAAATAGCTGGATGAACATGAAAAGTATGTCTATAATAACAAATGACCATGAGAGCCAGTAGAATTAATTCAACTGGACACTCAAAAGACGTCCTTAAATGCTCTTTAAGTGGCAGAACAAACGAACAAACAGTTAATCGCTTACTTGAGATGAAATCTGCTCAGCTACTTTGAAAACAGCTTCTAACTGGTTCCTCCTTTAACAGGATGACTGCTCAGGGGTAAGGCCATCATGCAGTCCAGCAACCTTTATGGTTCTGCTTTGATTCACCAGGAACTATTAGGGAAACCTTCCAGCGCCTCCTGTGAAAGACACAGGCATAAACACACAAACATTTATTAACATGTTCCACAGTCTTCCAGCTTGATTTTCTCATCCTGTGGACAACAACGTACATGGATGCAGGTTTATTGTTAACTTTTGTAAGGTTTATTTAATGAACATATCCAGCTGCAGCTCCACTGTGATCCTGAGCTGGATAAGCACTTAAGAAAATGTGTCAATAAATGGACAAACATCAACTTACTATATTTATCCAAACAGACGGGACCAATAATGCTTCACTGAGTTAGAGACTTTAACGTCTCTTCTATGCAAGAATGTCTCGTGCTGATATACCTGCAAACTTGACAACAAAGGTTTTTCAGACTACATGTAGCTGTCCTCTATGTCAGCTCACACATTTACATTTATGTCACACTTATTTCTGCATTTTATAATTATTACTTACATTTTGATTAGATACCTTGAGTTTGTAAATGATCAGATTACATAATTGGAATACAATGTATCCAATTCAGGGTTGCGGGAGGATGAAGCCTATCCCAGCTGATACATTGATATATTGCCATGATGACATCACAGTTAGATCTTTACTGGAAATGATAACAATTCCCCACCTCTCAAAAAGTTCTCCTTATATAGACATCAACTGCTACTTTAGAGAAAAACAAGTGTGTATTACATTGTGCATTTTGTGAAAGTGTATCTATCAGAAAAACTGTCCTCAGACGACCCTCCTATTTTTACTAAGTGTGTGTGTGAACGTGCGTGTCTTATATAAGTGTGTTCATGTTGTTACAGGCCTGAGTACGTGCAGAACTGAATGTAGACAGGCCTGGGTCCAACAGGACTTGTGGGTCCGAGACTTGTGGGTCCGAGCGGTGTGATTGCAATGATGTGCAACAACTTAAACAAATAACAAGAATAATACAGAACATCAATAGACTGATTAAAGTGCTGATAATCTGTGTGCATTAATATTTGCTCAAAGTAACATAGATGTGCTTCAAAGATTATTCTGTCAACTAATTCAACAATGGTAAATGATTAATCAATGATAATTCTGATTATAACTGTGATCATAAGAATACAAAATAAAATATCTCCTGGCCACAGCTGCCAGTTTATTGCAGGGCTAACACAATATGTGTAACAGAAAATCCACTTAAATGTTTGATATTTCTTATAATAATCATAATTATGACTATTATTTAAAGGTTTCTTTAAATAATACATTTTGATTTTTTATAACCTCTAAAATATAAACCTGAGCTGTTTCAGATTCTGACCTCTGACCTCACTGCAGCTCCTTCTTGGAAGTACGTCTGCTTCTTGTCTACCCCCAGTGTTGACCGCCTGCCCTTGATATCACGTACTATACCTGAGGAACAAAAAAGGACAAACACTTGCCTTCATTTAAGAAGTACATTCATACAGAGGTAATCTATGGAAACACACTAGTTCACCCTTTGGGAGAAATCAGTTCCTGTGAAACATTTCTGTAAATGAACATCATGTGGAGAATGAATGAAATGAGTTCTTCAGGTGACTCAGCAGTCCCACACTGACAAATGAAATCTAGTTAAACTATTAAGCATCTTTGCCCTTCTGAAATCTGTGTTAAACATTCACCAGGTCCCCCCGTGTGGTTCTGGGATCTTTGCTCACCGTTCTCATGATCATTTTGACCCCACGGGATGAGATCTTGCGTGGAGCCCCAGATCGAGGGAGATTATCAGTGGTCTTGTATGTCTTCCATTTTCTGATGATTGCTCCCACAGTTGATTTTTTTCACACCAAGCTGCTTGCCTATTGTAGATTCACTCTTCCCAGTCTGGTGCAGGTCTACAATACTTTTCCTGGTGTCCTTCGAAAGCTCTTTGGTCTTGGCCATGGCGGAGTTTGGAGTCTGACTGTTTGAGGCTGTGGACAGGTGTCTTTTATACAGATGATGAGTTCAAACAGGTGCCATTCATACAGGTAACGAGTGGGGGACAGAAAAGCTTATGGTCTTATGGTCGTGAAAATACGGTAAATTAGTTTGAATCTGAAATCATGGGTCAAACTACTTGTTCTGAGACCATTTCTTTATTTTTCACACCAAACTGTTTAATAAGATAAACTCTACATAGACTTCATCAAATATAACTAACACTTTAACAGTATCAGGAGTTCATAATACAAACTTCAAATCAACAAGAAAACAGCAGCAAACACGTGGATCAAAATTCATTAAAAAACAACATGTGGACTTCAAGGACTAAATACACTAAAGTGAAAGGTGGAGCAAAAAATAGAGGTTTAACAGAATTTGAATTAAGTAAAAGTAGTCACCTGTGATCTTTAAAATGGTCCTGATGTGTGCTGCTGTTTTTAACTTTCAACATTTCTTTGCTGCCACTGTGAATACGATTGTGTTCTTTGCCTAATTGAATAAAGGTTACACAGCCTCACTGGTTCATCTTCTGGTACAAACTGGCATTACATGGAAGTACAGCTCAAAACCAGTTTAGCTTGAGTTTATTTTTTCAGGACATAAAGTCACAGCAGGTGTTGTTTCAAAGCTGGTGGACAGATTTAGTTCATTTTGGAGGATTTAAGAGCAACTGCTGTGAAAATATTTGCAGCTTTGGGAGAAAATGATTTAAGAGAAGATTTTACAACAGCAAAAGATTAAATATGAATGAAGAATTTAAATTTAACTGAGGTAACACATTAAATGAATACATTAAAAAAAGAAGTTAATTTTGGAAACACTAAGAAAATTCAAATGAAAGAAATTGATATATATACCAATATCTGCAATTCTGATACATTATCTGTTTGGTGAAAAAGAAATTCCTATAACTTTAATAATACAGTAACAAGTACAACTACTAAACACTACTGTGTCCCAAGGGAACAAATATTAAAATGTAACAGAGATAACATTTTAGAGAATTAAAATCCCTCAAAGGAAAAAACAAACTTGATATGCATATCTATACATGCAGCTTCCTAAACATAACACTCAGGATTATTCACTGCAGGTCCAGAAATCAGAGCTACCTCATCAGATCCAAGTGTGGCATCAGCTGACACTCTTTACAGGAGATTCCATCTGAACTCTGTGGAGCCTGCTCTCAAGGTTTTTAAGTCTGAGCCTGAAACCAGAAGAGGATCTTTCTCTCTCTTCAGATTCATTGTGATCCAGTGATTTCAGTCCTGCATGATCAGGCTGATGTTTGCACAGAGCAGATAATGAAGTGAAGGTTTTTGCACATTGGTAACAGTGAAACAGTTTATTTACAGTGTGGGATCGTTTGTGTTCGGAGTATGAACTGAGATTCCTGAAGCTCTTGTCACACTGGTCACAGCTGAAGTTCACTTCCATGTGTGTACGTTCATGTTTGTTACGATGACCTGATTGTGAGAAGCTTTTGTCACAGTGTCTGCACTTGTATGGTGTCCCTCCTGCAGTGGTGAAGGATGACCCACACTAGTCACAGATGTGCTTTTTGACCCCACTGTGGAAGAGGTCATGTATTTTAATGTACTTGGTGTGTGGAAGCCGCTCCCACATTCTTTGCAGTTTTTCATTTTGTCTCCAGTGTGTCTACATTGATGTGGTTTTAGGTCCCGTTGATGATTGGAAGTTTTTCCACAAATTCACAGAGAAACTTTCCCACCACCACAGTGAAGACAGGGCTGAGAACTGGATCCATCTGCGTCGCTCTGATTCTAAACAAAGACATTGTAAGTCGGGGAATTCCTTCAACATTTTTATCCTGAAAGTCGCCTGAAACAAAGAGCATCTCTGCCAACGTCCAATTACATTTTACTGTTTACATTACAACACTCAGCTTACTGAGAGAAAATGAGTCTTCATTTTTCCTAACAGTTCATTCAGTATAACTCCATAAGTTTACTGATCAGACTTTTTCCAAACAATCAGGTTAAAATTACAAGATAAAAAAATCAATACATCCTCACAGTAACTGCACTTGTAGAGTTACTTTCTGGAGTGGATCTGTTGGTGTTTTTTCAGCTGATTTGGAGCTTTAAAAGTCTTCTCACACAGGTCACATTTGTAAGGTCTCTCCTCAGTGTGGCTAAACATGTGTTGTTGTAACTGTGCATCTGTTGTAAACGGTTTCCCACACTGATCACAGCAGTAAAGATCATTTCCAGTGTGAATCCGTAGGTGACTATTTCGGTACTGTTTGTCTCTGAACCTTTTTCCACAAAAGTCGCAGCTGTACGCCTTAATTCCAGAGTGGGTAACTAGATGCTTCTGTAAGCTGCTATTTTGAGCAAACGTCTTGCCACACAAATCACAGCTGTGTGCTTTAACTCCACTGTGCATGATATGGTGTAATTTTAAGCATTTACGATGGGTAAAAGACTTTCCACACAAGTTGCAGCTGTAAGGTTTAACTCCACTGTGGATGAGTTGGTGTGTTTTAAAGCTTTGAGCGTGGGTAAAAGACTTTCCACACAAGTGACAGTTGTACGCTTTAAATCCACTGTGGACGAGTCTGTGTGTTTTTAATTCTCCAGCCTGGGTAAAAGACTTTCCACACAAGTCACAGCTGTGAGCTTTAACTCCACTGTGGATGAGTTGGTGTGTTTTTAAGCCTCCAGACTGAGTAAAAGACTTTCCACACAACTCACAGCTATAAGGTTTAACTCCACTGTGGATGACTTGGTGTTTTTTTAAGGATCCAGCCTCGGTAAAAGACTTTCCACACAAGTCACAGCTATACGGTTTAACTCCACTGTGGATGAGTTGGTGTATTTTTAAGTGTCCAGAGTGGGTAAAAGACTTTCCACACTCATCACAGCTGTAGGTTTTCTCTCCCTTTCTTCTGTGAGGTTTGTCGGCCTCCTGAGAGCGCTGACTTCTCGCTCCATGTTCGTCCTGCAGTGACAGAGATACAAACAGAGGCAGTGAGTGAAATGCAGTCGTGGAACAAACTGAAACTCCCTCCATTGGTGGAATCAAACATGTCAACAAACACATTGTAGGTGTGTTACCACCACCTTCTGGTGACAGTATCACATTACAATGATGTGCTACAATGAGAGTTGTAATGAAAATTACATTATTGAAAAAATATTGATCAGCGGAGAAAATCTTTTACTTGAGTTCAACTGATGATATTGTTGTTTCAATGTATGCTTATAAAATATAATCTTTGTATTTTCTTCTAACTTGTGTGGTTTTTGGTTGTGAATGTAGATTCTGTGTATATGGAGGAGCCCAGGTTGGAAAAGATAAAGCTGCTGTTAACATGTTTTTAAAAACCAACCAGCTGTGCACACAGTTTCAATAACAGTGTAACTGTGATGTTTTTGTTACCTTTTGTGTTGAAGACATTCTTTCCTCTGTAGTGGCTGAGCTGAGTCCAAAATTGTTCCTCTGCTGCTCCAGCAGACTACTCCTGTTATTCAGCTGGGACACACACACAAAAAGTATATATATACACACACACATATATATATGTATGTATAAATATATATATTGATCTGCTGGAGATCTGCTGGAGCCACTCGCCTAACTTGGGAGTCACCGCACCTAGTGCTCCGATTACCACGGGGACCACCGTTACCTTCACCCTCCACATCCTCTCGAGCTCTTCTCTGAGCCCTTGGTATTTCTCCAGCTTCTCGTGTTCCTTCTTCCTGATATTGCTGTCATTCGGAACCGCTACATCGATCACTACGGCCGTCTTCTTCTGTTTGTCTACCACCACTATGTCCGGTTGGTTAGCCACCACCATTTTGTCCGTCTGTATCTGGAAGTCCCACAGGATCTTAGCTCGGTCATTCTCCACCACCCTTGGGGGCATCTCCCATTTTGACCTCGGGACTTCCAGGTTATACTTGGCACAGATGTTCCTGTACACTATGCCGGCCACTTGGTTATGGCGTTCAATGTATGCCTTGCCTGCTAGCATCTTGCACCCTGCTGTTATGTGCTGGATTGTCTCTGGGGCATCTTTACACAGCCTGCACCTGGGGTCTTGCCTGGTGTGATAGACCCCAGCCTCTATGGATCTTATACTCAGAGCTTGTGTGTCTGTGTGTATATATATATATATATATATATATATATATATATATATAATTTTTTTTTTACATATGCATCTGGAGATCATCCTACGAAGTCCACTATGAAGGCACTATTGACTATGTGCACGAGACAATGCTAACTTCCTGGTTTGAGACCGGATGTGGGGTTGTGCATTTCCGGTAGCTTTATTTTATTTATTTTGCGGTCAATCGCTACTGCGAAGATATACTCCAAAATCATGTCCAAAACTCGAAAACGGAAAGATTGCGTTAAGTTACAAAGAGCAGAAGGTGGGAACACTCACCGCTGTTGTTTCATAAAAAAATCTAATGATCAATTTTAAAGCATTTAGATCGATCAGTTGTTTACATCACTCAACACAAGCAGAACTGCATTACTGCATTACACTTTTCGATGTGGCATCGTCCACATTCAGAAGCACATCTCTGTATAGTGACTGGTCTTATGATTTAAACAGGCAAATGTTCAGCATTCAAACTACAGGTGAAGAATAGTCAAACCAGATGTTTCCCCCATTATGTCGATATCAGCTAGTCAAGTACACACCTACACAGCATGCTAACAAACCATGAAAAAAGCCACACAAAAAATGAATGATTGCTGGTAACAGTTTCTATACATTAGTATTTACGAAGGGTATGTTGTGACTTACCTTCAAAATTAAGGCGGTCCCTCGCTATAACGCGGTTCACCTTTCACCTCGCTTTTTCACGGATTTTTTAGTGCAAGTTTGCATGCTTTTTTTTACGTCACATTGTGTCCTGCGTCCTGATTGCTACAGACGATCTCCTCCGTGACGTCTCTCGTGTACAGTACAGAATCGCTGCAACGATCGCTAGCAGTGTGACTCTGAAGTGCAGTAGTGTATGTCCACGATGTCCACCAAACTTTTTGCACCGTCAAAAATAAAATTGGCTACTTGATTTCACCTATCGCTGGTTATTTTTAGAACATAACACCCGCGATAAACGAGGGACAGTTGAGAAATATAACATTTGAATCCCTTTTCTCTTTTGCTCTGAGGCGCGGGGAAAAAACATCGACAAGTCGATGAACATCATTTACAGATAGTAAAAGGAGCTTGCAAAGAAAAGTGTCTGGACTTCTTTAAGTTAGTTGAATAAGTTTCACCTCTCATCCGAGAAACTTCTTCAGTTCTAAGGTCAAATGGTGAGTCCCAGATATAAACCTAGTGGGAGTATCCCCCCACAGAGGGACAAAAGGTGATGATCGGATCATCAGGGGGACAAAAGGACCGATGACCTGGATGACTGAGAACCTTCACAGACATCATTTACAGATGTATTGGGTAAATGTCCATCTATAGAAATGTAAATCGCCGCTTGATTCATTCATCAACTTGTTTTGGACCGTAAACCAGGCGCGAATAGGACACCGGAAACAAAGCTCCCCACGGGAGTTTCCACACCGGAAGTAGCATATGCTAACGTGCACATAGTCAATTCTAAAGGCTGATTGCCCTCCCCCACGCTTGTACCTGTGGCTTCATGTCCTGAGGGTGGGGGTTGGTTGTTCTCATGCCCTGCACCCCATCCTTTGTTCATATTCCAAGACTATTTTTCTTTATGTATTCTTTCCCCCCAGCAACCGCCATATTATGATGTTGCAAGCAATTACAAACTCTACAGACTGTCTGACTCCAGTCTATACCAAACAATCTATTATTCTCAACAGAGCTAAACTCAGCATAAACTGAACCCACATTAAAGTTAGCTCGGTGCTTACCTTTAGATGATCCCACAAACCGAGAGAAACTCCGCGATGAAGCTGGAAGTCTTTCCAAACAGGAAACAGATCAGGGAGAAGAGACCCACGTGGTTCACGCTGATCTCAGCTAGGATCCAGGAGACAAGGGTGTGCAGCTCGATGCAGATATCGATCCAAACGTTGGTAATGGTATATGTTCCTGTAAGTTTACTACTCTACTCCCGTTTCATAAAAAATCATCTCTCTCTGCTCGACTCCTCTCCTGCGCACACACACTTTCTCCGCCCCCTTTTCCTGGCTCTGTGGTGATATGTTACTGTGTGGTCACGTGACTCAGCTGCACAACGTGACCACGTGGGGTGTAATTTCGAAATCTCCTTTTCCTAAACTCTTTTCCTTGGCCTCGATGAAAACGTCATCGTGGGAAGGAGAATTGTTAAGGACTCAGGGAAAGAGAGGAGCAGTGCTGAGAATTGGAACAGCCTTAGGCTGTATCCCAATTCAGGTTCTGCAACCTTAACGGTCCTCAAGGGCCCCGTACTCAAAGACCGCTAAGGCCGGAAGTGCGATGCTTGTCTTTTACAGAGTATAAATACGTATAGATGTATCAAATATGAGTGGATCATATATAAGAGACAAATATTGTTCATTTGGAATGTCGTTTTTACCAAACTGATATTGTATCAGAATTGCAGATATGGTTTTATATATCAATTTCTTTCATTTGAGCTTTCTTAGTGTTTCCAAAATTAACTTCTTTTGTAATGTATTCATTTAATGTGTTACCTCAGTTAAATTTCAATTCTTCATTCATATTTAATCTTTTGCTGTTGTAAAATCTTCTCTTAAATCCTTTTCTCCCCAAACTGCAAATAATTTCACAACAGTTGCTCTTAAATCTGTCTTAAATCTCTTAAATCTGTTGCTCTTATCTGTCCACCAGCTTTGAAACAACATCTGTTCTGACTTTATGTCCAGAAAAAAGAAACTCAAGCTAAACTGGTTTTGGGCTGTACTTCCATGTAATACCAGTTTGTACCAGAAGATAGAGCAGTGAGGCTGTGTAACCTTTATTCAATTAGGCAAAGACCACATTCATATTCACATTGGCAGCAAAGAAATGTTACAAATTCAAAAAATTCTACTAAACCTCTATTTTTGGCTCCTCCTTTCACTTTAGTGTGTTTACTGTGTTCTTGAAGTCCACATGTTGTTTTTTAATGAATTCATTTCATTTCCACATGTTCTGCAGCTGTTTTCTTGTTGATTTGAAGTTTGTATTATGAAATCGTGATTTGATTTGATCCTATATTTGATGAAGTCTGTGTAACGTTTTTCTTAATAAACAGTTTGGTGTGAAAAATAAAGAAATGGTCTCACAACAAGTAGTTTGAGCCCTGATTTCAGATTCAAAGTAATTTAACTGTTTTCAGTGGTACATGTGGAGGTTTATCACTGGAGGAGACTTGGCTGTTCTCCACTCACACAGAACAGGGTTCCTGCAGCTCATTAAAAACTCTAAAATTATCTTTAAGGACAAAGATGTTTGATTTTTCTTAAAAGCAAGATTTGGGCATGAAGTTTTCAGAGAGTGTGTTTAACATTCATTGTAATGAACATCTCACACAAAGCAGATGTTCCTGCATTGCAACAGCGGTTTGCAGATGTGTTCTACCCCCTGCCCGGCTGGAGCACCACCTTGAAACGCAGCCTGGCGTCTGTTCATGACCTAACATGTTGCCTGAGCACAAGAGACAAATTGTGCAAAAGGAATTGGCTGAAATGGTGAAAATGCTGTTATCACAGGATGAAATGAGGATTTGTTCCTCAGTGTTTGGTCTCCTATGCTTACCTTTTCTCCAGATGATTTGTCGCAGCTGTTGAGAGGGGCCAGTTGTCTTTAAGGTGCTTCCAGGTAATTAAGAAGTGAGCGCACGGTTTTATAGGGTTCTGTGATGATTATCACAAAGTGAACAAGATCTCATGGTTTTATGCTTATCCCATGCCCCAGGTTGACCTGGACTGGTTAAGCACTGCTTAGCTTTTATCATGCTGGATTTAACCAACGCCTACTGGCAGATTCCCTTGTCTGCAGAGTCCAAAGACAAAAAAGACCTTCTCCACTCTGTATGGTTCATGCCATTCATCACTCTTCTGTTTGGCTTGTTTGAAGCCGCGGCCATTTTCCAGCACGTGCTGGAGCGATAGCTGCGTCCTCACACTGCATATCCTAATTCCTACCTGGATGATGTTGTCATTCATAGTTATACCTCGGTGGATCATGTGCAATGGCGTGTCCAGCGGGGTGGCCTGGGGGGGGGGGGGGGCACAGGCCACCCCCCAAACCAGACTGGCCACCCCAGGTGCCACCCCAAAGGCAAAACAATAAAATTCAATCAAACATCAAATGTCCGATTATGTTTTCACGGTTACGCTCAGATATCCGAGTGTAAGTGAATGCAGCATCGCTTCTGCGCTATGCGCATCACGTTAGCAAAGGTAGGAGAGCCAAGCGCGAAAGATGGCACTGCAGGAAACAATTTTTCGGTGAAAGAAAATGAGGACAGAATAAATGTCCCGGTAAGTAATATCAAGTTTGTTGAGTTTAGTAAACTTCGGTGAAATTAGAATACCAAGGAAAAAAATAACACTTAAAGAATTATTGCAGCTGTGGAATATTTCAGACAGTATGCTACTGAGGGCAGCTAACATAAGAGTTATGAGTTATAAGATATAATCTAAGTCGTAACTTTACTTTATGGAGCTGCAGATTTGGTTGCAGGTTAACATAGCTGGACTGGCCATCGGGCATACCGGGCATATCCCCAGTGACTTATTTTTTATTTTTTTTGTAATGGCATGAACAATGAGAGGTGGTGGATTGGCCAGATGCAGGTCGATGTGTAGAAATAACTCCGTTGTTTGGTGGTGGCTATGACGGGGCTTCCACAGAGGCAACAGGTGGATGAGGGAAGGGGAGGCAGGAGGAGAGACCCGAAGCAGCCGCCGGTCCGAGTGTCAGGTGAACTGAACTTCAGGTAAGAAGTTATGACCTGCAGTCTATCTGGGTCAGATATAAACTAAGTTTAGGTGGAGTTTATTTTCATGTTGCTGACTTTTTACTGTCAGTTGCAATAACTCATACTGCGTTCTAGCCAGTTTGACGGAGTTTTTATACAGCTGGGTGGGTGCTATGATGTTACTGATAGTGAACTTTATTTTATTCATAAGGTTAGTAGAGTTGCCAACGGCTCCTTAAAAAAATGGAATGGTCCCCCATTCAGAGAAAATATTACGTGTTTCGTATTGAGCTGAGAAGAGACGCAGTTTGTCCCGGACTTTAGCTAGAATGGAAAAAAGACACAAAGCTGGATTTATTCTGTCTTTATGCTGCACAGCTGCCTCTTCTTCTCTCATTCTCCCCCCTCCCTCTCCTGTTGCTACTTCAATCATGAAACTGATCAATGATCAGCTGATCAGCTTTTCTCTCTTGTTTGTTTATCGCCCACTTTGCGCCAGAAAGAGGAAACCAGCAAATATTGCGCTAAACAACAGCAGCACGTTTAAGCTTGATCAGCTGTTGTTAGAATGTATTTAATATTAATTTCTAGTATCAGCTGATGTTTGCTGGAGCCACAGCTGTAAAGCTGCTGGTCATGATGTCTGTTTAGATATGTGGTGAGAGGGAAACATCAAGATGAAACCAGGAGATGTCCTTACTGAATCATCAGAGCTGAACAGGTGATGGAGAAACAGGTTTACCTTTTAGGTGACATGAATGAGTTGAAGTTATCAACTGTTTCTGAGAGACAAATAACACCAGGATCCTTTTTTATGTAGCTGACAGCTGGTAACTGTGCAGGGGCGGGTCTAGCAAAGTTTTGCCAGGGGGCCAGGTAGGGCATTAACAGGGAAAGGTGGGCACAAAGAAATACTTTTCTTTCTTATTCTCATTTAAAATACCTAGTTTTTATTAAATAATTATCTAAATCTTACAACCAAAGTTTTTATCTGACGTAAAATGTATAGAAATCATACATATACCAACAAGACTGTACATCACTGTCACAACAGCATTTGTTTTCATTCAAAGTCTTTATGGCTTTAATACCTGGTGGGTCGGTCTGTAGTAAAAATGCCCAATTTTTTTGTCCCAGTCCAGCCCTGCAGGTTAATACTGGCAGTGTCACCATGCCAGCTGACTGTATTTCATCATCAGCCAGTGTTGTTCTTGATCAATATTACCAAAGTTTACCATAAGGCAGCATAGAAAGTATTTACTTGCTTTCAGGTTTTATTCAAATGTTAGTCTTTTCAGTTGTTTCCCCACTTTTTTCCTGTTTCAAAATCAAACACCAGTTTGTGAGAAGATTATCTTCTTCTTTTAACAGGCAGATAAAGTTTTGCATTGGCATTGGCTAATTTGTCAATTGTTTGTTACAAATGTTCGTATTTTAATTTTCAAAAATGTTTTTGCCCAAAACATATGTGCAGTATATGTCAGTAAAAATACTATGCAAATATTGCTGTCCTTGAATGCTAAGTAAACACTGACAAAGCACTGATTGTATCTCTTGTACTTTATCAACGCAGTATCTAAAAACTTTGCACCGTAGTGGTTAAAATCTCATTCTAATAAGAGTTAAAAGTGCATTTGGTTATTAGGTTTATAGGATTATTGAATTATGGTTAAGGGTTGGTAGAATTTTTTTTTTAAACATTATCTGCCAATTAAATCTGCCACCCTTCTCCAAATCTGTGCCCCTACCTGGCCCCCCCAACAAAAATTTTCTAGACACGCCACTGATCATGTGCAGTGGTTGGTCACGGTCACGGAGTCCGTGAGGCAGGCAGGGCTGATGGCAAACCCAAAGAGGTGTATGGTTGGATGGAGGGAGGTACAGCATAAAAAAACTGGCACAGAGCCTCCCCTATGCATTACCAAAGATTCACATCAAACTTATCCCATTCTTGGTTGCTTTAATGAACATTTTTTTATTGTCACAGTTTGATACTGATGATTTCTTTTGAACACTCCTTTATTCTTAACCCAGTGACAGTATCAAGTTATTATGTTTATTTTTCATGTTAGTGGTTTAATTTCCAGCCTTAAAGTATCTCCATGTGATGTTCCTCTTTCACATTTTCTGCCGCCAAAATAACTGTTCCAATTCAGTGTCTGCATTCTTCAAGACCCAATTTGAAGGGTGATTACGTCACGCCAACATGATGAAGCCTGTCCCAATTCGAAATGCAGCCGAAAATGCGCCCTTCATTTCCCCAGATTTGAAGAATGGGTTGGGTGTATCACTTGTGGCCCAACATATCCCAGAATTCATAGCGCAGTGGCTGTGGCCAATTTTTTCTAACAAAAACGGCGGATGGCAGAACTGTGGTGAAGAAACTGTGGAGCAGGGAAATTATTTTACTGCTATTGTTAAAAATCATTATTACCAGCATAATATAATCTGCAATATGATCATTGCTCTAACAATGTAACAGATAGCTTTAAGATGGCCTTAAGATGTTTATGCATACAAGTTATTATATTAACTTTGTATTTCAGGTGCAGTTATAACTATTTTATACACAATGCATATCTGTGCCTATTTGAGTTGATGTTCAGGTTCATTAATGGTCTAAAGCTTCACTAGTGAGAGTGTCTAGATGATCCATGCTGAGGGAAAACTAGAACATAGAAGGAATTGCAATACATGCTTACAAAACACTTATAAAAGATATTAAAATAAACTGATATATGTTCATATTCTTGTATTAAGCTTTTAGTAGGGGTTCTTGATTAAAACATTTATTTAGTAGATGACACATATATAGTTTCAGTTGTTACATATCTGAGTGTGGTTTCTGTCTCTCTGTCTGGTTAGAGGTCAGGAGCTAGTCAGCGAGGTGAAACAGGGTGCAATTGTGGTTAGCACACAGACACAGACACACACACTCAGTTAGAGAGAATCATTTATAGGTGAAAGTTTAATCATGTTTTGCTGGGGTTGCAAAAAGAGCAGTTTGTTGCAGAACTGCTGCTGAGGTGTCAAGATGACAAGCGAGCATCCGGCAGTGACAGGAAGCACCTGTTATGAAGATAGAAGATAATTGTTCTTTTAAATTGTGTCAAAAGTCGTTGTGGTTTTGATATTGACGTATGTGTATATATCCTGTCTGTGACGCATGAAGGGGCGTCAGTAAATCAAACCCTGATGCTATAAAAATCTGTGTATGCTTTGAGGAAGTCGAAGACCACTTGCTGTCTGCGTACAGAGTGTTCTTCCCACACGTGTGTGTTCATTAAAATCATTGTTTGACCAAGAGCTTCTGGACCATGGTGGTTTGTACTCTCCTTCCTCAATTTTTGAACCTTAACATTTGGGGGCTTCGTCCGGTAATTGAGGAGGGAGGATTGGAGGTGTAAACGGTGAAATTCGGTGGTCCGTTGTGGTCAGACAGGCAGGCGTGACCCGGCAACCAAACTGAGGGGACAGGCGCCTTTAAAAAGAGGCAGGCACAGGCCTGTTGATTTTATCCGAAGTGTGCTGAATTGGATGATAAAATTAAATGTCTATTCAGTAAAAGTTGCCGGTAAATGTCTGCTTTGATTTTGATGAGAATCTTATGACAGTACTGAGGATTTAAAGCAGTTGGACTGCTGGAAATGATTTAATACGGTTGGACCGTAAAAAGCAGTTGGACTGCTGGTAATGATTGAATGCGGTTGGACCGCTAAAAGGATTTAATACGGTTGGACCGTGGAAAGCAGTTGGACTGCTCAATGATTTTAGTATGTTAGGGAATTTGGTTATTTTTTGGTTATAAGGTTGGACCTGCTTCAGTCTTACACTTTGTTGGGTGTTTTACTGTTGTTCCAAAGTATTATAAATTACTCAAGAACGCCAGTTGGACTGGTAAGAAGCGCAGTTCTCGGAGGTAATGCTCCCTCCCGGCCAAGGACGCTTGGCCCTGACCTATCGGCGAATAGGGTTAGTACGGTTGGCAACCGGGGAGAATTTGGGAACCTCCAAAATAGCTAGTGGTTGGACCACTTTACCGTTTGGAACGGTAGTCTGCGCTTTTTTGGTTAGAAGAAGTTGGACTTCGGGCGTGTAACTTTAACTTAACACTTCGGGGTAAGCCTTGGCTGTGTAATGCCAAAAATAGAGCTTCAGGCAAAGTTTGGGTTGGTTGACGCTTTTAAATTGAGTTAGGGACTTTAGAGATGAGGCCAGAAACTGTTGGACAGATACTGGTTAACTGATTACAAAAAAGTTGGACTTTTTCGGTGGGACCGTTAACTTAAATTTGTCAAAATTGGTTAGGCGCTAAAGCTGACAGATCTGGCAGTAGTTGTAAATATAAGACGTCTTTGTAATATAAAATAGGAGGCTGTGTGTCGAGTCAGCAATGCACTGACTGCCTGCTGCTATTTTTAGACGGTGTGTGTGAGTGTGAAAATGCAAATGAGTAAGTAGTGAACTGTTTAAACCACAGTTGGTTTTACAAATACTGCTGCAAACATTGTTGAGTGTGTGTTTAAGATGCCATTTATGTTTATTAGAGGACTATAAATAAAGTTTTGAGTTGCCGTAGTGGATGTATAGTAATTGACTGAGTTTGGATGTAGATATATAAATATATTGAGTGCACTGTATATACTTAAGACTAACACATTACTTTCAGTAGTAACTTTTCTCCAGCATTAGTTGCTGGTGTGGTTTATTTTTTCAATTTCTTGTGTGTGCGGTGAGAATTAATGGAGGTTTGAATTTTTCGTTTGTTTGTTTTTGACTTGCTCTTTCTGATTATGACAAGCATGTCTAAAATACTCTTAGGAAAGTGTGTTTTGAGTTATATTCCTCAACTCTGGTCACAGTTTAAGTGTGAATGCGGTGACTAGAAGGTTTTGAATGAGGAATAAAGGTGTGAGAGGTATTTCTTTGGTGATGTCAAGTAGGATGTTTTAAAGTTTGAAAGTGTTTTTAATTTAAGAGATGCATGAGTGATGTTATAAGAGTTTGAGGTTCTTTTCTTTCAGTTTAAAAACACATAAGTACATACACTTGGTACACCCGTTTACTCTTTGACTTTATTAAAACAGACGGTGTATTTGAGTTTGAATTTCAGTAATTGTATGTTGATATGGTAATTTAGTTTATGTTAGGTGAAGGAGATGTCCATCTCCGCGTCTTGCAGGAGTGAAAGTGAGCACGTTGAAGGCTGTGATGTGAATGCTGACAAATGCAAAGAGTTTAGTTTATTTAAAAGGCAGTGTGTGTGAGAGGATTATGAAATCATTGTGTGAATGATGCTACATTTTAGATCAAAAGTTAGCAGAATTACAGAGGGTCTGTAGATTGTAAATACAAAATAAGTTTGATTAGCCTGGAGAAACAGAAAAGCAGCTTGAGCTGCTCTGAGAAGCTGCGTGCTGTGTGTGTGTGACAGGAAGTTACATGCCCATAAAAGGAAGTCTGAGAGAGAAGTGTGTGCGTAGGCAAACTGCAGAGTGTGTGCGTGAAAGAGGGGGTATTGTTTTTACATGAAGATTTAGTAGAACTAAAGTAGAACGTTACAAACAAACAGATAAAAAAGTAAAATGAAGAGAGAAAATAACTGACAATTACATTAATGAATAGAAAACACACATACACAAAGTGCCATATGTGAAATTATTCGAGGAAAGAATCAGAAGTGAGATAGTTTAATATAAGATGCAATGAAGGAAGCAGCTAACACTCCTTTAATTTCCAGAGCCAGTGTGTTCCCTATGCTCATAGCACCCCTGCCCACTTGGCCCCCGTATCAGGCGAGTATGGAAGGCTGGATAGCCCATGACGGGTAAGATCCCTCCTCGAAACCCTGGGACAACCTAAGGCAGGCACAGTCACGATTACTCGGCCTCACTCAGTCCCTGTGACCTCAGACTCACTGGTGAGATGAAGTGAAGAAGACGGGACCTCAAGGGTAAAGCCGCTGGGCCAAGGCGGAGGGGGTAAGTGGCAAGTGGAGCCCTAACTTCTGGCTGAGGAGAAGGAATGCTGTTAATAAGGTGGGAACTTAAAATTTGGGTTAGCAAATTTGGGAAAGAGAACTGACGGCTTAAGTGGAGAATTGTGCAGGAGTCTGACACACTGCAAAAGCAACATATGCAAATTCACATACACAAACAGAAAATGCATTAACCTTATTATAAAGACAAGACAAGCCCATGATGATTCATGTATAGACACTGATTAAACCTGGCTTAGAACACAAAGATACGCAATGAAGATCAGTTTGCTACTTGTATGAGTGGTGGAATGGTGTGAATGGTTAATAAAATACACTTGAGTTTGTGATTGAGGAATAGAAGAAGCCATATGACAAAGGGAGTTATGAAAAAAGTGATTAAAGTAGTTTTAAAAGAGTGACTTAGGAGTGCTCTCTCGTACTGAGTGATCAAAACCAGTGATCACTGTAGAAAGAAATAAAATAATTTAATAAGGTGGTAATGTTTAAACATATGTTTCTGTTGTTACAGCAACTCATTGAGAGATGACTCAGTATGCAAATTAGCTGGAGTGAGTGGTGACGAAGGAACTTCCTGTGTGTGTGTGTGTGTGTGTGACTGAGGCTTTCAGAAGAGGAAGCATAGCAGAGAAGAGAAGTGCAGATTGGGGTAGGAAATTTATAGTTTAGTGATATGTTGTTGTAAGGGGGGTTGTGTTTTATGTTGAATCCAAGTATGTTGAAGTGCATAAAGGGGGTGATTTTTTTGTGCAAATTGTGTGGTTTTAACGAGACTTTCGGTGTATTGAGGAGGTGACATTATGTGGTGGCAAAACTTGTGTGTTTAAGGTTGTTGGGGTGATGGGTTGATTTTGTCAGTTAGGTTTGGGTTGTTTTTGTTTTTAATAGAGGGAGTTTTAGGAAACATGTCTGAGAGGGGTCCATTATTTTTAACAGTGCACTTAAAGAAAACCTGCCAGGTGATTTTGTTTTGTGTTTTGTGAGCTAATAATCAGCTCTATTTTTTCTCATTTCTGTTCTAAGCAGGCCTGCAACAGCACTGACAAATTCTCGGGGAAAGCAAATGTAAGGGGGGCTTTCCAGATTACAACTGGCTAAGGAGAAAGCTACCTGCTTCAGACTGAATAACAGGAAGTAGCTGCTGTGTATTTTTCACAACTTCAAAGAAGAAATAATGTTCATTGCATTAAAGAACATTTGCTCTGTTCTAAAACAGTATTAACAGTAATTAGTCAGTAGGCACTAAAACAGCCATGTTTAAAAGTGCATTCCTTTATTAAAAAAAATCTAAAATTGAAGATGCAAAAAAGTTTAAATAAAACTGTGCGAATACATATGTTGAGCAATTCTGACTCTGTTTGCAAATATACTGAGAGAATATTAGGGATGTTTAGAAGATTGATTGCAACTTAAAAAAAAAAAAAAGATAACACACATTTAGCTCGCCTCTGCACTGCTATAAACTCAGGATCAGGTTGTGCAGGCTTAGTGCAGGCGATGATGTCTGAAACATTAAATCCTTCTCTGTCCCTGTCATCTGTGTTTGGTTCCTGACATGGGGCTCAAGTCAAGAAAACTTGCCACTCTCTAAAATGACTAGATCTTAAATGATTGGATTGCACATACTAACCCACTCCCTACATACACACAGCACGCTGCCAATCCCCCACTACCCAACTGCATCATCAGTAAGCCCCTTCCCCACATATCTGGCACATTGTTAACGTCATTTCTAAATGCTATCGTCAACGATTTATGGTGGCAGATGTCAACAAACAGGGAAAAAAAAAATCCTTTTCCTTACATTGCAATTATTTTACATTTACATTTTTGCAGATAAGCTAAAGAACAGCTAACCAGATGTTTCTGTTAATCCTCAACCTACCGTTGCCGTCATAGACTACATCTTTTTGTAAACAACAAGCCAACAAACAGTGTTGGGGAGTAATGAAATACATGTATCAGCGTTACGTATTTGAAATACAAAATATGAGTAACTGTTACAGTTACAGTCTTACAGTTACAGTCTTACAGTTACAGTTACCGTTTAAATAGGTGGTAATCAGAATCAGTTACTTTGTTGAAATAAGTAGAATAAAAAGCGGTCATTTCTGGTTTCATATGTTAGTTAGGCTATCCCCTCTATACCTCTCCAGTTTGGTGACCTGCACCACAGTCGGGTGCAGGTTTAGCTCAGTTGGATGGGTATCTATCATATATTGCATGGCTCAGAGTGGCCGGTTTGAGTACGATATGTGGCCCCCCTTTTTTATTTTACTCAATTTCCATCTGGGATTAATACAGTTTCTCTGATTCTGATTGCTGGAAACCCAACCAAAACACGCAATAAGAGGCTCTAATGTAGGCGTCCTGGTAATGTTGGTGGCGTGAGTTACACAATGGACCCAGAGCCAGCACAACAGAGCCAGCAGTGCATGGGGAGGAATACATTTCTTGGTAATTCCAACACCACTTCATAAGAAGAATGGGATAGGCGAAACTTCAGTATCATCGATGTACCATATTGCTGTTTTTTCAGTATTGCTAAAGCAGCTCATAGCGTGGGAGAAGTAACTGTCAGGGAAAAGCAGTTTACATTAATAGATGATTAAACATTTTGCTGGCAGTAATTGAAATGATTAAAGAAAATCAAACTATTTATGCACCATAATTAATAATTTTATTGGGGGGGGGGGGGGGGGTATATTGGCTGGATCTCATTATTGGTGGGGTCATAAAACCCCTAATGCACCTGGGCATACTGTTAAGCAGATAGCAAAGCTAAGCCTTCTGCTGGTAAATAGCAGAGAACATCAAGCTACTAGAATGTCTACAACACATACGGTTCTACTGCTCTTTGCTTTTCAAGGCATAAACATGAAAGACTGCAGCAGATAATTACACAAAACTAGTTGAAAAGAGGGTTTTAGTATTACTTTTTATCAGCAGAATGATCCAAGACACAGACCTCAGGAACCTTTTGTCTCAGCCTTGCTTGGTGACCCTGAGCTCTACTTTCTGAACTCTTCCATCATCACTGGGAAAAGTGTTTGTAAGGAGTGCTTTACACCAGTTGCTTTGGGCTGCATTGCTCTACTTTAGCAGCCCAGTGTTGCCTTTCTCAATGTTAGGATATAACTTTAGCAACTTCTGACAAGCTTGAAGTGTGTGTAAATGCTTGGATTTCTAGCGACTTCAAAAGTGGTCTGCTAGGTGCTGCCCTTGCCGCCATTGCTATTTATAGAGATCCTTCCCTGTGAACTACCCAGGTGTACATGCTTTTTGAATGAGGAGTAAAACTGGACCAAGTATTTGAGATGAGTCTCTCTTTTCACCAAGGACCGGTACAGCATCCGCATCACTGCAGCCACAGCACCTATCCATCTGTCGATCCCACTCCCTGTTCCCCTCGGCCGCGAACTAGACCCAGAGATACATAAATCCCTCCACTCGGGGCAGGAACTCTGACCTGGAGTGAGCACTTCATCATTTTCCAGCTGAGGACCATGGCCTCAGATTTGGAGGTGCTGATATCTATTCCCACCAACTTCACACTCTTCCGCGAACCATTCCAGTGCGAGCTGGAGGCCATCACCTGATGAAGCCAACAGAACCACATCATCTGCAAAGAGCAGAGATAGCTATGCCACTTGTCTATGCCTAGAAATTCTGTCCATAAAAATTTTGAACAGAAGCAGTAAAAAAAAAAAAAAAAAGTAGCCCTGGAGTCCATCAGTGGGTTGGACACTGCATACTGCCAAAGCACACCCACGGGATCCCCAAGATCGGACATGGTCAAATACCTTCTCCACAAAATAAATGTAGACTGGTTGGGCAAACTCCCATGGCACAATATGCCAACCTTCTGTAAATTACTTTCTTATCGTTGTGGAGGGGTTTTGTCATGGCTACTGGACGGACTCACGCGCAGACAGTTCTTTCTTAGAGAACAAAAGGAGATTTATTTACAACAGGGATCACCTCAGTGCTATATATATATATATATATATATATATATATATAGTGAGTTGGGAGGGGGGTCCAACTCACTGTCCAGGGAGAGAAGGGGGGAATCCACACACACACACGCTTCCTCTTCCACACAGTCACTGCCACAGCTCCTCCGCACACACGCACTCCTCTTCAGCCGCACTCGCTCCAAAACTCCACACACGCTGCTACATCTGGGCATGTCCCGTAATTTGGTCCAGAAGAGGGATATTCAGGAGGTTCAACATTCCAGCAGTGAGCTGCTATGTTCCACTGCCTTAAATAGCAGCTGGGGAAATCAGCCAGATCAACAGCAGTTGGACACAATCACACAGGTGCGTGGGCCAAGAGCGAGAGCCCGTAACGAGCTCCACCCAGGCAGAGAGGAGGAGGAAAGACAAAGAACACAAAAACAAAAACGAACAACAACAAAACCTGTAGCCAGCGTGAGCCAACCAGAGAGACATGGGGGCCGTGACAGGTTTGTATGTTCTGTGGGGTTTCTGTGTTGTCAGGAGACTTTGTTGGTAGGGTCTCCCATGGCAAATTGTTCCTGGGTGAGGAACCAGACAAAGACAAGTGGATGACCACAAAGCTGCCATCTCTTTTAAATTAGAACTGACAAACTTCCCCACAGACCACAAAGCACGCATGATCACACTTTTATTAGCCTGAGCAGAAGTGAACAACAGGAAGGAGCTGCTGTGGTTTCACATGCAGAACTTCAGAAGAGTCAGAATGATATTTTATACTAGAAGACATTTGCTTTGTTTAGTCTGTCTCATATCAACAAATAAATCTCAATAATCCTGCTGATAACTTGTGTGGGGAGATGAGCCACATTTGGACATTGAGCTGGTTTATTGTTCTGAAATTGCACCAGACAAATCCTTCATCACCACATGAATGCACACTATGTTTTTGACTACATGACAGGGTTAGTCGTCCAATAACTATTAATTATGTTTCAGTAAAAAATATTTTTCATAATTTTTTCTTTTAAGTTAGAGACAAGTTTAGAAATAAACACCATCTAATACTAATTCTTTGCAAGCTCCTTTGACCATCTAATACACCATTTTTTTAAACCATGAATTTGAAGCAGCGATAATTATTGTGAATTATTTTTTTATGTGCACTGAAATGAAGGAATTTACAGACTTTAATAATGTTGCCTTTATTAAAGTCATGAAAACAACTGAGAACAGATTCCACAACCGTGACTGTATTTTGTAGTGATGAATCATTGATGTTATTAAAGGACAGAGGTTCCCAACACATTTTAAATGACATTCAACAGTCATTTTGTGTGAGATTTGCTAACCTGAGTAATAGTGAGGAAGTCTCATGTGAGAACAAACTGAACTACATCAATATCAAACTGAGTCTGAACTGTTCTCCATTTAAAGTCTTGATACACGCTCAATCCTCCAGGTGGGGAAAGTTTCTGTGATCTCAATTTAAAGGTTGCTAGTCTTTATCCAGCAACCCTGTAAGGTAATGAGCTCCTCCAGTGGGTTGCCATGGGTACACTGTTTGTGAGATCAGGTTTTGCAGACACACACTGAAACCATACTTCCTTGGACCAACACAAACTATTCTGCTAACAAAGAAATGAAAAATATTGCCGTCTTTATATCCCTAGCTGCAAAAACATTTCTCACCCTCAGGTGCTCGGTTCTGACACGTGTAACAACCAAACTCAGGACCAGTGACATAAACACCCCCAACTGACCTCTTGATAAATATTATAATGTAGCTACATAAGAGCTGCTACTTAATCTAGCTCTATGTCTTTAGCTTGCTAGTGAGAAACTGATTCAAGTGCCCTCTAGTTTATCTGTAGCAATGTGACAACCCACCGTGGTCTACCCTAATCAATATAAAATAAATTGGACAAATCATAGTGAGAAACCCTCCTATCATGCTCAGGGTCATTTTGACCCTGCTGAATTAGAACTGATATTTCGCATGTGGTGGGAGGGAATTTCCTGCAAGGACGTTGACAGCTCGTACAAAATTAGGGGGTAGCAAACTTATAAAAGCTTCCATGACATCCCTCTATCTAAATTACTACTCTTGGTGTATTGTGTACTCTGTAATATGTGTGCTGTCTCAAAAAGTGTCATTTGGGAAAAGCTTCACTGTCAATCAGGTTTTGGCACAACTCTTTGACGGTGAAAGTCACATAGACGAGAATGTGTCAGAGACGGAGGATTGTGAATTCTAATCTAATGAGAATGAGAGTGTTGGCCCTCCTGTTGTCTCTCAATCATCAGCATACACAATGCCTTCCAAAAATGGAAAGATAATATGGTCCGTTTCCCAACTTTAAACAACAGTGGAGACTTAATGCTTCTAATATTATCAAAATGGTTCCAGTCCCCACCAGGTATGCAGTCAGCCATGTTGAGGACCTCAAGTCATCATTTGAGATCTTTATGACACCATCGATTAAAAATACTGTCCTTAGGATGACAAATTTAGAGGGGAGGTGTGTATATGGAGACAGTTGGAAAGACCTGGCCAAAAGAGTGATGGTTGATTTGGCTGAAGGACTGCGTGTGCATAATTTCACATGCAATTTTTTTTTTTGTATCATGCCTTGGATGAGGAATTGCTCAAAAGGAAGTTTACCATGTTAGGGATAGTGAGAAAGAACAAGCCTGAGCTTCCTTCTGAACTTCTTGCTGTCAAGAGCAGGAAGGTAACATCTTCAGCGTTTGCCTTCACTGAAAAAGCAACTCTAGTCTCCTATTGGCTCAAGAAAAGGAAAAATGTCCTGCTGTTCAGCACGATGCACAAACAGAGTCGAGGACGATTTTCCTGGAGCAGCTTGGTAATACTCTGGTGAAACCTCATATTGAGAGAAAAGGGGCGCCATCTGAGAGCATCAACCACTGTTGCAGCTATTCTGAGGGACGAACAGACAAATACAAACAGCCCAACTTCTCCAATGCTAAAAACCATGGGCAGGAAATATGGAAGGTGCAGGTTTGTCCCAAAAGAAATGATTCTAAGACTAGCACAATGGAAGAAATACGCCTGCAAGGAGCATTCACACACTTTCTGCGGGTGTGTACAAAAAAAAAAACTTAATTGTTGGACAAGAACTGTTACATATTCTGACTATTTTACTGATGTTTTCACAATTTTCTGTTTCACAAATGGTTGAATTTCACCACAAACACACACATAAAAAAACAAACAAACAGAAGAGCTCTGCCATTGCCGATCTCAAGCCTGGATAAGAAAAGAGGAGGGGTGAGTGAAAGTGATGTCGTGGTGATACAACAAAGGGTCCTGGGTCACAAGAAAACAGGATTCATTCTAAAGGACATGGATGGACACATAAAATAAAAAAAACATGGATAAAAGATTTGACCTAATGGCAGTGCTGGAAAAAAGGTCATGTCATCACCAAAACCCAATAGGGTTCATCCACTTGTGGTCATTAATGTTGACAGTAATTTTGAAAAGACTTAAATGCGAACTTTTAAAGATACATTTATTCTAAATTAAAAGTTTGTCTTGATGGTGGTGCTTGAGTTTCATTATCTAGGAGCTACTTATGTGTTCAATAAATCAACAAAGTGCTTGACGCAAACACTTGGTCAGTAATTGTATGTTGAAGGCAAATGTGTTCATAAGATTGAAGGAGAATGCTAATAACTTAGCATGTTAGTATTAGCATGTAGCTTAAAGCAAAGCCTGAGTGAACCATGGCAGAGACAGAAGAAGAGCAGCTTCACCTCTCAGATTTGATTTCTTTTTCTTGTCTTTGATGATGATTTTTCCACAAGTGACGTCTTCAGTTCTCGCTGCTGAGTGGACTGTAGCTGGATCACTGTCTGCACAGCAAACACACACAGAGGACATCAGAGCAGGAATAACAGCTGATCATAAAGAAAATGATAATGTTTAAGAAGTGGAATTTTAAAAAAAGTATTAGTTTTATCTTTAGAGTTGTGGTCTGTGTGCAGAGTTTACTGTTTGTTCAGAAACAGGATGCTGGACGACTGCAGAGCTGTTAGCTTCAGTTAACCACAGACCACAAACACACAGTCCAGCTCACAGTGAACAACACTCAGTAAGTACAGAGTTAAACATTCATGGTTACATTTGGTTTGATCTTTGAAATCTAAATAAACACTGCAGACAGTTTATCAATATGTGTGTAAACAGAAGTATTAATTTAAACTCTTTCAGTGGTAAATTCTGGCACCAGATTAGTAAAATGCTTAATTAAACATTTTTAATATATATTTTTTATTTTATATTTTATAACTGTGAATTTAAACCATCCATCACATGATAACAGTAAGAAATAGCGCTCATAAACAAAAATCTAATTCTAACCACCCAAGATAAATTAGGTGAAGATAGTCAGAGGAAATGTCCTCAAATATTATATTATATTATATTATATTATATTATATTATATTATATTATATTATATTATCTTATATTATATTATATTATATTATATTATATTATATTACCAAGCAGCGTCACAGTGCCTACAGCCATCTTTCACTGATGGAGCAGACACTGGGCTCGCTCATGTTATAGACTCTGTTATCAAAGAAAAAAATAACAGGAGTTTAAACTATTGTGAACCTCAACATGAGTCAGTTATATTTTTCTTTTTCAAATCAGAAACAAAGTTTTAACAGGACATGTAGATTATTACTGAAATAAAAGGCTTGACATCAAAGTTTATGCGGAAGTTTTACAAACATGTAAAACAGCTTTAAGTGAAGCTGAAATGTTCAACCTTCAAATGTTAACATGTCCATCAAAAGAGTAAAAAAAAAAAAAAAAACTCTATCCATCCATTCGTCCTTTTCAGGGTCACGGGGGGCGCTGGAGCCTATCCCAGCTGTCATAGGGCAAGAGGCAGGGTACACCCTGGATAGGTTGCACGTCTAACACAGAGACAGACAACCATCAACCTATGAATTGATCAATCGGATTAATTAACCTATCCCCACAAGCTGCATGTTTTTGGTCGGTGGGAGGAAGCCTGAGAGAACACAAACTCCACACAGAAAGACCCCGGCCTGATTGTGGAATTGAACTAAGAACCTTATTGCTGTGCGGCAACAGTGCTAACCACCATGCTACCGTGCTGCCTTTAAAAAAAAAAAGTATTAACGATTGAAAAAAGAAGAAGAAAGAGCATCATTCATCCATATTCATTCATTTTTCATCTGTTTTTGAGGAAAATATGGAGTCCAGCTGTCAGTGTTTGACATGTGACATGTTACTGATCAACTGCAAGTTTTCTGTGGCAAGAAACAGATTTTAAACAGTCTCTGCTTCTTATTTAAAGATTTAAAGAGTTCTTTAAACCATCAGTATTGCTACTATAGGTGCACTGACTGCACTGTGGAGATATAGAGAAAAATGTGCACTAATTATAAGTATTACTGTCACACTGTGCAGCTGTGTTGATATGAGTGAATGATTTGATCTTTTCACTGCCTGCTGTGTTTCCGTGACTCCTGAGCAAAGATAAAGAGTCAGTTCAGACCTGCAGTTGGTCCTCGTGGTGTTTTGAACTTGAATTCAGCCTGATTTGTTTTTCATGTCTTCTCCTCCATCATCAGTTATCAGGAGAGCAGACAGTCAAAGTACAAGAATTCAAACAAACACAGAGATTCTACTTACAGAGCAGACACAGCACAGATGTTTCCTTCATCGTCCTTCTCACTCATTTGAGCTTCTTTTCATTTCTGTCACTGACACCAAGTAAAGCCCGCCCTCTTCCTCTGAGCACCAGCTTTCTATTGGTTCAAATAGAGTTAGTGGTTAGTGTGTGTGTGTGTGTGTGTGTGTGTGTGTGTGTGTGTGTGTGTGTGTGTGTGTGTGTGTGTGTGTGTGTGTGTGTGTGTGTGTGTACGTCCCCCTCAGTGAGAGAGGCAGATATGAGCTGAAACACAGGAATCAAACCAGGGACGCTGCTGTTATGGAGCTGAACTGGAACCATTCAGACACTGAGGCCCTCTGAACACATTTTAATTACAGCTGTGCAGAGACACACTGATGACTGACTGGAACACTGTGATTCACATTTTACATTAACACCATCCTCACACATGGTTTACATATGGCCACTAGAGGGAGATGTTGGACTTTAAACACTAACATGGATACAAGCAGATCATCAGCTGATGACTCCTCCCACTCTGCTTGTTTCTTCCTTTCCTCTTTCTCATTTCCCATCTTGCATCCTTGATTCTTCTCTTCGTGTTTTTCAGGATTTTCTTGTTTCTCCAATTTGTCTCTGTGAAATGAATGGACCCCACTCAGCCTCAGGTAATAATAATAATAATAATAATAATACATTTTATTTAAATAGCGCCTTTCAAGGCACCCAAGGACACTGTACAACAGATAAAAACTGGAAATATACACAATGATAAAAATAGAAGATAAAAGTTAAAACATACAGAAATTTAAGAATAGGCAATTTTAAACAGATGAGTTTTGAGGGTGGACTTAAAAAGAGAGAATGAACTAATATTTCTGAGGTCCGGGGGTAGGGAATTCCAAAGTCGAGGGGCAGAGCAGCTAAAGGCCCTCCCTCCCATTGTGATCAGACGAGCAGAGGGAACAGAGAGAGAAAGAGAAGGAGGTGGCAGTTTTGTTGTTTTATTAGGACAATACATCCTTTTTTTATGTTGGGAGGTCAGCTTTTCAGCTGCTTCTCCACTCCTAACTCAGCTGCTCTCTCGAGCCCCTGTGTCATTGAAATAGGGACAGTCTGATTACTGAGTGGCAGCAATTGCCCCGCCAGCCACCCTGGCACTTGAGCCCACTGCACCACCTCCTCCACGGCAGTGGAGCCAGAGACCAACTAACCCCTACCACAGTCCCCTTGTCTCCTCTGTTTCCTGTCTTTGACATGATTGCCTTTAATTAAACATAGATAAAACATCTTGACATCCTTATATTTTAAATCTTGTTTTAAAGTTGACTAATCTCCATCATGAACAGTTTTGTTTAAGTCCACAAACAGCAGCATCTTATGATGTCAGGTGTAACAGAGATAATGACATTTTTCATATTTACGGACACTTAAATAAATTCCCAGCATAAATCAGTGTGACAGATATGTGTGTGACTCTTGACTGTATCTAGATGTTACTGATTAGCATGTAGTGATGGTCCGCTTGAAGCTGACGCTCCGGTGCGTGTGTCAAAAAAATCAACACACTGCTTCAGAAGCACTGTGTTGAAGCTTGATTCGTTTGGCCAGAGTCACGTGATCAGTGACGTCCGAAGCTTCATTTAGAACCTAACTGCTTCGGTATCTGATTCAATGGTTTATAAGGAAGCGAATCATTCGTGGAGTGTTTTGATGGTGACAGCGAACCACTGATCATTCTACTGAGAGATTTGGAGCCAGCGAGGGATAGAGGAGGTTCTGTTGTGTGGGAGAATTTTGAGTTGATTTTTGTCAATCGGGTGGGTTTTACAGCTTTGTGTTCTGGCCGTTTACTTTTGTTTTGTGCGTGTTTATTATATCTGAAAACGGGAAAAAGGTAAAATGTCAAACATCTGCTTCCATAATATAAATATCATTAAATAACTTTAGAAAAACTTCCCCTTGATTCTTTACATGTAATGTTGTAAAAATATATTTTTTATTGTTCAATTAATCTGAAAATGTTAGTCTGCCAAATGTGCAGCAATTTCATTTATTTATTCTCTTTAGCTGATAGTTTGTGGGGCCCAGTTAGACTGTATAACTGCATCTCTACCAGTTTCTCTGCACTCCAGCCTCCTCTGGGCCATGTGAAGGGAGGAGAAATTATCTCCACGAAAAGGAACAGGTTCGGCCATCGCACATTAGAACAAATTCTCTTTTTAAATAAAAATGGAAAAGGGTTACTTTAAATGCATCATGTTTTTAATTTGCAAGTTCATAAGCATTTTGCTTTTCCATTTCTCAATCAATTCTACCCCCAGGTAAAAATATGTCTAATATAATATTATTTATAAATACACCCGTCTAGCGATTAAATGCATACGTGCATGGAGGCAAGACCTCAAATTCAAATTCAAATTTTATTTGTCACGTACAGTCACACACAATACGATATGCAGTGAAATGCTTAGACAACTGCTCGTGACCTAAAGAAAAAAAGAAAAGGCTATGAATAAGATAGGAAATAAATATGAAAAATTAAAAAGGGTAAATTTAACTATGAAGGAATAAAATATAAATTAAGGTTAAAAATGAAATAGCTGTACAACACAAATTAGAATGAACGGTAAATTTAACTGGGAAAGAATAAGATAAAATATATAAATTAAAGTTGAAAATAAAATAACTGTACAACAAAATACACAATATAGAACTATATAAGAATGTATGAAGAAATATAAATAAATAAATACACAATAACAGCAGCTGTACAAGTATTAACTGGAAATGAAGAATATAGTGACCAGTGTTGTGCAGTCCACATTATGTCTTGTGCAGTGCAAATATGCTTAAAGTGATTTAAGTGATGAAGTGAAAACAATGTCCAGAATGTCCAGTGTGTGTGTAAGAACTGTATGTGTGGGTCAGTACTGTGTGGTGGTGTGATTGAGAGACCGTATCGCCTGCGGGAAGAAGCTCCTCCTCAGTCTCTCTGTGTTGGTCTTCAGGGAGCGGAATCGCTTTCCTGACCTCACAGCAGAAGCATACTGCATAATGTGTTGTACATTATTATATGTAACGTGGTATTTTTCAATTATTGTATTTACCAACATCAAGAAGTCACAAGCAAAGAAAGACCACACCATGGTGCATATTTAAACACGGAGAGTTTACTGGTCAAAACTATTTATTGAACAAATAAAACACATTTTCTTAACCACCAAAAAAATACACGTTCAAAGCAACACAACAGCGGCCCAATATCAGACAGGATTCCACTCTGTAGAGTGGGCAATCATAATGAAGCGGTTGGTTTTATTTTGTGGATTCAAGCTGCTCTTCATATTTTTGGCCACCAGATGTCACCAGAGAGGACTGTGTTGAAAAGCTTCGAGTAATGAACCGTTTTTCAATACAAGCTTCAGTGCTTCAGAAAGCTTCATTTGGCCATCACTACTAGCATGTATCCCGCAAGGAAACCCACCAGAAGCCTCTCCCACTTGCACTGTGCTCCTGCAGCTTATATTACCTCTGGAGGGTAATTGGTGGTAAATGAGGGCAGATGAGCAGCAGGTGTGTCCTAAAGGAGAAGGCAGGGGCAGAGAGAGACAAGGGGAGGGACAAGAAAGAAGGAGGAGGAGAGGAAGAGGACAACACCACGCCCACACACTGCCACAGCCTCACAGGATGTAACACCTCAGTATATGAGAAAAATCCACAGTGTTATTAACAAACACACAGAGACATCAAATCTACATTTAAATCTGTGGTGACATGTGACATGATAAACTTCACATGATTTATCTTCTCTGCCAATGACACAAATTAAAAAAGGAATAATTTAAAGTGAAGAAACGAGCACAGCATCCCAGGCTGAAAAGATGGTCTCCAAACTGATGGTTCACAATCCTTTTATTGAACAGCCTTGAATGTGATCCGTAAAAGCTAGAAAATGTACACAATAAAATTACCATTGGTAACTCAAACCTTTAACCTTTTTCTTTATTAACCCTTTAAGACCTACCATAGAACCAAGTCCACCAGAGCTTATATTATATTTTTACATGCTGTGGAGCCATTTTTGGGAGCATTTCAAGTTGCTATACATCAATACAACCATTACAGCCTTAATTTTAATAATATGTATGCATTAAGTGTACAGTAATTACATAAATTGCAAAAAAGTGCAATAAACTACAAAAAGATTGAACATCGTTTTTGTTTTTTTAACATATATTTCTAGTTAGAGAAATTTAAGAGGCTTATCCCTCAAAACTGTAAATACAAAAAAGTTGCACAAAATAGTTTCCCACCACAGGAAATTTATTTTGAGTGTCTTCATAGTTTTATTTGAGATACACCAATTTTTATACACTGCAGGAAAAACGAAAATAAATATTATAATGCAAATTTGCAAAAGAAACAGCATATGCATCAAAATAAACTATTTCCAGCAGTGCAATATGAGTCCTAAGCATCCCAGAAACGACACAGAAAGTCATAAAGTCAAACATCATAACTTTTAAAAAGACCAGTATAGGCTCATGAGGCCCTGATGGTAAAAAACTAAATTTCCGCGAAAATGACATCAGTTCCTGTTTTGGGCAGGTCATGGCGGACATGCGGTAGTTTGCACTGATGGACGTAGGAAGTGTTACAAACAGCTGATCGGATCGGTGGGGGGGGGGCGCGCCCAGGACGCCAAACAGGCTAGGACCGCCACTGCATGCAGAGAACAACATGAACACCATGATAAACATTTAACTGGCTGTGAACAAGAAGGTGAAGCAAAGCTGATGATCTGAGGATAAAAGTGAATGTCTGAGAGAGACAATAGAGAGGCTGAGCACACACACTACAATATGTCTTTGCAAACACATTTGATTGTGTGATTACAGAGACACACGGAAACATTTCACTTACAGTTTTGGTCATTTTGTAATTTAATAAATATCACTGTGTGGATTCTGCTTAAGCAGCCATTAAAGATAAAACTGAAATAAACATACAGTGCTGTGGGCCTGCTGTCTGTGCTCAGTTCTTCTGTTTCTGCAGGATTTTAAACACTGACAACACCCAGGACTCTGAACAGCAGCAACAGACTCAAAGCTGGAAAAAACCTCTGAGACATTTAAACCTTCTGCAGGTCAACAGGAGGCTGGTTTGTTTCCTCACTCTGCTGCTGTTGTCTACATCTGTAGATACAAAAACCAACAAGAAGCACAAAAACTGAGAGACTTGCTATTAGTCCATGCCTCCCTCTGCTGACCCCATCTTGCTTCTTCCCTCCATATTTGTTGTCTCCATCCTTCTCTTGTCCTCCTGTCTGACCTGCAGGTGAGAAACAGGTGTGAGGTGTCAGCTGTCAGGTAGGTAATGAGTGAAGAACAGAACAGAATCCATTTCCTCTTCAAACTGCTGTCAGACATTATCTACTGCACTCTGATCACATCACTCAGACCAGCTGCTTTCTACAAAGTCTCATCAACAACATCTTTACAAACAAACATCAACAACCAGGAAGCAGTTTCACCTCTGATCACACACACACTCAACTCTACTCACTCACCAGGAGGAACAACATGAAGGTGGATGATGCTGATGCGCTTCAAATACTTTGTTCCTATCTGGACAACACGACACTCGTATGTTCCAGTGTCATTAATCGTCACATTCTTCAGAATCAAAGACACGTCTCCATCCTTCATTTCTCTGTCCAGAAGATCCACCCGGTTCTTAAAAGATGGATGCTGGTTTTCTGGAACAAAGTAATCATCCCGGTACAAAAGCACATATTCAGCTCCCAGGTCAGCTCTGCTCCACTTTACAACTATGTTGTTGTTTGGAGCTCGACATGTCAGAGTGACGTCCTGTCCAGATGCAGCTGTGATGTTTTTCTGGGCTGAAAGAGGAAACAACACAGAGCAGAGAGGTTAAAGGTCAAAGTACAACTGTTCATTTCTACAGCAGCCAATCAGAGAGCACTGAGCTGGAGAAAAGTAAACATTACATAGGAGAGACTAAACTACATTTATTTATTATGTAACTAGTTCAAATTTTTTATTCGCCACATGCAGTGACAGGTTGCCCTGCAGTGGAATGAACCCGCCCCCCGACCTTACACACACAACACAGACATCACATGGGGATACAAGTCAGAGAACGGTTGCATTACAGAAAACCACTGAAATGTACACTACAATGGGAAAAGTACAAGAAGAAAAAAAGAGACCTCTACTCATGCTGGGCTACAGGAGGACAGCATGAGAACAGGAAACCAAAAAAAACCTCCTCTGCACAGAAAAGCACATAAATGTCCACAGCACAACATTATAGAGCACGTGACCAGCAACAGGGTTGGGTAGGGGATAAGGCGTAATCCCAGGCAACACAGCAGCCATCCTGCCACTGTGCCGACTCTCCAGCGCGGGCCCAGACCCGCCTTGTGTTCCCTCGTGTTCCCGTGTTCTTTTATGCGAGCAGCTCAGGAGAATTTCAAAGCTGTTCTTTAACACTCCGACACTGGTCTCTCGATCTCCCGTTGGAGAGCCGCGAGCCTCCCCATGATGGTATCAAACTTCTGTTCCGTGGTGTTGTCATTCTTTTGATTCTGAGACCCCACAACTGCAGTGAGCCGTTCTGCAATGTGATCCAACTTTCGCTCAAGGGTGTCTGTCACGGACCGCCGGGGAAGACCGTGTGTAGTGAGTGGAGGACCCAAGAGCAAACAGAGGTGAGGACACAAAACCGGACTTAACAGAAGGCGAGCCTTTATTTAGGGCCGAAAACTTAAGGAACAAGGCAGCAAAGCAACTGAGGGAAAACCTGAACATAGACTGGGAAAACTATGGCTAAACAAAGTACAAACTAGGACTAGTTAAGGCTGGGAAACTATGACAAGGGGTAGGGGAGATAACACAGACGACGCGACGCAGACTACATGAAACACAGAGACTAAATACACATGAGGGATGATCAGGGGAAGTGGCCACACATGGGATCACAGCTGACACACATGAACCTAACGACAGGACAGGAGGGTGCAACTGAATACACTGACAATGAATACAGACTTACAAAGTAAAACAGGAAACATGGAAATTAGACATGACAAGAACTAAACATAACCACGCATACAGGACTCATGACCCAGGGAAACTTAGTACAGGGGAGATGACATAACTGACAGCATGAACTTGACAGTACAAGACACACAGACATAAACACACGAAGGGCAAGGGAGACTTAATGCAAGGGTAATATATACAAATGGCTGGACTACCTTAGAGAACCTAAACAAACAATAAACATCAAAATAGGCTAAACATAACACACTGGGTCACACGACCCAGGACCATGACACCACCCCCCCACCAAGGGCTGGCTCCAGACAGCCCGAAACCAAAAAAAAAAAAAAAAAAAAAAAACCCGACCACCGAGCCCGGGCGGGCGGCGGGGGACCAGGACGGAGGGACCAGAACAAGAAACAAAAAATAGCCGACAGAAAACACTGGAGCACGTGACAATAGTCCAACCACAGTTCAGGGGGTCGGCCCGGAGGGCGGCAACATACCAGCCCACAGTTTATGAGTTCAGGCGGCCGACCCGGGGGTTGGCAACCCAACCGGCCACGCCATCCCCTATCAGGAGGCCGGCCATGCGGGAGGCAGCGGCGGTGCAGTTCAGGAGGCCGCCCCCGAGCCCGCGGGCACAAGAGCTCAAGGGTCACACGGTCGGGGGGCCGACCAGGCGGGCGCCACAGGTGACAGAGCCGGTCAGGAGGCCAGCCGTGCGGAAGGCAACGGCGGCGGCGAAGGGGACGACGGAGCAGTTCAGGGGGCCGACTGCGCAGAAGGCAGCGGCGGCTCTCCAGTGTCAGGCGTACCGGCCGAGGCCCGGTGGGCACAGGACCAGTCGAGGCAGGACCAGGCGGTGGCGTGGCAGCCACAGGCGATGGAGCCGGACCAGGCGGTGGCGAAGCAGGAGCTGAGGCAGAGGCTGGACCAGGCGACGGCGAAGCAGAGGCTGAGGCAGAGGCTGGACCAGGCGATGGCGAAGCAGAGGCTGAGGCAAGGGCAGAGGTCGAAGCTGGACCAGGCGGAGCAGAGGCCGAAGCTGGACCAGGCGGAGCAGAGGCCGAAGCTGGACCAGGCGAAGGCGAGGCAGCCGCAGGTGGTGGCTGGACGGGCTCCTCGGGCCCTCCAGCTGACGTGGCGTGGGGCTGGACGGGTTCCTCGGGCCCTCCAGCTGACGTGGCGTGGGGCTGGACGGGCTCCTCGGGCCCTCCAGCTGACGTGGCGTGGGGCTGGACGGGCTCCTCGGGCCCTCCAGCTGACGTGGCAGGAGGCTGGACGGGCACCTCGGGCCCTCCAGCTGACGTGGCATGGGGCTGGACGGGCTCCTCGGGCCCTCCAGCTGACGTGGCATGGGGCTGGTGCGGTTCTCCTGAACCCCCAGCTGACGTGGCAGGAAGCAGCGGAGTCGCTGCGGGGTGCCGGCCTGGAAGCTGAGCAGGTAGCCGGGCTGAAGCCTGTGGCGAAACAGACCGCTGGTACATAACTCCACGCTCTGAGAGGGCAGGTGAAGAACTGTCCTTAGCACCCGCAATCTTCAAACAGGGGTCAAGAAAGTGAATGCTTTTAATGTTCACAGTACCAGCGTTAGACTCTGAGAACACGATGTCTCCTGAGTCAACAGTCTTAGAATCTTTAAACTCAGAGTTCATTGTCTCAGGCTTGATGTGAGAAAACTTGGTCACATGGACGACATTCACATGGCTGCTAGTGGAAATATTGCCTAGGGGTACGTTTCCAGTGTCAAGATCAGTAACACATACAATGTTATTCGTCATGTCACAGAAAACCAAAGTAGACTGCACTTCAATCTCAGCCTTGGGAACATTAGCTTCATGGGGTGTGGCTGAGGGAGCAACACCTGAAACAGAACCTTGTCCTTTTAAGCCATTAACGTGGCTTCTGCTGCCCTTGGCTGCCCTCGCTGTGGAGCTAAACACAGTTTCTTCTGACTCATAACATGACTTCGACAGAGTGTCGCTCAGGGAAAAAGTCAGGTCAGCTAACACAGTTTGCTCATCTCTCACAGCATCCAGAACACAGTCCAGGTTATCCATAGACCCTCTAGCATGAGTCATGACTGTCTCAGGCCGAGCATGTTCAGACACACAATACACCTTCTTGGCTAACGTGCCCATGTACTCACTGTTTATCAGTTCGCCACCTGGTCTCAGGTCCTGGACTGAATTATTCCTGGCAGAGGTGGAAACAGGTGCCCCTCCCTCACGGAATGGAGGAGGGTTAATTACTGGGTCTAAGTTCCCATGCCTAGAATTCACAGTGGTGTCCTCACCAAGTAGAGTGGGTTCATGGTCACAATTCTCAGACGCATTCAACTGGGAGTCAAAAGGCTCAGTTATATAAGCCACACAGGAAACAGTCTCTGGTTTCTCTAAATCATTAACATGGTATCGAATTTCCTTATCTGTTCCCTCAGAACAGGTAGACACAGCCCTGCCATCCTCGCTACATGACACTGGCAGGGTTTCTGTTGGCGCTTGTACGGCCACATGAAGAGCTTCTTCATCAAAATTCCTGGAAACCCCACTTAATGGTTCACGCTCAGTGTTGCTCACATTTCCAGCAACAAGAATGCCCCCAGACTCATCATCAGTGATTGAGTGGTGGTTAACACAGGTCACACATGGAAACGCTAAACATTCATGTTGAGACACTCTACAACCCTTGGGGGGCCTCTCTAGCTGTTTAATTTCAGTATTGCTGCTCGTAGTATTACTATCAGCTGGTCCATTTACAGTCTCTTTAGTCTTGGCCGGTAAAACAGATATTTGCACGGACTCTGGCTCTTTGATACGATCGCCTCTCTTATGGCTGAGCCCGCAAGGCAGCAGTTCAGTAGTGGGCATAATCTCGCCCATGGAAAAGACACGTGGAGCAAAAGCACAGTCACTCACCTCCATTTCGGAAGGGGCACGAGATGAAACGAGACCCTCCCCAACCTCCAGCTGCCGAGCGGCGCCACGGTGATGTCGCCGTCGCCTCTTCCCTGAAGGCGACGCGGTGACGGAAGCTCTGGTTGCAGGGGAAGTGAAAGGGGGCAGGCCCTGGCAGCTCCGCGGGCCCCCAAGAGCCAGGCGCGTTCCCCGAAAGACTTGCTCATAGTCGGGGGTCAGCCACGGCTTCCACCGGAGCTTCTCCTCCAGCTCCGCGAGAACCACCTGCTCCCGTTCAGCAATGTCCTGGGCAGTGATTTGTGGGGACATCTCCTCAGAGCCGAAAATCACTGTTGACACGGACTCGGAGGCGACTTCGGCCAGCGGTTCCAGCCCAGGCGACTGCTCTAACGACACCCCGGACTCTGGCTGCGCTGACGTGCGGCGGCGACGAGGGCGCCGCTTCCTCCTAGCAGCGGCTGTTGACACAACATTGATAGCTGTGACGGCTGGCTCCTCATCCTCCGACCACATCCGTGCCAGAAAGGAGGCTGGAGAAGCGAAGTCCGAACGAAACGGCGAGGGTGAGCGGCTCGTGTACGAAGGAATGGATGGTAGCGACCCCAGGTTGCGCCCGAGTCTCAGTGAGCCAACCTTAATCACCCTGGAGCCGCAAAATGGTGGAGGCGGTGATGGGGAAGTTGCGTGACAGCGGAACGGTGGTGACGCAGCCCGTGCGCTGGGCGCCTGCTCCTGAGGATGGGGTTAACCAGAAATCAGGGGGGGTAGCGCCTCCCATAGCCAGGGGAACACGGTTACGCTCACCCGCAATGGGTGAAGCAACTCCTCCGTATCCTCCTCCCCGGAACGCTGCATCCACTGACAGCATAGCGCTTCCACTGCCTGAACGACCTCCCTTCTCTGTGTCGCTGGGTCCATACTGGTCGCGTCGTACTGTCACGGACCGCCGGGGCAGACCGTGTGGAGTGAGTGGAGGACCCAAGAGCAAACAGAGGTGAGGACACAAAACCGGACTTAACAGAAGGCGAGCCTTTATTTAGGGCCGAAAACTTAAGGAACAAGGCAGCAAAGCAACTGAGGGAAAACCTGAACATAGACTGGGAAAACTATGGCTAAACAAAGTACAAACTAGGACTAGTTAAGGCTGGGAAACTATGACAAGGGGTAGGGGAGATAACACAGACGACGCGACGCAGACTACATGAAACACAGAGACTAAATACACATGAGGGATGATCAGGGGAAGTGGCCACACATGGGATCACAGCTGACACACATGAACCTAACGACAGGACAGGAGGGTGCAACTGAATACACTGACAATGAATACAGACTTACAAAGTAAAACAGGAAACATGGAAATTAGACATGACAAGAACTAAACATAACCACGCATACAGGACTCATGACCCAGGGAAACTTAGTACAGGGGAGATGACATAACTGACAGCATGAACTTGACAGTACAAGACACACAGACATAAACACACGAAGGGCAAGGGAGACATTGCGGACGACACAACGGTGGTGGGTCTCATTAGCAACAGGGATGAGACCGACTACAGAAGTGAGGTGAGACGCCTGGCCACGTGGTGTGCTGACAACAATCTCTCTCTGAATGTGGAGAAGACGAAGGAGATTGTTGTGGACTTCAGGAGAATGCACACCCAACATGCTCCTCTGACCATTGACGGAGCGTCTGTGGAGAGAGTGAGCAGCACCAAGTTCTTGGGTGTGCACATCACAGAGGATCTCTCCTGGACGTACAACACCACAGCACTGGCCAAGAAATCACAGCAGCGTCTCTTCTTTCTCCGCAAACTAAGAAGAGCAGGAGCACCAGCCCCCATCATGTACACTTTCTACAGAGGCACCATCGAGAGCATCCTGTCGAGCTGCATCACTGTGTGGTTTGGAGCCTGCAATGCGTCCTGTCATAGAACCCTCCAACGCATAGTGAGAGCTGCAGAGAGGATCATTGGTGTCTCTCTCCCCTCCCTCCAGGACATTTACAGCACCCGTCTCACTAAAAAAGCCCTTTGCATAGCGGCTGATCCCACGCACCCAATGCAAAGCTTCTTCAAGCTGCTGCCGTCGGGGAGGAGACTGCGGAGTCTCCAGGCCAGGACCAGCAGGCTGAAGGACAGCTTCATCCATCAGGCTGTCAGGAAGCTTAACTCCCTCCCGATTCTGCCCCCTCTCCCCTCTCTCCTCCACGGTCTCACTGAACTCTGTCACACACACACAAACACACACACTCTCTGACTCACTCACTGGCCTGCACCAGTTACCAGTCACTTTGTGGAGCATTGGACTGCCATTACCTCATAAGACTTTGTTATTACACTTTCTCTTACCGTACATTACTAAATCTCCATTTGCACTATTTGCCTATTTGCACTACTCTGCCTGGTTTACACTCAATGTCACTTACCCATTATATTGTATATTGTATAGCTTTCTTGTTATATGTAAAATTGTATTTATTTAAATTTTTACTTTTTAATTATTTTACTTGCATTTTTAATCACTTTTATATTTAAATATATTTAAATGTTCATTTGCTATTTATCTAGGGATTGAGAGTAACGCAATTTCTATTCTCTGTATGTCCTGTACATGTGGCAGAATCGACAAATAAAGTTGACTTTGACTTTGACTTTGACTTAATGCAAGGGTAATATATACAAATGGCTGGACTACCTTAGAGAACCTAAACAAACAATAAACATCAAAATAGGCTAAACATAACACACTGGGTCACACGACCCAGGACCATGACAGGTGTCATTGTGAGCAGGCCCCTCTCTGATGTATCCCACCATATGCTCAATGGTGTTAGTTTGAGTCTTCACGGCAGCTGTAAGCGTCTCCAAGGTGTTAACCATGCTGCGTTCGGTGTGAGAGGTCGCGCCTCGTCCCATCACTTCAATTCCAGCGGTCAGCCTTGGGGGGGTTTGACCAGCTGGTTTCGCTCTCTTATTTCTCCGATAAGTCAGGGCCAAGCCAGCTTCGATCAGCAAGAACCCTGTTATCATGGTTCCGAATCATCTACTCAGTCATTTGCTTCATTCACCCATGCACTTTTATCTATGTCAGTCATTTCTATCTAACACACATTCACACCCTCATGGATGCACCAGAGAGCAACTTGACGTTAGTATTTTGCTCAAGAAAATTTTGCCACGCAGACTGAAGAAAACAGGGATTAAACCAACAACAAGTAGGTGACCCGCTCTATCACCTGAGGTACAGCCACCCCCTTCTTTAAGTATTTATGTCTTCAGCTCTAGACACACTGACAGTAATATTTGATCAGTGTGACCAGTGACAGCAGGTTATGGTTCACTGAGTTCACTTAAAGCTGCAAACAGATTGGACAGACAGTCCAGTTTAATTTGATGCGTTTTAAATAAAAAAAAATAAAATATACTGTTTGATGGGCAGCACAGTGGTTAAACACTGTTGCATCATGGGAGGAAAAAGGTCCGGCTTCCTCCTACAGTCCAAAGACATGCACTCAGTGGGGTTCGGTTAACTGAAGATTCTAAATTGTCCATATGGTGTCTGTCTGTGTTAGCCCTGAGATAGACTGGTGGCTGGTCCAGGGCGTACCCTGCCTCTCGCCCTATGACAGCTGGGATAGGCTCCAGCCTGCACGACCCTGATAGAGTATGGATAAATATATTGATAGCTAAAGGTAACTAGCTTGTTGTATAGAATTGCATTTTTAATAATAATGGATTGCATTTATATAGCACTTTTAGGACCCTCAAGTGCTTTACAATTCCACCATTCATTCACTCTCACATTCACTCACTGATGGAGGCAAGCTACAGTTGTAGCCACAGCTGCGAGGGGCAGACTGATAGAAGCGAGGCTGCCATATCACGCCATCGGCTCCTCTGGGGACAAAACGACCGAGACTGTCCGAGCCAGGGCTCGAACCGGCAACCTTCCAATTACAAGACCAACTGCCAACTCTGGGCCGTGATCGCCCTAGTCATTTTGAGTCTTACGTTATATTACTAGACCAGTGATTCAATCATGTGTATACCATGACGATTTTAGTTAAATGATATGGAGTACAAATAATATTTGCATAAAAAATATATATAATTACAATTAGTACAATCAGAAAATGACACGAGAGAAATAGTACATGTACATAAACATGTACTTAAATACTAATGTATACTCGGTCGTTGTTTCTTTGGGCAAGACACTTCACCCATTGCCTACTGGTGGTGGTCAGAGCACCCTGTGGCGCCAGCCTCGCCTATGTCAGTGCGCCCCAGGGCAGCTGTGGCTACAATGTAGCTTGCCGTCACCAGTGTGTGAATGTCTGTGTGAATGATTGAATGTAGTGTAAACCAGCGTCCCCAACCTTTTGTGTGCCATGGACCGGTTTATGCCCGACAATATTTTCACGGACTGCCCTTTAAGGTGTCGCGGATAAATACAACAAAATAAAACTAGTACCGGTACGGAAAAAAAGAAGATTTATTCATAACACACATGAAAAGACCCAGGAAAACCAAGTTAACGATAAAAACAATAACAAAATAACGCTGAAAACCAATAAAAACCCTGAAAACCATACATTTCAAACCCGAGCCTCAACTCTCGCGCCCAGTACGAAACGACTCACGGACCGGTACTGAGGCCCGGGGGTTGGGGACCGCTGGTGTAAAGCACTTTGGGGCCCATAGGGACTAGTAAAGCGCTATACAAAATACAGGCCATTTACCATTTAATGTATAATAAGTATACAGTATGTACTTTCTTACATGTCAAGATGATGTTTTATCTTGTCTGACAGGAATCTGATTCCATATAAAGGATTTCACCTTAAAGCAGTGCTGCTAACTGATTAGCATTATCACACCGGCCAACAAACTGAATCAATTTGAAAATTATTCTTTAATATTAAGTTAAACAGAGTCAAACTCAGTTTAGTTTCTAACAGTTAAATCTCACCTGCAGAGACGAACAGGACAAACATCAGCGTGGAGCAGAGCGACGCAGTTACAGCAGACATGTCCGTGTTCTCTGTTTCTGCTGATCTGACTCTTAGTTTGTTCTGAGTCTGTTGGTATTTTCACTGAACAACTGAACCTGAGTCTAAACCTGAATACTAGTTTAAATTTAAGGTTTAACTAAAGATCAAAATTTGCCTTATGGCCGTTCGATCGATCTCAAAATGTCTGACTGTGAACTTAAGGAAGTTAAGCCACGTAACGTTGTGACGTGTTATGTTGTGACGTGTTACGTTGTGACGTGTTACTTTGTGATGTGTTACATTGGACCGTATGCAGATCATAAAGTCCATTGTTAAAAAAGAGTTCACAAAATATAAAATATATAAAATCTAAAGCAGGTCTGAGAGTTTAACAGGTTCAGTTGTTAAATGATCTCCACATCATCTATCATCAGGTACTATGACTAAAGGCCATCTGTTAATCCAGAACATTAACATTAACAATCTTTTAATCTACTCAATCTCACAGACTTCAGTCAACCTGTCAGATTACCTAAAAGACTGAAAGACGTCATTTTAAACACTTACTGTTGTTCTGAAGGATCTGAAACCCTCAAACTGTCTTCTGATCATCAGGATGGAAGAAAAATCCATATAAAGATAAAAAAAAAAAGTGTGAGGCTGGTATAATCCATCTGCTTTCTCTGTAGGTCAAAAGAAACTACTTAAGGTTTATTCAACAAAAGCATTTTTTACAGTAAACAATTCAAAGATAAAAGACAAAATGTAACAAGTTAATCTGTGTGTAAACTCCACTCTGTACGACAAAAACTGAACAAACGTGCTAATATTTCCCTTTTACATCCCATTTTTACAGATACATCTTCTGACATTCACATTGTCTGACATGACAGTCGTGTTTAAGTACAAGGAACTGAACATGTAGATGTTTAGAGACAACCGTCAACTCTGTCTGTCAGTGAATTGAAATGAACTTGTTCTAATGAATAAAGTCAAAAGTCATGACCTCCTGTGTGGCTGTTCTGGAGAACTTTGTCCACCTTTGATTGTCTTTAAGTTGTGTTGGAGCCACAGAGAGCAAATCTTTGTTCTTCATGGAGAAGTAGTGAAGCTGTTTGGACTTTTCTATGAAACATCAGTGCAGGAGTCTCTCAGTACATCTGTTTACAGTGAGGGACAAAGAAGCAGCAGAAAACATGGAAAAGACGAGCAGCAGCAAATACTCTGCAGGGAGAGAGCATGCCGCTGCTGCAGCACTTCCCGGAAATCACATGACTTCATACTCTTCAGTTGTTGATCTGATTATTTGTTCTTTTGTGATATTGAGGATTTTTTGTTTCCTGTTGTTTTATTTTGGTCTGTTCTTCCTTGTATCTCATGTCTAGTTCTACTTCCTCTGTCTCTGTGATTGGCTCAGCTGTGCTCCCACATGTTGTCTCAGTCTTTCTTGCTCTTTGTTGTTCTCTCTCACAGCTGTGTCCCATGAAGGTTACAATTTAAGATGGTGATGAGAAGATGACGCCTCATGGAGTGTGTGGCACATTCACTTTACTCTGTCAACACTGTGTTGGTGTGACACTGAAGTACACCATCTGTTGGATTAAATAATCATTGCAGACAACCTGGATAAAGAGTGAACTAGTCATTCATTCTGACAGCTCTGTACCGTGTGTGGGTTTGAAATCAGCCCTGATGGCTCGTGTAACGTCTGCTTGTAGATCAGCTGATCACAGCCTGGAAGCAGCTGGAGCTCACATAACAAATCATTCTGACTTATTTCATTATTCCATGCTGTACCTCCTTTTTTACTTTTTCTTCCTCTCAAAGTGTCTGGTTATCAGTAATTATCTATAATTTACTGAATAATATGTGGAATATAAAGCAGAAGCTGTGGATGACTTACTGTAGTCAGTTCAGGAGAATCCTCAGAGTTTCTGCTCCTCATCATGATGGAAACATGAAAACATGTTGATGCTCTTTGAGCTGGAATCAGTCCAAAGCAGCCGTGAGTGTGAACCAACAGACATCATTATAATAACTCTGACACGAATCCTGATAGAAATCCTGCTCACTGACCTCTCTAACTGTAACTCTGTCACTGACACATCTGCCAACATCTGTTCCTGTAACAGCTCAGAGGAGGAGTTCAGCTCTTTCTCTCAGATTATTATCAGGACAGTCAGAACAGGAGCAGAGTTTTGGTAAATGTGGCTGAAAGCACTGTGAAGTCGTGCAAATACCAAACCTGAAGCTCACCGATGGTAAAGTGGACACATGTGTGACCTTGAGGATTGTTTGCAGATGTCTATGAGGTCTGTGTGTCACATTTTCAGCCGTTATTGAAGGTTTTGCTTCAAGTCAGTTCTGTGAATTCAAACATGGTGAAGGTGGTGATTTGAAAAAAAAAAAAAGCTGTGAACATCCAAAGATGAGAGGAGCTCATGTCTGCTAACTGAAGTGTGGAGAACACAGATGCTTTAGGGAGAAGTGTAAAGGATCCATGCAGAGAACAACATGAACACCATGAAGAACATTTAACAAGAAGGTGAAGCAGAGCTGATGATGTGAGGATAAAAGTGAATGTTTGAGAGACGTTAGAGAGGCTGAGCTGTTTTGGTCAGTTGGTGATTTAATAAATATCACTATGTGAATTCTGTTCGCATGGTGAACAGTGACATACAATTTTATCACTGCTCAGTGACAAAATTGTATGTTCTATTCTAACATCCTCATTCATGTCAAAGTTTCTTGAACAGAAATTAGATCTAAAGGTGACGTCTTGTGAATTCCATCTTTGCTCCAGCTCTGTACTGTGTTCGTGTTTGAAATCAGCCGTTATGTAACGTGTGCTTGATCAGGTCACAGACTTTGAGGATTGTTGACAGATGTCTATGCGGTTTGTGTGGAACAAATTAAACAATCAAAGATGAGAGGACCACACAAAGTAAAAGGTCAGAGGAAAGCAGAGCATGTTTTCATGTTTGTTCAGGTTTGCTTAATGAAGTTTAGACAATAATGATCACACTGATGATCTGACAGTTTCCTTCTGGTCCCTCCTCTGAGGTCAGAGCCTGAAGATGTTTAAATCAGAAACTCTGAAGGTCTTTGAGTGTGGAGAGAGTAAAACATGTGACATCAATGTCTCAAAGTCACAATAATAATAATAAGTTTTCATCTTTATCAAAGTCACATCACCAGTGGCGTGTCTAGAAAATTTTGTTGGGGGGGCCAGGTAGGGGCACAGATTTGGAGAAGGGTGGCAGATGTAATTGGCAGATAATGTTAAAAACAATTCTACCAACCGTTAACCATAATTCAATAACCCTATAAACCTAATAACCGAATGCACTTTTAACTCTTATTAGAATGAGATTTTAACCACTACGGTGCAAAGTTTTTAGATACTGCATTGATAAAGTACAAGAGATACAATCAGTCAGTGTTTATTCAGCAGTCAAGGACATCAATATTTGCATAGTACTTTTACTGACATGTAGAGCACACATGTTTTGGGCAAAAACATTTTTGAATATTAAAATACGAACATTTTTAACATACAATTGGCAAATTAGCCAATGCCTGTTAAAAAAAAAAAGATAATCTTCTCACAAACTGGTGTTTGATTTTGAAACAGGAAAAAAGTGGGGAAACAACTGAAAAGACTAACATTTGAATAAAACCTGAGAGCAAGTAAATACTTTCTATGCTGCCTTATGGTAAACTTTGGTAATATTGATGTATAAAGAACAACACTGGCTGATGATGAAATACAGTCAGCTGGCATGGTGACACTGCCAGTATTAACCTGCAGGGCTGGACTGGGACAGAAAATCGGGCATTTTGACTACAGACCGGCCCACCAGGTATTAAAGCCATAAAGCCTTTGAATGAAAACAAATGCTGTTGTGACAGTGATGTACAGTCTTGTTGGTATATGTATGATTTCTATACATTTTACGTCAGATAAAAACTTTGTTCACAAGATTCAGATAATTATTTAATAAAAGCTAGATATTTTAACTGAGAATAAAAAAGAAAAGTATTTCTTTGTGCCCCCCTCTCCCTATTAATGCCCTACTTGGCCCCCTGGCAACACTTTGCTAGACCCGCCCCTGCACAGTTACCAGCTGTCAGCTACATAAAAAAAGGATCCTGGTGTTATTTATCTCTCAGAAACAGTTCATAACTTCCCTTCAACTCATTCATGTCACCTAAAAGGTAAACCTGTTTCTCCATCACCTGTTCAGCTCTGATGGTTCAGTAAGGACATCTCCTGGTTTCATCTTCATGTTTCCCTCTCATCACATATCCAAACCGACATCATGACCAGCAGGTTTACAGCTGTGGCTCCAGCAAACATCAGCTGATACTAGAAATTAATATTAAATAAATTCTAACAACAGCTGATCAAGCTTAAACGTGCTGCTTTTGTTTAGCGCGACATCTGCTGGTTTCCTGTTTCTGGTGCAAAGTGGGCGATAAATAAATGAGAGAGAAAAGCTGATCATTGATCAGTTTCATGATTGAAGTAGCAATAGAAGAGGGAGGGGAGATAAGAGAAGAGGTAGCTGTAAATACAGAATAACTCCAGCTTTGTGTCTTTTTCCATTCTAGCTAAAGTCCGGGACAAACTGCGTCTCTTCTCAGCTCAATACGAAATGCGTAATATTTTCTCTGAATGAGGGACCATTCCATTTTTTTAAGGAGCCGTTGGCAACTCTACTAAATAACCTTATGAATAAAATAAAGTTCACTATCAGTAACATCATAGCAACCGAACAGCTGTATAGAAACTCGTCATGCTAGCTCACGCAGTATGAGGCATTGTAACTGACTGTAAAAAGTCAGCACAACAAAAATGAACTCCACCTAAACTTGGTTTATATCTGACCCAGATAGACTGCAGGTCATAACTTCTTACTTGAAGTTCAGTTCACCTGACACTTGGACCAGCGGCCACCTCGGGTCTCTCCTCCTGCCTCACCTTCCCTCATCCACCTGTTGCCTCTGTGGAAGCTCCGCCATAGCCACCACCAAACAACTGAGTTATTTTTACACATCGGCCAAGATCTGGCCAATCCACCACCTCCCATTGTTCATGCCGTTACAAAAATAAATAAATAAATAAGTCATCAGCCCACCATGCAAACGTCCAATGGCTAGTCCAGCTATGTTAACTTGTTAATCTTTCGCCGAAAAAATGTTTTCTGCGGTGCCGTCTTTCGTGCTTGGCTCTCCTACCTTTGCTAACATGATGTGCATAGTGCAGAAGCCGGTGCTGCATTCACTTACCCTCGGATATCTGAGCTTCACTGTGAAACCATAATCGTACATTTCATATTTCATTAAATTTTATTGTTTTAGTGGCCACTCTGGTTGGGGGGTCAGGCCACCCCACTGCACATCACATGTTACAAAGTGCTGTCCCACTGCTGTGTGCACCATACGAACATGTGACACCATCGCAGTGTTTAAGTGTTAGAGTGAACTCCTCATCCTCTCCTTCAGTCTGAACCAGGAAGTGATGTCAGCACAGATCAGAGTTTTTCCTCTTTAACTGAATGCTGTAGGTGAAACATTTAGAGGACACCAGTCAGCTGCTCTGTGATTCCAGTTTTTACAGATTCAAGAAGATCTGAGGCCGACTCAATGATCTGCTGTGAGAACACACTCACATGTGACAGAAACCCTCAGAGACACAAAGTAACATTTTAGTGTTTTGTAATAAAGTAACACACTGACACTGATCACAGCTTCACTTTCTCTGAAAGCAGCTTTGAGCAGCAATCAGCAGGATTCTGGTGAACAGCTGTTCAGGTTTAGGACGGAGCTCAGACTGTCCTGGTCACACTGAGCAGCGACTGTTTGCTCATCTGGACTCTTTGTGTTGTTGTTTGTGTGTTGTTGTTTGATAGCATTACTGTGTCATATATCATGTACTTTATCTGCTTTATACTTTTCTACATAGATCATAACTAGTTCATGTAGTTGTGCTCTTGCACTGATTGTTGTGTGTGTGTACTTGTGAAGCAGCACTGGATCAATGCATACAGTGGGGCAAAAAAGTATTTAGTCAGCCACCGATTGTGCAAGTTCCCCCACTTAAAATGATGACAGAGGTCAGTAATTTGCACCAGAGGTACACTTCAACTGTGAGAGACAGAATGTGAAAAAAAAAATCCATGAATCCACATGGTAGGATTTGTAAAGAATTTATTCGTAAATCAGGGTGGAAAATAAGTATTTGGTCAATAACAAAAATACAACTCAATACTTTGTAACATAACCTTTGTTGGCAATAACAGAGGTCAAACGTTTACTATAGGTCTTTACCAGGTTTGCACACACAGTAGCTGGTATTTTGGCACGTTCCTCCATGCAGATCTTCTTGAGAGCAGTGATGTTTAGGGGATGTCGCCGAGCAACACGGACTTTCAACTCCCGCCACAGATTTTCTATGGGGTTGAGGTCTGGAGACTGGCTAGGCCACTCCAGGACTTTCAAATGCTTCTTACGGAGCCACTCCTTTGTTGCCCGGGCGGTGTGTTTTGGATCATTGTCATGTTGGAAGACCCAGCCTCGTTTCATCTTCAAAGTTCTCACTGATGGAAGGAGGTTTTGGCTCAAAATCTCACGATACATGGCCCCATTCATTCTGTCCTTAACACGGATCAGTCGTCCTGTCCCCTTGGCAGAAAAACAGCCCCATAGCATGATGTTTCCACCCCCATGCTTCACAGTAGGTATGGTGTTCTTGGGATGCAACTCAGTATTCTTCTTCCTCCAAACACGACGAGTTGAGTTTATACCAAAAAGTTCTACTTTGGTTTCATCTGACCACATGACATTCTCCCAATCCTCTGCTGTATCATCCATGTGCTCTCTGGCAAACTTCAGACGGGCCTGGACATGCACTGGCTTCAGCAGCGGAACACATCTGGCACTGCAGGATTTGATTCCCTGCCGTTGTAGTGTGTTACTGATGGTGACCTTTGTTACTTTGGTCCCAGCTCTCTGAAGGTCATTCACCAGGACCCCCGTGTGGTTCTGGGATCTTTGCTCACCGTTCTCATGATCATTTTGACCCCACGGGATGAGATCTTGCGTGGAGCCCCAGATCGAGGGAGATTATCAGTGGTCTTGTATGTCTTCCATTTTCTGATGATTGCTCCCACAGTTGATTTTTTCACACCAAGCTGCTTGCCTATTGTAGATTCACTCTTCCCAGTCTGGTGCAGGTCTACAATACTTTTCCTGGTGTCCTTCGAAAGCTCTTTGGTCTTGGCCATGGCGGCGTTTGGAGTCTGACTGTTTGAGGCTGTGGACAGGTGTCTTTTATACAGATGATGAGTTCAAACAGGTGCCATTCATACAGGTAACGAGTGGGGGACAGAAAAGCTTCTTACAGAAGACGTTACAGGTCTGTGGGAGCCAGAGATTTTCCTTGTTTGAGGTGACCAAATACTTATTTTCCACCCTGATTTACGAATAAATTCTTTACAAATCCTACCATGTGAATTCATGGATTTTTTTTCACATTCTGTCTCTCACAGTTGAAGTGTACCTCTGGTGCAAATTACTGACCTCTGTCATCATTTTAAGTGGGGGAACTTGCACAATCGGTGGCTGACTAAATACTTTTTTGCCCCACTGTATAACTGATGTGCACATGTCCAACAGAAGAAGGTCGTCATCGTCTGTCCTGTTTCCTTATTCTGTCATTATTGCTCCCAGAATTGTGTTATTATTTCAAACATGTGAAGTTGAACTCTGACACATAAAATCAAACAGCTCAGCAACCAGTCACACATTTAACTGTAACGCAGCTCTTTGAGTGTTTGAACCTGCTGTTGTGTTGCTTTTGTGTGCTGGTGTCACAGATGGCTGCTGCTGCCGTGACAACAAACACACAACCACTGTCATGTTGTCTGATTTAAAGGACATGAAGAGAGCGGAACAACACAGTTTATTTTTTCAATACGATGTCACAATGATGCCATAAAGAGTCACAAAATCACACACTGCATGAAAACATCTTAAAATCTGAAATTTTACAGGTTATAAAAGCCAAAGATTTCCAGTTCTGCTCCAATCATGTGGGTAAAGATAATAAATACAAAGGTCAAAGGTCAGGGTCACGTGAGGACAAAGCTTTAGTTTCCATCTCAAAACATTAAAGTAATATATTAGTCATTGGAGGACATGAACACTCTTTGTTTGAGCTTTTTAAAATATTATTTTTTCAGTACAACATTATGTGACTTCACACTGACACAAAGATGAATATACTGCACTAGATTTACATATTAACACTGCTGACATCAGCACGTGATCTATAAAACCTGATGATGTCATGAGGCTGACGTCAGCATGATGTCATAAAGACATCATGAAACATCAGTAGTAGAGCCCTCTTGTTCTCTCCTGTAGTCTGTGTAGCCATTACAACATTGAGACAGCACTGCCACCATGAGGTCAAACTGGAGCATTGCAGGTAATAATTCTCTGCCTGAACACTGTTGGAACATCAGATTTGGTTTTATCAGAGTTAAAGGCAGTAATTAGGCTCCAACCTTGTGCAGAGGCTACACCTGATGTTAATAAAAGTCTTTCTATGCAGCCTTGAATAAATATCTGTGTAATATCAGCGCTTTATGCTCGAGTAGAAAAGCTATTAAAGTGGTCCATTTACCATATTTAATGATTTGGGGATGAGACAAACTCCAGGCTTCATACCTGAACCAGCTAAATGACACTATTTGACTTTTTTATTATCACAATAGATACCAAACATACGTTTGTACCAAAACTGAATTCAGTTAGCTGTTAGCTTGCTTTTCGTGTAATACGTACTATTGGTCATTTTTACGAGTCCCATGATTTCTAATCAGTCGGGAAAAGGACAAAGATGGCAGTCACTGGACATAGTGGATTAATGAGCTAAAGACACGATTTATAGGTTTCATGGTCTGACTGTGTGGATGCTGAGGGTATAGCTGTCTGATATTCTGATTTTTCTGATTGTCTGTCACAGTCGACATTTTGTTGGAGATGATGTATTTGAATGTGAAATTACTTTAAAATTTTGACAAATTTGACAAAATATAGTTTAACATGAATTTTTGAATCCATGTTCACAGACTGTGTCTCGTCAGATTACAAATTTAAATTAATAGTTGAGAGCAGTGAGTTCAGTTAAGTCCACGTATAGAGTATTTAAGTCGGATGGACTGAGAAATCTCAGTGTGGACCATGATATTGATTTTTTTTAATGCAGTAAAATAATTCCTTTATTCCCACTGTTAGCAGTGTTTGATTTAGTGTTTTCATAAAAGCCTATTTCTTGTGTGTATATTAGTGCTCAGAAGAACAGACATGTGGTTTAAGGCCTAGACAAAAAAAATCCTCCTCATCAACACTTTTTTGTTTGTCAGGGGACATTTGTTTTGTAATAATTGTTGTTCTTTTGATATGATTTGCAGCAGGCCATAGTTTATTTAACACAGTGGATGGTGCAGCAGAGATACCTGACTCAAAACAGGACACTCTTTCAGGGCCAGTGAATGTCACCTCTCCTCCAGCTACAGGTAGATATGAGCAGCACTTAGATGAATTTTTTGATTTTGCTCTGACAAATATGTAGCTTGCTATCGCCAGTGTGTGAATGTGTGTGTGAATGGGTGGATGACTGAATGTAGTGTAAAGCGCTTTGGGGTCCTATGGACTAGAAAAGCGCTATACAAATGCAGGCCATTTACCATAAAAAAAAAAATATTAACATTTTAGAAATTCAATTTCCTGATCCATTTTTGATCTTTTCTATCACTTTTCCCAATGTACCTGCAATTAATTCCAGATCCTTGTCTCTGTGTCGCTCCGTGTACCTGGCCTGTACCACCACAGTCGCTGTCTTCACAGTTTCCGCCCTCCGTCTTTCTTTCACACAATGTTGTGATCATAGTCCTAGACCCTATCTTTGCATGTGATTAGCTACATTAAAATGAAGGCCTACAGAATATGACATAAAGTCATTGTGAGCTGAGATTCTAGGTTTATCCAATTGTCACAAGAAGTCACCTCAGGGACAGTACTTGTTGAGAGTCCGAATCAGAAGAAGATGTTTCGGACTCTGGAGGTGTGGAAAGTGACTGACCTTAGGTACCGACCAGAGGGCACGGGTCACACGGGTGGTGGGTGGGGTGCAAGGGGTCACCCATGATGACAGTGGTTTTCCTGAGAATGGAGGACATGGCAATGGCCTCCATGGGTGGCAGAGGGCAGCCAATGTTTTTCTTTTGTGGGGTTAATTACCCTCTGTGCAGCCTTTCTGTTCTCAGTTGTGGCCCCTGCGTACCTAATAGCCAGGCAGTAGGAGAGTACGCTCTCCACTGAAGCACAGTAAAAGACTCGCAGCAGCTTCCGGTCTGGGTTATTCTTTCTCAGGACAAGGAGGAAATGCAGTTGCTCCTGGGCCTTCTTTACCAACATGTTGGTGTTGTGAGCCCAGGTGAGATTGACAGAGATGTGGCTGCTGGACTCGTGGACTGTTTGGGGCCAGTTGATGAGGAAATATTTAAATCAGGATCAGGTTTAAGGTGGTCCAGTTTGGTGGTAAAAATGTCTGGGATTATGGTGTTGAATGCTGAGATGTAGTCCACGAAGACCATCCTCACGTATCTTTTCCTGTGACGGCTATAGGTCTGTAGCCATGACCAGGGTGCTTGGAGGGGCTTTTTTTTCCTGAGGGGATGTAGGCAGGGATGAGGAGCAGAGAGATTCTGTCAGATTGTCCTAGGTCATGGAGGGGTGTCAGTCTGTAGGCCTGCTTGATATCTTCACATGATTCAGTGTCCTTACCCCTCTGGTAGGACATGCAACATATTGGTGGAATTTGGGGAGTACAATTTTCACACATGCCTGATTAAAGTCCCCAACAATGATATGGACACCCTGGTTGCTTTCTGCTCTGGTCGCACCTTTCCTTACAGGAGTATTTGGTGTGATCTTGATGGTGTAATGTCCAGCTTGGTAACTCCACCTAGGCATTGGAGATGTTTGGATGGAGCCAAGATTCAGTTACAATTCAGTTTCAGTAGATAACACTCCCAGACAAAACAGTTACAGTAAATTTCTGATCAACTATAAAAATATTTTTGATGATGTTCTTGTGTATTATGTTGTTTCTATGTGCTGTATTTTTAATAATAAGTTAAGCACTTTGTAATAGATTCTTGTCTAAAAAAAGTGCTATATTAATAAGTTTTAGTTACTTATTTACTTCACTCATCACCTACTTGACAGCTGACACCCTACATATGTTTCTTACCTTCAGGTCAGCCAGGAGGAACCAAATGGATGGATCTGTTGGAGGGATATGTCTGACTGATTGTCGTAGTAGTTTGTTTTGTTATTATTGTTGTTAATACAAGTATTACAGTTGTTGGTTGTGCTATTTCACTTCCTGTTTGTAGAAAGCAGCAACTTCCCAAGTCTGATGATACCTTTAACCCCTATTCCAGCTGCGAATTCACACATATAAGTGAATATAACAACTTCTCTTGGCTCTCTGTGAAGGCGGTCGCACTTTTTCTCCTCTCCTCCTTCCCCTTATCTTCCCTGCTTAGCCTCTTGTGTCCTTGTCTTGTCTCGTGTGCATTACTTTTCCCTCGAACAGTCTCTCACTGTCGTTCTCTAAAACCTAAAAGAGAATTATGGATTTGATCAACTGGTCTCTGAATGCTATTGACACCCTTTTCTCAACGAGAAGTCTTGGCTCGGGAGAGCCCGAGTGCCCTGGAGGGACTTTCCCTGTCGAATACACGATGGATGGGTGGCAGACCTGGAGGATCTTGTGCCTGGCGGGACTGTCGATCGAGGACGCTGAAGATATCTACCTATTCGGAACCATGATAACAGGGTTCTTGCTGATCGGAGCTGGCTTGGCCCTGACTTGGCCCTGACTTATCGGAGAAATAAGAGAGCGGAACCAGCTGTTCAAACCCCCCCAAGGCTGACCGCTGGAATTGAAGCGATGGGACGAGGCGCGACCTCTCACACCGAACGCAGCATGGTTAACACCTTGGAGATGCTTACAGCTGCTGTGAAGACTCAAACTAACACCATTGAGCGTATGATGGGATACATCAGAGAGGGGCCTGCTCACAATGACACCCTTGAGCGAAAGTTGGATCACATCGCAGAATGGATCGCTGCAGTCGTGGGGTCTCAGAATCAAAAGAATGACAACACCACGGAACAGAAGTTTGATACCATCATGGGGAGGCTCGTGGCTCTCCAATGCGAGATCGAGAGACCAGTGTCAGAGTGCTAAATTCGGAGCTGCTCGCATAAAGGAGAAATCAACAATATTCAACATATGGACACCACGGCGCCAGCTGCTCAGGCCCAAGGCTGGAGCCCACCAAAACAGCTCCCTGATAACGACTGTGTGATGACTATTCTTCCCATCCCACGCAAGGCCACCTGGGTTGGCTGGCAGACTGTTTACTTAGCCTGATAGAGCGAAGGACACTGTCTCAGCTGAAATCTGGACACGCACACACATACACTTACACTGATAAGCACGCACTCATCCCCCTCCCTTTCCAAACGCCTTCGATGCTAAACCAAGGCACAATGTATATTTCAATTCCTTTAATTTTAAATATGTTTATATTGTCTATCCTGTAAAATAGTCAGATGTCTATTCATATTAATGTACAGAATTCACCTGCTTGCTGCTACTACTGCACATTCACCCAATGTATATACTACATATATATATATATATATATATATATAATGTTTTTCCTCTACACCCCCCCCCCCCCCCCCCCCCAATTTTTTTGCACATGTCGAGGAGCGTGTCAGGCTACATTTCACTGTGTGTTATACTTGTATAACTATGCATGTGACAAATAAAGAACCTTGAACCTTGCTTGTTTCCTGTGGGGGAAGACGGCGGGTCTGTGTGCCACGCTGAAATGGTAGCGCTGTGTAGGACGACTGCTGTGTTCCTTCCAATTACCCCCCACCCCTCTATCCAACCCCTGTGGCTTGTCACGTGCTCTAATGTTGTGATGTGGACATTAATGTGCTCTCTGTGCAGAGGAGTTTTTTTTTTATTCCTGTTCTCATGCTGTCCTCCCATAGGTGCCCAGCGTGAGAAGAGGTCTCTTTTTTTCCTCTTGTACTTTTCCCATTGTTGTGTAATTTTTTCAGTGTTTTCTCTGTAACGCTGCCGATCTCCGACTGTATTCCCATGTGATGTCTTTGTTGTGTGTGTAAGTCGGGGGGGGGGGGGGGGGGGTCCTATTCCTCTGCGGGGCAACCTGCATGTGGCCAATAAAGCATTCATTCAATTCAATTCAATAAGTGCACAGGGTACCAGGTTTGCTCGAGCCCAGGTCCCTGACAGTACCCTGCATGCTGGACGCTGTGCCGTACATCGACATGCAGGACCCTCCGTTGTGCTGACTTCCTGCTCGGGCAGAGCGGGTCCCTCCGGCGTCATTGCAGCTGCAGATGATTGAACAGATGGTAATGGTGGTGTAGACGACGGGACCGGTGTACCAGGCTGTGAATTTACCGGCTGTCCGGGCCGGTGAGCAGCCTTGATTGGAGGGAGGAGGTGGAGTTAATTAAGAAATGTGTAATACCCAAGGGGAAACCACAAAGCCACTTTCCCACAACGTGATGAACCTCTTCCCCGGGCATCTCCAGATAAATAAAATAGCTGCGGCTAAATAAATATTTACATGTAAACCAAATGAATGGCCTTTTTTATGTCTGTTTTTGTGATGTACCAAGATCTGAAAGTTTTATTTATTTATTTTAATGAGAAACTGAAGTATAGCAGAAAGCTTTGTGAGCTTCTCCTGGTAATATCCTAGTAAAAGTAATAGTAAAAACTAAATTTTAAAGTGTCTTAATACATGCTCAATCAAGCAGTTAAGTAAATCTCCAAAAGCTGATTCTGTTCATCTGGATGTAACGTTTTCAGTGGGAGAAACGTTTTGTCACTCATCCATGTGACTTCTTCAGTCTCAGTCGACTGCAGGATTCCCCAGTCTTATAAACAGTATATTTGCATAATGACTGAAAACAGCCCACTGAAGTAACAATGATCTGGGAGGTCAGTTCTTGATTATTAACCCTTTAGAACCGATAGGAGCGGACACGCTCCATTTTGCGTAACTATTTTTAAATCCCGCTAGCACTGCAACCACGTGAGCTAGCGCAATAATTTTTTTTACATATGAAACCGGAGGAATTGTACTTACATCTTATGCCATCAGTTTGTCCTCGGTCACAGTTTCCTTCCACATATAGCTTTGCAAAAACTGCATAAAAAGTGCTTGTAGCAACAAAAACATAATATTCCAGAAACGCGCTTTGCCGATCCGATCAGCTGTTTGTAACACTTCCTACGTCCATCAGCGCGAACTATCACATGACCGCATGACCTGCCCGAAACCGGAAGTGACGTCATTTTGCGGAAATGTAGTTTTTTGCCATCGTGGCCTCATGAGCTTATACTTGTGTTTTTAAAAGTTATGTTTGACTTCATGACTTTCTGTGTCGTTTCTGGGATGCTTAGGAATCATATTGCACTGCTGGAAATAGTTTATTTTGATGCATATGCTGTTATTTTGCAAATTTACACTATAATATATTTTTTCGTTTTTCCTGTAGTATATGAAAATTGGTGTATCTCAAAAATAAAACTATGAAAACACTCAAAATAAATTTCCTGTGGTGGGAAACTAGTTTGTGCAACTTTTTTGTATTTACAGTTTTGAGGGATGAGCCTCTTAAATTTCTCTAACTAGAAATATATGTTAAAAAAACAAAAAAGATTTTAAATTTTTTTGTAGTTTATTGCACTTTTTTGCAATTTATGTAATTACTATGCACTTAATGCAGACATATTAAAATTTGGGCTATAATGGTTGTATTGATGTATAGCAACTTGAAATGCTCCCAGAAATGGCTCCACAGCATGTAAAAATATAATATAAGCTCTGGCGGACTGGGTTCTATGGTAGGTCTTAAAGGGTTAATATACAAATTCTCAAGACCATTGAGAACAACCACTGACCAAAGCCCACTGACCAAAGCACACTGATCAATGGCCATGAGTACCATTCACAGAGAGTTGAAAGCCATTCCCCAACTCTCTGTGAATCGATGACACAAGGATCCAGGCCCACACAGACGGTGCGTAAATCATGGGAGGCCACATCACGGACAGGAACAGAGACACAGATGGGCCGTTTAGACAGGAATAGGATAGGAATCCATGGGAGGACGTTGTATCCCCGTCTACAAGACTGTGCAAAGGAGGTATATGCTCTCTGCACTGGTATGTCATCCTTTAGGTTTATCACCATTTTCAGATCAGGATTACAACCAATATTGTTCCCATCCCACTCAAAGACCCTGCACTCATCAAACAACATTCTCTGGACAATCTCTTTTTGTTCCTCTTCCAAATGATCAAGATTCACTGGCGGATACCACGACATTGGGAGAGGTCCAGCTGACTCTACCATTATCTTGCGAACCGTTATTGCAGGTGGGCACTCGTTTGAGGCCTCAACCTCCACAATACGTTCAACTGGCTGTAAGGTGCCCAGGGCCATCTTCCTTGTCAAGATCATATCATGTTTGGTGTCATTACTTAGAGCAATGGTGATGTATGGGTTAGCTGGATTCTGTATTTCAACTAACCCCGTCAAGACATAGAACCGCTTTAGGGCCTGGTTGCCCTCATCATCCTCAAACAGCACTAAACAATCAAGTGGATTCATGGTTGATGGAACGGGGCACTTTAACCAGGTGACCTGTTCAGGAGGGATAATCACATCCCTTTCAACTGTTCTCAAGTACCCTTGTGTAATGTTTGGCTCTACTGTCTGAATGAAGCTTCTGACCACCTCACCATTCTCAGGAGGAAGACAGATGGCATTACACAGCAAGGTAACAAGAGTAGGTATCAACTGCTCTAGTTGCTCCTCAATGATCTGTTCCAAGACATTGAAACCGATCAATGGTTTGTCCACAGGCAAGGTACTGACGAGGACCGGAATACTGATGGAGAGGCTGGGGTCTTCATCCCCCGGTAAGTTGATCATGATGGGTACCCAGCCATCAAATTATATGGTTTCCCCGTTGACTGCGCAAACTTTCAACTCATCAATTTCCTTGATGATTTCAGACAGAGGTTGCATGACTAAGTCAGGCAAGTATCAGTCTTTCCAATGTTTACTTATGATGCAAACTTGAGCACATGTGTCAAGTACTGCTTTCACTGCTAAGCCATTCAAATTGCAATGTATGAGAGCTTTCTTACTGATTAGCTTAGCAACTGCCCCACGTTTAGTGTGGGGTGCCATAACACCAGACGTAGCGAGTGCCTCACCCTGCTGCTGGTTAACTACTTCTGATGTGACTGGCGAGGGGAGACTTGGTTTGCTACTGTTAAGGTTAGGTTGGGTCCCATATGAAGAGGACCCACTGCTTCAACCCTGTCACCCGGTAGAGAAACTGCTGTGGTGTCTCACTTTCATCTTTTCTGGCACACATTAATTCTTGAAAGAGTTCTGTACTATTTTTCTCTCTCAGGTGGGCATGGAGAAACCCCTTCAGTTCAAGTACAGTCAAATCGTCTTTATTGATTAACATATCTTTAAAAGTTCCAGGCCTTAATATCCTGAGCACTCCACGAACTATCTCTGCATCAGGGAAGCCTTCTCTGCGTCGACCTCTTGCTGACCCAGGCCCGCAGGACCCACCGTCTTAGCAACCATGGATCAGTCTCGGCTCCAACTTTCAGCTCGCATCAGCTCCCGTCCTGGTCCCAGATGTCATTTTTGGATCAGTCTCAACTGCAAGGTGTCGACAATCCTGGACGAGCCCCCAAGATTTGTTACGGGTCCCAATGATGAAGACCATGATGACAAATATGTTACCTGTAAAAGCAGGTGAAGAGCGGAGTAAGGAAGACAGCATGTGTCTCTGTATTCCTCCAGATTGTGTCTGAGTCTGATTTATTTCACACAAACAAATGCTATATAAACACTACCATGAGCTTTCAATATATAATTCAGCAGGTTCCTCATTCACATCAATTACATTTACTTATTTCACATCCTCAGTGAAATATACTCTCTTTACTGGTTCATTTTCTCTAATTAACATCTTCTTTCATAACAGTTACTTTCCTTACTCATATCAATAAACACATCACATTGTCTTCTACAGTGTCTTACTGGCTAAACAGTTCAATAACAGTGTCAGTTTTGGCCGGCGATCATAGGTTCTGTCCAATAATATCCCTGGTCTCCATTGAAAACAGCAAAACAGTAAATATATGACTAGGGATGGATACCGGTATCCGGTGCCATGATGGCACCGGTTCTGACATAAACGGTAGTAACCAGACCGAAAAGCAGCACACATTTCGGTGCTTTATTTCAGTGCTTTTTTTTCCTGAGCTGTGATACACTTTAGATTCTAGCCAATCATTTTACGTTTCCGAGGATAGTAGGCGGGCCCAGGTACGTACGTTCTTTTAGATCAGAGCTACAGATTAAAAATGCCCAAGGCGAAGCGGTCAAAAGTCTGGCTGTACTTCACAGCAAAAGATGCAAACTCAGCAGCCTGCTACAAGTGCTTTAATCAGATACTGCAATACCGTCAAAGGAGGTAACACCTCAAATCTGATGAAACGCCTGGTGACGCATAGCGTTTTTTTAAAAGCCGAGAAATGCGCCGTATTTGATAGCTTGCTGAGACCTCACACCGTGTACATCTACTGCAGGTGTGGTGCCTGTTATCGGACCCGGAATTAGCAACATCCCCCAAAAACACGAAGAGTAGAGTCCTGGCCCCTAGCCCTGCCAGTGTAGCAGAAATGATGACGGACGAAGATGGCAGCAGCAGCCGTTCTTCTCTGCGTGAGTAGCTTAATGTTGTTCGTGTGTAATTCATGTTGAGTACGCTAACCATGTTATTACATTAATGCATGTAAGGTGAACTAGCAAACATCATCATAGCTACATGAGTATAATTCCCTCGAAGAACAGGCAGTGGTTTTCTGTCACTGGTTTATTTGAAGACTTCTCTCCAAAGCTACCGTGAAAACTATACAGCATTAACAAAATAAAACTCGGCGTAAGACACAGCACTAAAAATTACACTGTACAACAAACACGATTGTGAGGAGAAAGTTGTTAGAAGGCAAAGAAACTTACAACTCAGATATCTATTTTTTACATGCGCATGGGCGGTCACTGCTCAACCGATGTGACACAGAAAAACCGCCCAGGGCATTCAGAACATCCTTTACCTTTATTTACATGTATACTTAAAGCAAGTTTCCACAGCAGTAGGAGTGGCATGTATGGAACTGATAATTTTTCCTTAGAAGGACAAAACCTTTCGCTTATCTGCTGAAAAAGGAGGTAACTTTGTATGTATAGAAATTCAGACATTCCCATAAAAGGAGAGAGAGAGAGAGAGAGAGAGAGAGAGAGAGAGAGAGCGCCAGCTTGTCTGTTAAAACAGGAGGTATGGTATCGTATGTCACCGCATTCCTCTACACATATGGCTTCAATCTCTTTTCCTGTGTTGGTTCCAATTCACAAGCTCTCACAGGGGTACCACAACAACATCATCCAGGTAGAAAACAGCATATGCAATTTGAGGAAGCAGCTACCGCTCCGTGAGGTGCTGAAAAATGGCCGAGGCTTCAAATAAGCCGAACGGAAGTGTGACGAATTGGTACGAACCATACAGAGTGGAGAAGGCCGTTTTTGTCTTTGGGCTCTGCAGACAAGGGAATCTGCCAGTAAGCGTTGGTTAAATCCAGCATCATAAAATAAGACAAGCAGTGCTTAACCAGTCCAGGTCAACTCAGGCATTGGACAAGCATCAAACCATGAGACCTTGTTCACTTTCTGATAATCATCACCAATGTTCCCTCTAAACTGCACGTGTGCTCAATTGCGCACTGCTGGCACGGTCTCTGTGCAGAAAAAATCCGTGTTGCACATAAAATAAAATTCTAACCGGAATTGAAATGAAAGTAAATACGTTAACAATTCTGTTTTGCAGTGTTAGTCAGTAAGTGACTGGCTGCTCCAGTATGGGATTAGAACAATGGCACCTCATCCCATAGTCCAGCCAATCACGTGATTCAAATTTGTATATGCGCAGCTAATCAACGTCGTTGACAGGCTATGACAGCGTCCTTATGTGCCGACACCGGTGTTTTAGCTAGCAAAGTGGCGTGGCTAATGTGGAGTGAAGCCACATTAATGACAACGTGTACAACCATTGGAGATGTGAGCAGGACAGATGGAACAAGTGACGTAAAAAGAGTGGATTTTATACCAGTTTTCAAATTGTGTTGATAGGCCACATAAAAAACAGAGTTGTGATTGTTACGAGTTCAAAATTGGGGATGGAGACAAGAGAAAAAACCACAATAACAACACTGTACCGGCCAGGTTAAGTCAAACGATGATTTTAATGATCACACGCGTGGGAGATGGACACTGTATGCAGACAGCCTCAGATCTCAAAATGGTGGAGCATTGCTCAAACACTGTCCATTGAATTGAATTGGATTCAAGATGGCGCCTGTGTGTTCGGCACGCCGTCTATCGCTCTCCTTTATTTGTTTTGTTTTATTGTTTTTAGTTAATTTTGTGTTACATGTGTGTTGTACTTTTTCCTATGATCGCCAGACATTATTGGAAATAGGTTTATCCATCCGGATGTCTGACCGGCCTGAATATGACAGCCAAGGCTTTTTTCCTCCCTATCTGGAACCAATACCACCGTACTGGCGTTCCCTACCACCGTCACCGGATCTGCGGAAGCGACGCAGGAGACGGGGTAACCGTGGAGGTCGTCTTGTGAAGCTGAAATCCTGGATTTCTCATTTTCCCCATGAGCTCCGCTGCATCCGCCGCTTTTGTCCGCAACTATTGGTGCCATTGCGTGCCTTGGATCCGGTGGACTCCTGGCTGGTTCCTGTTGTTGGGTCTTTCGAAAATGGTCCAGCAAAACTCTCTCCTCTACGGCATATGCGCTGGCGCGGAGTTGACAAGAAAAATCTTCGACCGGTGGATCTGGTTGCTAATACCTCGGAAGTTTTGGACCCAGTCCCTCTCAGGCTGGGTCTAATAAATACCAGGTCGGTGGTCAACAAGACCTTCATATTGAAGGATTTTTTTCTCTCTCGTGTTCTGGATTTACTCTTCTTGACTGAAACCTGGATTTCTCCCGGTGAGTTAAGCGCTTTCATTGAACTAGTACCCGCTGACTGTACCTTTTTTAATGTTCCGAGAGCTTCTGGTCGCGGAGGAGGGCTTGCTGTTGTTTTTAAGGCTCACTTGGACTTGAAGCAGCTTTTCCCTTCGTCTCGCTACACCAGCTTTGAACTCTGTTTATGTAAACTGGGCCACTCGCCTTCGTTGTTATGTGCGATTGTTTATCGCCCGCCGAAATATAACAAGGTGTTCTTATCAGAGTTCTCAGAGTTTCTTGCTGATTGTGCATCACGATATGACCAGATCCTCCTGCTTGGTGATTTTAATATTCATGTTTGCTGTCCGGGGAAGCCCCTGGCCAAGGACTTTCTGGACTTAGTGAACTCTTTTAATTTTGTCCAATTTGTTAGTGGTGCCACTCAAGAACGTGGTCACACACTGGACTTAGTCTTATCTCATGGTTTATCTGTTTGCAATGTACGGGTTGAAGATGCAGTATTTTCTGATCATATGCCTATCTTATTTGATATTGCTCCTTCTAACGCTTTTGCAAATCAGGCTGCACCTGCTCGATGTTATCGTGCCTTTGGCTCTGATTCTGCCGAATGGTTTTCTATACTGTTTGACAAATTTATGTCTTATGCCCCTGAGTTGCCCACTGCAGATGACCTACTTTTGTATTTTGACTTTGCTTGTAAATCTGTGCTTGATGTTGTTGCCCCTTTGAGAGTAAGAAAATGTAAATCTAAGACTAGTCCTTGGTTAACAGATCATGCCCGAGCTATTAGAAGACAATGTAGGAAATGTGAAAGACAGTGGAAAACAGACAGATTGCATGTCTCCCTGGAAGCCCTAAAGATTAGTTGGAAAACTTATCAGAGGGCAGTTAAGGCCGATAAACACCTACTTTTCTCAACTTATTTCGGCCAACTCTCATAACCCTCGTGTTTTATACAATACGATTAATTCTGTACTTAACTTGGAGGGTTACAACCTTTTGCTGTCCTCTGAGGCTATGTGCAACAAGTTTATCACCTTTTTTGTGGACAAGATTGCTAGCCTGAGGCCTCTGATTCCACCTATTGTTGATCCGGCCATGCATGCTCCTTGCTCAAGCTTATTCCCTGCTTTTGCACCGATTTCTCTGCGTGACTTAGAGGAGTTGGTGCTACATGCTAAGCCCTGTGGCTCCCCAAATGATGTTGTTACTCCCCGCTTTCTCCAAAAAGTATTTCCCATCATTGGACCTTATATCCTGAAAATTATCAATACTAGTCTGTTAACCGGTCAAGTTCCTAGTGGGTTTAAACATGCAGTCATACACCCCTTACTTAAGAAACCTGGCCTTGATAGTTCTACTATGTCAAATTTTAGACCTATCTCCAAACTTCCCTTTTTAAGCAAGATCTTGGAGAGGATTGTACATACCCAACTGTTGGATTATTTGAGCGACTCGCAATTGTCTGAAATTTTCCAATCTGGTTTTAAGCCCTTTCACAGTACGGAAACAGCTCTTGTTAAAGTTATGAATGACATTCTTGTTGCTACTGATTGTGGTAAATATGCTGTGCTTGTCTTATTGGATATGACAGCTGCATTTGACACAGTGGACCACGACCTGCTGATCTCCCGCTTACATCACTGTGTGGGAATTTCTGATCTGGCATTGTCATGGATAAAATCATATCTTTCCGAAAGGAGTTTTTGTATCAAGCTGGGGCTGGCCGCTTCCTCTGTGGCCCCTCTGCTTTGGGGTGTGCCCCAGGGATCTATCCTTGGGCCATTACTTTTCTTGCTGTATTTACTCCCCCTTGGTGCGATTTTTCGTAAACACGGAGTGTCATTTCATTTGTATGCCGATGACTGTCAGCTTTACTTACCTTTTAGTCATTTGGATACCTCCCCGTGTCAATCACTGCTTGACTGTCTTAGCGATATTAAATTATGGATGGCAAATAATTTTTTGAATTTTAATGGTCGCAAAACGGAAGCAATTTTATATGGCCCGCATTGTTCTACTGATTCTCCAGATGTTGATTTTGGTGATTTGACCTCTCATCTGAAAAGTTCAGTCACTAATCTTGGTGTTAAACTTGATTCTGCGCTTACTTTTGAAGGTCATGTAAGTGGGGTGGTAAAATCAGCTTTTTATCACCTCAGACGCCTGTCGAAGGTTAAGCCTTTCCTTTCCAAACCCAATTTGGAAACTCTTATTCATGCTTTTATCACCTCACGTCTGGACTATTGTAATTCCTTTTTAATAGGGGTCGGGTCGGGCACCTTGTCACGCCTGCAGTTAGTGCAAAACGCGGTGGCGCGATTTTTAACCGGTAGTAGGAAATTCGATCACATCACTCCGGTTCTGGCTTCCTTGCATTGGCTTCCCATTGATTTTAGGGTTCGTTTTAACGTCCTTTTATTGGTTTTTAAATCTTTAAATGGTCTGGCTCCTGTGTACTTATCTGACTTGCTGAAGCCACATGTTCCTCCTCGCTCGCTCCGTTCAGCTGAGCAGCTGCTGCTGTAGGTCCCTAAGTCGCGGCTGAAATGCAGAGGAGACCGTGCCTTTTCAATTGCGGCACCGATGCTCTGGAATAACCTTCCCCTCCAAATTAGACAAGCGTCATCAGTGCAGGTCTTTAAGTCCAGATTGAAAACCTATTTTTATTCCCTGGCTTTTAACTCTGTAGGAAACTGACACCTTCTTATTTATTTTATTGTTTGTAATGATTTTATGGTATTTTTAATTTGGTTGTTGTTTTGATCTGTGTTGTTCAGCACTTTGGTCTGCCTGGTGTGTTCTTAAAGTGCTATACAAATACAGTGGGGCAAAAAAGTATTTAGTCAGCCACCGATTGTGCAAGTTCCCCCACTTAAAATGATGACAGAGGTCAGTAATTTGCACCAGAGGTACACTTCAACTGTGAGAGACAGAATGTGAAAAAAAAATCCATGAATTCACATGGTAGGATTTGTAAAGAATTTATTCGTAAATTAGGGTGGAAAATAAGTATTTGGTCACCTCAAACAAGGAAAATCTCTGGCTCTCACAGACCTGTAACGTCTTCTGTAAGAAGCTTTTCTGTCCCCCACTCGTTACCTGTATGAATGGCACCTGTTTGAACTCATCATCTGTATAAAAGACACCTGTCCACAGCCTCAAACAGTCAGACTCCAAACGCCGCCATGGCCAAGACCAAAGAGCTTTCGAAGGACACCAGGAAAAGTATTGTAGACCTGCACCAGACTGGGAAGAGTGAATCTACAATAGGCAAGCAGCTTGGTGTGAAAAAATCAACTGTGGGAGCAATCATCAGAAAATGGAAGACATACAAGACCACTGATAATCTCCCTCGATCTGGGGCTCCACGCAAGATCTCATCCCGTGGGGTCAAAATGATCATGAGAACGGTGAGCAAAGATCCCAGAACCACACGGGGGTCCTGGTGAATGACCTTCAGAGAGCTGGGACCAAAGTAACAAAGGTCACCATCAGTAACACACTACAACGGCAGGGAATCAAATCCTGCAGTGCCAGATGTGTTCCGCTGCTGAAGCCAGTGCATGTCCAGGCCCGTCTGAAGTTTGCCAGAGAGCACATGGATGATACAGCAGAGGATTGGGAGAATGTCATGTGGTCAGATGAAACCAAAGTAGAACTTTTTGGTATAAACTCAACTCGTCGTGTTTGGAGGAAGAAGAATACTGAGTTGCATCCCAAGAACACCATACCTACTGTGAAGCATGGGGGTGGAAACATCATGCTATGGGGCTGTTTTTCTGCCAAGGGGACAAGACGACTGATCCGTGTTAAGGACAGAATGAATGGGGCCATGTATCGTGAGATTTTGAGCCAAAACCTCCTTCCATCAGTGAGAACTTTGAAGATGAAACGAGGCTGGGTCTTCCAACATGACAATGATCCAAAACACACCGCCCGGGCAACAAAGGAGTGGCTCCGTAAGAAGCATTTGAAAGTCCTGGAGTGGCCTAGCCAGTCTCCAGACCTCAACCCCATAGAAAATCTGTGGCGGGAGTTGAAAGTCCGTGTTGCTCGGCGACAGCCCCAAAACATCACTGCTCTCGAGAAGATCTGCATGGAGGAATGGGCCAAAATACCAGCTACTGTGTGTGCAAACCTGGTAAAGACCTATAGTAAACGTTTGAACTCTGTTATTGCCAACAAAGGTTATGTTACAAAGTATTGAGTTGTATTTTTGTTATTGACCAAATACTTATTTTCCACCCTGATTTACGAATAAATTCTTTACAAATCCTACCATGTGGATTCATGGATTTTTTTTTCACATTCTGTCTCTCACAGTTGAAGTGTACCTCTGGTGCAAATTACTGACCTCTGTCATCATTTTAGGTGGGGGAACTTGCACAATCGGTGGCTGACTAAATACTTTTTTGCCCCACTGTAAACGATGATGATGATGATGAAACTCTTATAGCCTCTGGTGCCCCCACCTTATCATAAAAAGCCTAAACATTCACATGCTTTCTCTCACACAGCGCCTAAGCTACGACCTTGGCTCCCTGTTTATCTGCTCCTGCTCCAAAAAAAAATCCAGTGTTTGGTTTTCTTCCAGAATATTGTTGTTTATATTTACTGGGGGAAGAAATGGTAAAAACAGCATTTTATAAAGAAAACGTTATAAAGCACTCTCCGCCTGTGAGCAAAGACAAAACCAAAACACCCCACCCTTTCCCATTGGTCAAAAAATGTACCATGCCGACCAATCAAAACATGGCATTTGGTTGTTAAGAAACGGAAGTTGTTAAGAAGAGGAAAATTTAGGAGTGACGGCAGTGTTTTGAGATGTGAGAGAATTGCAACGTTTAGCGCAAATCTTGTATAGTTAGTGTGTAGTGTAGTCAATAGTTTTGTTGTGTGTGTCAGAACAATGAGGCGGCTGCTAAATGTTACGGGAGTGATACATCTCCTGTTGTCAGGCCTACAGGTATCAGGCTTTTGATGTTCTCCTTTATCTCATAGTGGACAGAAATTATTTTTTGGAGAGGCACAAATAATTTGTGTGGCATCAGATTTGATGCAGAACGCCTGATTGTTCTGTAAATAGTTTGAAATGTTTGTTTTAAAAAAATCCCTTAGCAACATTTTTAGGTAAACAGCTGCAAAAATCTTTGTTGTTTGCAATACTCAGTAACTTTTTTGAAGAAGTAACTATATAATTAATTGCCCAGCATTAGTCTTTATATATTGTATTTTGCAGAGAGAGTTACAAAGTTTCAAAGTGGTGCTCCATGAGAGTCCTGTAGACGAGCAGCAGCACGATCCTGCATTGCAACTGCAAACCGCCAACAGCATGTTTTTAAGAAAAATCAAACAAATTTTCCTTCAATATCATTTTAGTTTTTAATTAGCTGCAGGATCCTTCTTCAGTGTGAGTGGAGAACAGCCAAGTCGCCTCCTGTGATAAACCTCCACATGTACCACTGAAAACAGTTAAATTAGTTTGAATCGGAAATAATGGGTCAAACTACTTGTTCTGAGACCATTTCTTTATTTTTCACACCAAACTGTTTAATAAGATAAACTCTACACAGACTTCATCAAATATAACTAACACTTTAACATTATCAGGATTTCATAATACAAACTTCAAATCAACAAGAAAACAGCTGCAGAACATGTGGATCAAAATTCATTAAAAAAAACAACATGTGGACTTCAAGGACTAAATACACTAAAGTGAAAGGAGGAGCAAAAAATAGAGGTTTAACAGAATTTGAATTAAGTAAAAGTAGTCACCTGTGATCTTTAAAATGGTTCTGATGTGTGCTGCTGTTTTTAACTTTCAACATTTCTTTGCTGCCACTGTGAATAAGATTGTGTTCTTTGCCTAATTGAATGAAGGTTACACAGCCTCACTGGTTCATCTTCTGGTACAAACTGGTATTACATGGAAGTACAGCCCAAAACCAGTTTAGCTTGAGTTTCTTTTTTTCTGGACATAACGTCACGGCAGGTGTTTTTTCAAAGCTGGTGGACAGATTTAGTTCATTTTTGAGGTTTTAAGAGCAACTGCTGTGAAAATATTTGTAGTTTTGGGAGAAAATGATTTAAGAGAAGATTTTACCTCAGCAAAAGATTAAATATGAATGAAGCATTGAAATTGCATATACATATCTATACATGCAGCTTCCTAAATGTAACATTCAGGATTATTCACTGCAGCCCAAGTGTGACATCAGCTGACACTCTTTACAGGAGATTCCATCTGAACTCTGTGGAGCCTGATCTCAATGTTTTTAAGTCTGAGCCTGAAACCAGAAGAGGATCTTTCTCTCTCTTCAGATTCATTGTGATCCAGTGATTTCAGTCCTGCATGATCAGGCTGATGTTTGCACAGAGCAGATAATGAAGTGAAGGTTTTTGCACATTGGTAACAGTGAAACAGTTTATTTACAGTGTGAAATCGTTTGTGTTCGGAGTATGAACTGAGATTCCTGAAGCTCTTGTCACACTGGTCACAGCTGAAGTTCACTTCCATGTGTGTTCGTTCATGTTTGTTACGATGACCTGATCGTGAGAAGCTTTTGTCACAGTGTCTGCACTTGTATGGTGTCCCTCCTGCAGTGGTGAAGGATGACCCACACTGGTCACAGATGTGCTTCTTGACCACACTGTGGAAGAGGTCATGTATTTTTATAGTATTTGGTGTGTGGAAGCCTCTCCCACATTCTTTGCAGTAGTTCATTTTGTCTCCAGTGTGTCTACGTTGATGTGCTTTTAGGTCCCGTTCGTGATTGGAGGTTTTTCTACAAAGGTCAAAGAGAAACGCTTTCCCACCACCACAGTGACGACTGGGTTGAGAAATGGATCCATGTTCTTTGCTCCACTCCTAAACAAAGACATTGTAAATCAGGGAATTCCTTCAACGTTTTTATCCTGAACGTTGCCTGAAATAAAAAGCATCTCTGCCAACGTCCAATTACATTTTACTGTTTATATTACAACACTCAGCTTACTGAGTGAAAATGAGTCTTCATTCATTCAGTTCATTCAGTATAACTCCATAAGTTTACTGATCAGACTTTTTCCAAACAATCAGGTTAAAATTACAAGATAAAAAATCAATACATCCTCACAGTAACTGCACTTCTAGAGTTACTTTCTGGTGTGGATCTGTTGGTGCTTTTTCAGCTGATTTGGAGCTTTAAAAGTCTTCTCACACAGGTCATTTATAAGGTCTCTCCTCAGTGTGTTGTTGTAACTGTGCATCTGTTGTAAACAGTTTCCCACACTGGTCACAGCAGGAAACATCAATTCCAGTGTGAATCCGTAGGTGAATATTTCGGTACTGTTTGTCACTGAAACTTTTTCCACAAAAGTCGCAGCTGTACACGTTAATTCCAGAGTGGGTAACTAGATGCCTCTGTAAGTCGCTATTTAGAGCAAAAACCTTACCACACAACTCACAGTTGTGTGCTTTAAATCAACTGTGGATGAGTTGGTGTTTTTTTAAGGTTCCAGACTGGGTAAAAGACTTTCCACACAACTCACAGCTGTAAGGTTTAAATCCACTGTGGATGAGTTGGTGCATTTTTAAGTTTCCACCCTCGGTAAAAGACTTTCCACACAAGTCACAGCTGTACGCTTTAACTCCACTGTGGAGGAGTTGGTGTTTTTTTAAGGTTCCAGCCTGGGTAAAAGACTTTCCACACAACTCACAGCTGTAAGGTTTAAATCCACTGTGGAGGAGTTGGTGTGTTTTTAAGCTTCCACCCCCGGTAAAAGACTTTCCACACAAGTCACAGCTGTATGCTTTAACTCCACTGTGGATGAGTTGGTGTGTTTTTAAGCTTCCAGCCTCTGTAAAAGACTTTCCACACAAGTCACAGCTGTACGCTTTAACTCCACTGTGGATGAGTTGGTGTGTTTTTAAGTTTCCAGCCTGGGTAAAAGACTTTCCACACTCATCACAGCTGTAAGGTTTAACTCCACTGTGGATGACTTGGTGTCTTTTTAAGTCTCCAGCCCGGGTAAAAGACTTTCCACACAAGTCACAGCTGTAAGGTTTAACTCCATTGTGGATGAGTTGGTGTGTTTTTAAGCTTCCAGCCTCTGTAAAAGACTTTCCACACAACTCACAGCTGTAAGGTTTAAATCCACTGTGGATGAGTTGGTGTGTTTTTAAGCTTCCACCCCCGGTAAAAGACTTTCCACACAAGTCACAGCTGTATGCTTTAACTCCACTGTGGATGAGTTGGTGTGTTTTTAAGCTTCCAGCCTCTGTAAAAGACTTTCCACACAAGTCACAGCTGTACGCTTTAACTCCACTGTGGATGAGTTGGTGTGTTTTTAAGTTTCCAGCCTGGGTAAAAGACTTTCCACACTCATCACAGCTGTAAGGTTTAACTCCACTGTGGATGACTTGGTGTCTTTTTAAGTCTGCAGCCCGGGTAAAAGACTTTCCACACAAGTCACAGCTGTACGCTTTAACTCCACTGTGGATGAGTTGGTGTATTTTTAAGTGTCCAGAGTGGGTAAAAGACTTTCCACACTCATCACAGCTGTAGGTTTTCTCTCCTTTTCTTCTGTGAGGTTTGTCGGCCTCCTGGGAGCGCTGACTTCTTGCTCCATGTTGGTCCTGCAGTGACAGAGATACAAACAGAGGCAGTGAGTGAAATGCAGTCGTGGAACAAACTGAAACTCCCTCCATTGGTGGAATCAAACATGTCAACAAACACATTGTAGGTGTGTTTCCACCACCTTCTGGTGGCAGTGTCACATTACAATGATATGCTACAATGAGAGTTGTAATGAAAATGACATTATTGAAGAAATATTGATCAGCAGAGAAAATCTTTTACGCATAAGAAATTTCAAGTTCAACTGATGATATTGTTGTTTCAATGTGTGCTTATAAAAAAAGATCTTTGTATTTTCTTGTAACTTCTGTGGTTTCTGATTCAAATGTAGATTCTGTATATATGGATGAGCCCAGGATGCAAAAGATAAAGCTGCTGTTATCATGTTTTTAAAAACACACCAGCTTTCAGTAATATTCTAACTAGGGATGCAACGACACCCATTTTTCCAAACCGATACGATACCGATACTTGGATCTGAGTACTTGCAGATATTGAGTACAAAAAACGATACTTCTACCACACACAAGTTAAACTTAACCAGTAGTAAAGAAACGACCCCAGACAACTCTTTAACACAAACGAAACGTTTACTGAACACATCACAACACATCCCTTTTTTAAACTCAAATAATATTCCAATTCCTTAACCAAATGAAATACACTGTACTGTATAAATGAAATAATTCCCTTTCAAATTATATTACACAACCCAACTCATGTTATCACCTTTTGGTAAGTGACTCACTAATATACACTCCAAAACATGTTATATAAATCCACTAAACACACAATATTCACACATTGGCCCCACACACACTCACATTCACACTTGTTGCAGGCCTGTTTGCTGCTCACGCCAGATGAAGGAGAAAAATCCTCTTCTCCCCAGTAAGAGCACAAAAGTCTGACTTACAGTTCCGTTGCTCGGTAGGTCACCGTTCACCAGTCCCACACTAAATCCACTCCACGGTGGTGCGACCGTTGAAACAAAAAGTCACTTCACCCACACTCTGTTGCGAAGCTCTCACACGGTTAGCTTTCTAGTCACACACTCTTTTGTGCTAGTTAACCTCAGTAAAACTAGCCGAGTCTCTCACTTTGGTTCAGCTAACCTCGTGCATCTCTCTATGCCGTTCTCTTCTCCTCCTCCATTGCAACAGATACACAGGTCCCGTTTTATGATACCTTCACGGGCCTCCAGAAAATTAGAACTCTGAACAATATTTAAACTCCATTCAGAGTTACATACCATAAAATAATATTTTATGATTAACATAACAGTTTGATTGCTCTAATTACCTGTATTTACCTTGAGACATATTACAGGGCAAATTACATTCTGGGTACAGTTACATCACATAACATCAACTGTGAACACCTTATGTTACAGTGGCGTTTAAGTTCATGGGAATTATGAGTATCTACTCCCAAATTCCCATCCGGGCTACATTATTATCGGTTCATGGTATCGCTTAACTTTTACGAGTATGAGTACACACACATTTTACAGTATCGGCCCCGATACCAGTATCGGTGCATCCCTAATTGTAACTGTGATATTTTTCTCACCTTTTGTGTTGAAGTCATTGATTGTTTCCTCTGTAGTGGCTCAGCTGAGTCCAAATGGATGAAATTGTTCCTCCGTTGCACCACCAGACTCTTCTCCTCCTGTTAATCACCTGGGACACACACACACAGCAGGACTTGTAAAAAGAGTTTTGATAAACACAATGCTGGACAGCAATGCTGTCATGTACACAAATATATATATATATATATATATATATATATATATATACACACTCAACAAAAATATAAACGCAACACTTTTGTTTTTGCTCCCATTCCCCATGGGATGGACGTAGAGACCTAAAATTCATTCCAGATACACAATATAACCATCCCTCCCAAACAGTGGTCACAAATCAGTCCAAATGTGTGGTAGTGGGCACATCTGTTATATTGAGATAATCCATCCCACCTCACAGGTGTGCCACATCAGGATGCTGATCTGACATCATGAGTAGTGCACAGGTGTACCTCAGACTGCCACTCAGATAATTAATTAATTACATGTGTCATAACTATTTATTTAATTAATTAATTCCAATTTTAATTAATTATTGACACATTTAATTAATTATTTAATGGTGTATTTAATTAATTCATTATGGCAGTCCTGGCGTTCCATACATTCCAACACAGTGTGTTTGTTTTGATTCGTAGACCCTGAAAACGACGCTGCGCTCCCACAATGCTTTGCGGCGTGACGTCAACTCCAAAGCCCTATGAAGTCCTATTCTAAAGGCTGATTGCCCTCCCCCACGCTTGTACCCGTGGCTTCCTGTCCTGAGGGATGGCTCTTCTCCTGCCCTGCACCCTTTGTTCATATTCAAAGACTATTTTTCTGTATGTATTCTTACCCCATAGCAACCGCCAGATTATAATGTTGCAGACAATCACAAACTCTACAGACTGTCTAACTCCAGTGTATACCAAGCAATCTATTATTCTTAACAGCAACAACATAAACTGAACCCACATTAAAGTTGGCTCGGTGCTTACCTTTATATGAGCCCACAAACCGAGAGAAACTCCGTGATGAAGCTGAAAGTCTTAAGAAACAGATCAGGGAGCAGAGACCCACGTGGTTCACGCTGATCTCGGCTACGATCCAGGAGACAAGGGTGTGCAGATCGATGCAGAAATTAATCCCAACGTTGGTAGTGGTATATGTTCCTGTAAGTTTACTACTTTACTCCCGTTTCATGAAAAAGCAGCTCTCTCTGCTCGACTCCTCTCCTGCACACACACTTTGCTCCGCCGCCTTTTCCGGCTCTGCTGTGATTTGTTGCTGTGCGGTCACGTGACTAAGCAGACCAACGTAACCACGTGGGGTGTTATTTCAAAAGTAGCGCCTATCTCCTTTTCCTAAGCTCTTTTTCTTGCCCTCGATGGAAACGTCATCGTGGGAAGGAGATTTGCTAAGGACTCAGGGAAAGAGAGGACCGGTGCTGAGAATTGGAACAGCCTTAGGCTGTATCCCAATTCAGGTTCTGTAGCCCTAATGTACGCAGCCTTAACAGTCCACAAGGGCCTCAAACAAAGCTGTATGAAACGTTTACAGCGGTTAGTATCATGGTTGCTAGGCAACCTGGGCAGCGCGACGGAGATCGACCGGCATTTCACAAGCCTCGCACTTCCGGCCTTAGCGGTCTTTGAGTACTCAAACTTCAGTCCTCCTATGGAACTCCAAAGTGTTCAAAATTAAATAAATAAATAGGTCAAGATGAAATAAATAACTATGTGAATAAATAAGACACAGATATGTAATGTGAGAATGATATTGTGAAATAATGGAACACATTTTGAAAACAATGCTCATTATTGTGAAACATATTACATTCTGCTATATATATTTTCTTATTATTGTGAAATATTATTTCATGGTCATTATTTTTCACAATAACAGAGATTATTCCTGAGGCATTTTATTTATTTCCAGCCGTTTATATTCCAAAATGACCTTTTTTCAAAGTCAGTCTTTATTTCAAAATCCCGTTTTTCCCGATGGTCTATTTATTTCATAATGCGACTTTTCAGCAGAATGACTTTGTCTGTCAATCAAGAAAGACAGGGCGGAGCCAGTTGTGTGATTGGTTGCTCCTTTACTCAGACATAAGTAATAGCACATGAATTGTCGATTTAGGTTTAATGGTGCAATGCATCTCCTATGCAGCTGGCGGCAGTATGCAGCTCAAAATAAACTTAAGGCACCGACAAATGCAAAACACTGGGCGCGAATAACGTTACAGGTGTATCAATTCTTGTGAAGGGCATGGCTGCAGGAAACAAGTCCGTTTCTGAGTTACTCAAAGAACTTGCTAACCGCTTAGATTGAACGTCTTCACCTCAGTCTGCGTATTGCAGCAGTGTACTGGAGATGAAGTGGTCCCTGGTCCAAGTTCTCATCACAACCGCACAGTGTTAACGTTAGCAAATGCTAACGCTATCACAGCTAGCTCCACTCCATGAAACGCTGTTCAGGGTAAGTAACGATATGTTATTATTGCTTGGTTAGTCTGTCTGTCTGGCAAAAATGAGCTTTTTAATCAGTTTAGTCACAGATTTTTTTTAATACTGTTTTTTATCATAGCAAAGAATTCTATAAATTAGGTAAGAGAAAATAATTGTCTTCTGGGTTAATGTCTGTATTACTATTTACATTGTTGTAGGTGATAGTTATTCATGACTGTTTTAAAGTGGCTTATCTTCTGTGCTAATATGGAAGACAAGTAATCTATGTGAAAGAAAAGAAAGCAATTTTAGTTCAACGTAGTGATTTTGTAAGTGGGTATAATTTGAAAATGCTTTTACTAGTACAGTGGATGTTCTTTAAATATTTAACATTTAAAGTGTGTGTCACTTTACAGACTCCAACTTCAGTTTTGGTTTGGTCTCACCGTTGTAGGTCATAACACAAACAAGTCGTCAAGTCAAGCAGCTGAGGAAAGGGCTTAAGGAAACCATGGTATGGCCGCTTCTGACAGAAAGATCAGACATCATTCCTCCTTTCTTACCAAGGGAATCAGAGACTGCTCCCTGTTGTGAGGTAAGGTCAGGTCACATCTTTTAACATCTGAATAGTAAAGCTATTTGGTTAATTTATGAAGGATGAACATTAATTGTTGACACAAAACACCAATATACTGTTTTGTATGCGTGGGTTAGTTGAACAGCTGGGTTACATTTAATAAAAATACACCTAATGTTGCTGATGCTCTTAAGACTACAAGATAAGTAAAGCTATAAAATGACTGTGGCCTGCCACAGAAGATGAAGATGAGGAAGAAGAGGAATGCTCTCGAGGATAAATGCAGAGTGGCAGGTTACCTTCGGTCCTTCATTGAAAATGGTAAGTCTGCTGCGATAGGTATTTTGCCATTGGTTTTCTCTGATTATACTTTGGTAAATTACATACAGTCCAGTGATCTTGGGTCATTAACAAAGTACACTATAGTAGAGCTGGGCGATATGAGATTTTTTCATATCACGATATTTATTTTTATTTATTTTTTTATAAAAAGGACAAGAGCGGTGAGGTCTATCGCAATAGTTTAATTTTTCTATTGAGAAAAAGTTATTTCGCAATACATATCGTTATCGTTCTATCGCCCAGCTCTACGCTATAGTATAATTTTGTTTTGTTATTTGCTCCATGCAATACATAAGAGTGGTGGCATTATCAGTTGCACTAGAATTGTATGTAGACTACTTTTAGCTTTGTTAACATAAAAATATCTATAAAAGCTACAACAGCAATTTGAGTGGGGCAAAAATGTCTGGTGCCCTGTATGTAAGTGGTCATCTTTTATGGTATTTCTCCATAAAAGATTCAAAATAATGAATATAGGATGTCATTATAGTTTAAAACAATCTTCTGTTGCAGCATCTTGTGCACAACAAAAAGCCCTCATCAAGTTTTGGACAGGATGGGAAGTCTTGCCGAGAAATGACTGTGGAAGTGGTCAACAGCAATCTTCCAAAGTCTTCCACCGGTTTTGAAGTACTACGTCTTCCTGCACACTACTGTACCTATGAGTCATTTCTAATGGACATTCAGGTGTGTCTCAACTCTACTGACTCAGGTTTTGGTCTGGTTTACGATTGATTCCATAACCACATGGTAAAATTAGACCATTTCTTCTTTCTTGCATCACATTACTGTACTCGGTGTTCAAAGAAACGGACAATCTAGTGAGTTCTAGTTCTTTTTAATACACTTGACAGTGAAAAATACAGAGTACAGGTGTGCATTTATGGCTTTTTTAATATAAACTGATGAAGAGTTCAGATATCAAAATCAGTTGTTCACTATACATTATAAATTACACAATATGTTTTGTTTATACTCGCTACTGATACAAAAAAAATTTCTAGAAAAAATTATTTGAATTAAGATGTTACACTACTCTACTGTGTTCATTGTATTAAATCTGCTCAGAGTTGACATGTACTGTATATCCAACCAAGAAATGAATATCATTAAAGTGACAGCTGTATAAAACAAATCCTGTTTTATAGCCACTCACTGTTTTGTTGAAAATGAAATTGGTTATGCTGTTTTGAGTCAGTATTAGCTACAAAGCTGTAGAAATTAAAAAAAAAAAAAAAATCCTCCTGACATAGAAACTGATTAAATGTAATAATGTCTTACTACAAGTGATTTTGAAGTATTGGTAGCACAGCAGGGTCTTGTTCATTCAGTGCATCTGGGAGCTGAATCTCAGGAATGGTGATCTCATTTGATGGGCAGCGATTATGTTGTCCTGTCCAGTCCACACCATAATCCTCATCAACCTGAAAGAGCATGCACATGTTTTAAATCTAAACTGAAGAGGTGTTTCCTGCAGCTGTTCCTAGATGGACTTATTGAGTCTGCCAGGGCCTATGTGAGTTGCTTAGGCATTGGCTACCAACTAATTATTCATTCACCCATTCTAGGTCAGGATTGGTTCTCTTCAGGTATAACAAATTTAACTTTGTTTAAAGTATTGCCATCTATACCTGACAGGTGGGATAAAAGAGAATGGCTTGGGAGGCGCACAGCAAATCTCAAAGTTTTCCAATTAATGCTGAAAGAACCAAGGATGTAAATGTATTCTTGTTTTAGCTTTACCGAAGACACCAGAGAAAGTATATCTATAATGCTGGTGAAATAGACAAAACCATTTCAATAAACTCGCTATTTAACATCAACCTTGTTATGCGTTATCAGAGAACAATCAACTGCAAACAGCAATGAAACATTCAACTATGTACTATTTAAAGCACTAATGACCCTGTTGTCTAACAAGATGTGATAAGTAAGTAGACTGTGGAAAGCTGGTGGGTCTACTCTCTGTGTAAAAGGTTCCTACAGGCTCCACTGACCCCAGTCTCCGAGTTAACACACTAACAGCTAACACTGCTAAACGTGTCTCAACGCCGAGATGGCGCCGATAGCTTTAGCCGTAGCTGCCCCACTTAGTTTAGACAGTAACAAAAAAAAGTAAGCGATAATAATTCATTGTCAAACGTCATAATTAAGGTCAACACCTAAACAATGCTGTGTACAGAATCACACAGGTGCTCAATTACAGCATAAACTTACCTTAGACCATCCTCCGTCATTTTCCTCCTAATTGTGCTCGGAGACACAGAAAATGTATCGGCAATTACCCCGACGGTTATCCCGGACAGCACTAAAGTCCTGAGTGCTGCACCGGGATTTCTAGACGTGGACGGCCAACATTTGAAGACTGTTCTTCCTCGGCGTATTCCAAACGAACACGGTGCTGAATTGATCTTAAACTAGTGATGTGACGTTCTGTATCGAGGCTTCGGAGCGTGTGTCGAGTAATGGAGGGGGCGTTTCCGCGAAGCGCGTATCGAGGCTTGCTTCATTTATGGGAGGAGCTGAAAATGATGACGTCCGAAGCCTCGCTGCCCGGCTGTACCACGTGACTGGTTCATGAAGTGGTTCGAACTTTGCCGCGAGATATGACAGCGATATGAACCCCTCAGACTTCATTCAAAAATGTGGGTGTTTGATGGAGAGTTGCGGTTAGTGAGAGTTTGGAGACAGTTTGGAGGTTTATGAGAGTGAGGAGAGAAAGTCAGGAGAGAATGGAGCCAGCTAAGAAGAGGAGGATGTCCTCCCCTGTGTGGGAACATTTTGATCTTATTCCTCCCAACAAGGTATGTGAATTTCCACAGAAGATGGATTTTCATAATACTGATGGTGCAATAAAACCTATGTTAGGCTGTCTGTACTTTTGTACAAGGTGAGGTGTTTGCTATGTGCCAGGGAGCTGGGATATAACAACAACACCTCATCCATGCTTAGGCACTACAGAGCTATGCATGAGAATAAGGGGAACACCGATTGTGGAGCAAGACCAGGTGAGCCATCAAATGCCATGATACTATAGCATGCTGTAATGTTACTAAATGATATAACAATATCATACAATGCAATAAGTGACGTGTGTGATATTTAAATTTGTGCTTTGTTTTTATTGTCTTTCCTCAGGAGAACAATCTCAAATAGATCAAGACCTGGTCAGCATGGTGATTGAGGACTCCCAGCCATTTAGCATTGTGGAGGACAAAGGATTCAAAAGATTTGTTAAATCATTAAATCCTAGCTATGTTCTCCCCACTAAAAGGTCATAAAAGCAGTGAAAATTTAGTTTTTACAGAATAAAATGTGAACAGGCAGTGTGTAGCTGTCCATACCTCAACGTTACAAAAGCACAACCACTGTCCACACCCCAACCACACCTCACCTCACAGTAAATGATCATTTCCATTTCAAGCATTTCCAAATAATCATTTCCCATACTGCCACTATAAATATACACAGTATACTGCCATCACTACAATATAGATGTTTTACACACTCCTTTTGTTGTTGACATTTACAGGCTGTGTGCAAAAGGCCACACTCTTCAAATTCATGCCAGCTATTATTTTTACGTCCAGTAGGTGTCCTGCTAGAGCAAATGAAGCTTCATGAAGCTTCGCGTTGGGGTGAAGCAATTGGATGAAAAGCTTCAGTGCTTCATGGGGCTTCATCTGCCCATCACTATCTTAAACCTTTGACAATGCTGTCATCGATGCGAACATCTTGAAGAGCAATTATCATCCCAAGCATTTCAGAAACATCTAAACGACTCAAAACAGTATCTACAGGTAAATGATCCCTCTCTATCTGATTTGCTTAAATGAGCAGAACTGGCTGAAGTTCACACCAGTCCGCCATCCTCCGTGACTTTTGACCTAGCACGCTGTTGCTAGCTGCAGTAGCCGTCCGCGGAGCCGGTATCCAGGAAAACTAGTCGATGGTAAACGATAAGCCAATAGGTGCAAAGGTCCAGCCCACTTACATTGATTGACAGACAAAGTCATTCTGCTGAAAAGTCGCATTATGAAATAAATAGACCATCGGGAAAAACGGGATTTTGAAATAAAGACTGACTTTGAAAAAAGGTCATTTTGGACTAAAAACGGCTGGAAATAAATAAAATGCCTCAGGAATAATCTCTGTTATTGTGAAAAATAATGACCATGAAATAATATTTCACAATAATAAGTAAATTTATATAGCAGAATGCAATATATTTCACAATAATGAGCATTTTTTTCAAAATGTGTTCCATTATTTCACAATATCATTCTCACATTACATATCTGTGTCTTATTTATTCACATAGTTATTTATTTCATCTTGACCTATTTATTTATTTAATTTTGAACACTTTGGAGTTCCATAGTCCTCAAGGGTCAAAGTGTCATGCAACTTTTCCATGCCCTCGAGGACTGGAGTTTGAGACCCCTGCCGTATGGTGTTCATGTTGTTTTCTACCCCACAGTTACAGCATGTCTGACTGCCTGTTCAGCATATGCAAAAATATATGATGAGTGATGACTAAGGCCTTCCATTATGGTGTTTGTCATCACATGTCACAGACATCTGGATGATCATTTGGAATAAATAAAATACAAAAAACGTATTAAAGGATAAAATGCAGTTTCAAAGCAAATCAATTCATTTTCAAAATATAAAATTCAATTTCAATTTAGTGATGATCATTTTCAAACCATAAATTCAATTTCAAATTAGACTAATTCAAATTCAGTTTTCAAAAGCATTTATTCAAGTTACAATTCAGATTCAATCTGAGCAATTCAAATTCAAATTGAACTTATTCAAATTCAGTTTCTGATGGCACAGATTTCTGCCCATATACGCGTACTCAAAGACCGCTAAGGCCGGAAGTGCGAGGCTTGTGAAATGCCGGTCGATCTCCGTCGCGCTGCCCAGGTTGCCTAGCAACCATGATACTAACCGCTGTAAACGTTTCATACAGCTTTGTTTGAGAGAAATGAAGGAGAACATATTTTGTTCATTTGTTCGTTTGTTTCTACACGAGCTTTGTGTGATTTAATAAGTATCTGAGGCTGAGACCACATGACCAGAGATGGGCAGTAACGCGTTACTTGTAACGCGTTACTGTAATTGGATTACTTTTTTCAAGTAACGAGTAATGTAAGGGATTACTATTGCAAAAACGGTAATTAGATTACCTTTACTTTCCCGTAGGAACGCTGCGTTACTGCGTTACTAAAACCGTGAACTTTTTGCGAGAATGTCTCATGACAATGACGCAAGCGAGTGCGACGGCTATGGTAGCTCGTGTGTCAACAATAGAAAACATGGAGCGAGGGATAGAGTACGATCGTGCAGCATTTACTACTTGGAAATACCGACATTATTTTGAATTTGACTCTTTAAAAAGCGACAAAAACATAAGCGTACGTTGTACACTCTGCATCGGAAGAAAACTTCTTTCTACGTCGAAAAATTCCACTTCCAACCTGAGCAAGCACCTAGCACGCTGCCACAAGAATGTTAAATTGACAGAAAACCCCCAGGATCCCCTCACTGACGTGACCGCTGTGGCTACCACATCTACTTCCACCGGGCAAACCTCAGATGGACCCACTCCTGCTAAACAGGTTAAACTAGACGTAAGAGCGACAGGACTTAGTGCCGCTGAACTGAAGAAGCTTGTCGCTGCCTATATCGTCGAGGACATGTTGCCGATTTCCACTGTTGACTCTGAATCATTCCGACGCATCGTAGAAAAAATACCAACTAAAAGTGGTGTCAAGCTGCCCCAAAGAAAGTCATTTGTAGGATACCTTGAGAGAGAATATGACAAAATGAACTCTAACTTGAAGGCTACACTCGAAGAGGCAGAGTTTGTTTCCACCACTGCTGACATCTGGACGGTAAATAATAAAAGTTTTATGGGTGTAACAGTTCACTGGATTAATTCCACATTACAACACAACAAGGCCGCTCTAGCATGCAAGAGAATTAGAGGCAGCCATACCTATGATGTAATTGGAGCAGAGATTGAAGAAATCCATTCATCATATGGACTACAAGGCAAAGTTGTTGCCACTGTAACGGATAATGCATCCAATTTTGCCAAAGCATTCAGAGTATGTCAGCCCTGTCATTTGGAGTCTGAATCTGAAAATGAAGAAGGTGATGACGAGGAACCGACCTTTACTGATGTCATAGAAGCTCTTTCAGCTGCATCTGGTGATGCACAGTTCAGCCTCCCTCCACACTACAGATGTGCATCGCACACAATTAACTTGATTTCAACAAGCGATGTTGACAAACATCTAAATTCCTGTGCAGACACCAAGGCTGTATATAGGAGTAGCATTGCAAAATGTTCTGCTCTTTGGACTAAAGCAAGTCGATCAACATTAGCCTCTGAACAGGTGGAGGAAGTCAGTCGGAGGAAACTAATGGTACCGACATCCACAAGGTGGAATTCCCTGTATGAGGCCATTTCTAGAATCATCACAATTCCCTTGAATGAACTTAATCCCCTGTGTGTAAAACTGGGAATCAAGTGCCTTAATGAAAGGGAGTACCAGTTCTTGAAAGAGTACTGTACTGTGATGAAGCCCCTGACAGTGGCTCTGGACATCTTACAAGGGGATGAGTGCACCTACGGGGCTTTACTGCCAACACTCACAAGCCTGATGTCAAAGACCCTTGCCCTGAAAGATGACCTCTCTAGAATGACAGCCAGCCTTCCAGATGTCATTGTAAAGGTAAGATTATTATTAATTGCTTTGGGTGGATTTGTTAAATTTATTATACCATTCACAGTGGGTGGATGTTATACTTTGTTTTAAGCAGTGGGTACAATTATTAAAATGATAGAATAAAAGACCAAGTATTCACCCCTTGTTAAATATCAGGGACATTGATCATCATTAATCATGAATATTAATCATAATATCAACAAAAGCCTCAGCCAAAATTAAATCTCATACAGTATTGATAATAGAAAATATAGATGGTTTAGAGCTGTAAAGCCCACAAAATATTGACAATAGGTAATTATACAGTAAAATAATTTTATTCTTAGTTGCATCATATTGTATGTTACAGGCCATCAAGACTCGTTTTGATGCTGTTCTGGACAGCCAAGAAGGACTTCTCGCAGCGGCCACTTGTCCCAAGTTTAAACTTCGTTGGCTGAGAGATGAGCGTAGGAGAGAGTATGTGAAGGAGCTCCTGATAACAGAGTGTCGTAAAGCTGCTCCTGCAACTGAGAACACTAATGTGTCCCAAATCCCAGCCAGCCCAGCCGAAATGGACTTTTTTGAATTTCAGAATCAGCCCACAGAAAGCTTCTCAGCAGAAAAAGAAATAACTGACTTTTTAAGGTCAGGCTATGAGCTTGAGATTCTGAATCAGTTCCCAAATCTCAAAAAGATGTACATGAAATACAACAGTCCAACTCCATCCAGTGCACCAGTGGAACAGCTGTTCAGTTTAGGTGGATTGGTGCTTTCCCCAAAAAGGAACAGAATGTCTGATAGAAGGTTTGAGAAGCTTCTGCTGATGCGATATAACCACTGTTTCAGTCCAAAAGAAAACAATAAAACATAGGTCTTTTTCAGGGTTGCCACAAACTGAGACTGGATTAACAGCCTGAATGTAGCATGCAATAGCATTTTCTGTTTTTGTAATCTCAATATTATGCCTCTCTGCACTTTACCAACTGTTAAAAGATGTTTTTGTTAATTTTATTAATTTTATTTATTTATTTTTTGCTTTATTTATATGAAAAGATGTGTGTATACACAAAAATAATTTATGTTATATGCTGGAGTATGCAGAAATACAGTTTAAGCCTTTATTTTCTTAAAATATGGTGTAATGTGCAGAAATATGTTCAAATGTTAAACAAATTTATTAAAGTCAAAGACTGTTGAATTTAATTTAATTTTTGTTTGATGCACTGTTTATAAAGTTAAGATTAAAAGTAATAAACAATTTTTAAAAAAGACACTTTTCCATTTGATTCACTTTTATATGATGGATTATGCAGAAAAAATAGCATTGGCCCAAAAGGTCTATTGCTTTATCAAGCATTCAGGTAGTGTATCATGTTTTTGAAAAGTAACTAAGTAACTAAGTAATTAATTACTTTTGAAAACAAGTAATCAGTAAAGTAACGGGATTACTTTTTTTGAGAAGTAATCAGTAATCAGTAACTAATTACTTTTTTCAAGTAACTTGACCAACACTGCACATGACTGTAAAACATGATTGTTGGGCTTCATTTCAATTATGTTGTTCATGAGACTAAAGTCAGTGTAAATATAATATGGCCAATATTATAGTTATTATATTAATCATTATTAGTTATTACAGCAGTGAACTTGAACAATTCACGTGAACAATTCACTTTTATGGTCACATGTGCAGGTACACTGGTACAGCACATGTGAGTGAACTCTGTGTCAAACACTGAGCTTCAGTAAAGATTCAAGTTTCAGTTATTTATATTTCCCATCACCATAAATCTTCACTCAAAGACAAGAATCTTTTACAGTGTATAAATACGTATAGATGTATCATATGTAAGAGACAAATAATGTTCATTTAATTTGTTGGCATTACTAAATTTGGCTCAATGCTTACATATATGTGCAAAATGAAAATGTACGAGCTGTGATAACTGTTTCTGATAAAATGAAGAGTAGACTGATATATGAAATATTCCTTTATTGGGTGAGAAAATCAGACCATGTCATAACTGCTTTAAGTCATACAGAATAAATATCAGAGCCTTAAACATGCTGACTTCTGCTAAATGGGTCAAACTGGGCAGAAAGTCTACAAACATATAACATCCTTATAGAATATGATGTAACATTATAGAAAACCCACAAAACGCTACGTCCAGATGAACAGATTCAACTTTTGGAGATTTACTTTGCTGGATGATTGAGAATGCATCAAGACGAAATATTGTTTGGTCTGGGTCTAAACAGAGTGCATTGTGTGCATAGCTGGATTGGCCATCGGGCATACCGGGCATTCGCCCGGTGGGCCGCTGGCGATTTTTTGTTTTTATGGGCCGATGGATTTTTTTTAATTTTAGGAAGGGTATAGATAATGAAAGGTGTTGGATTGGCCAATTGGTCATGATCGACTCTGGGCTGGACCAATTACAGCCGAGGAGGCCGGATGCACCCTCCCCCTTGTTTAGCAATCACGTGATTTTCGCGCATTGCATGCCGGGAACTCGTGGCAAAACAATCCAAGTACCGCATCAAATGCAAGCGTTTGCAGCGCCGCAAAATGTTCATTCTCCGGTTCCAATACCTTCTTGTTTTTTCTTTGCCGCACAAAAAAGGAATGTACAAAACAAAAGGAGAACAATGCCGGTCCGTACAAAGACAGACTCGACGAAAAGACAAAGAAAAGATACGAGGAAAAAAATCAAAGGAGTGAAAGTGTCAGACCCTTACGAGCACACAGAGGGACAAAAGACATTAGCGTGCTGCCCAACTTTCACCACGCTCAGATTTATAATTACACGGTTCTTGGAGTGAGTGCATACACTCATGAAGTTTAGTAACTTCAGGTCACTGTAACAAGCCCAGGTACAGTTTACCGACGGATGGGTGCAGGACCTTGAAATGCACCGTGTAGAACGAAAGACCATCGTACGAACAAAGGTAAGTTTACCAGTCTCACAAATCGTCGTCATAAATACACATTCGTTAACCGTTTATTAATATAACCTTTGAGCTCAACGGTAATTAATTAGTGGAAATAATCTCTGGTAGCATTACAGAAATGTAGCAGTGACAATAATATTGTATGTTGTAATCGCATTGGACAATTAGTGATACAAAACAACTGTTTTCTCCTGTGAATAAAAGTATGTTTTTGTCAATGTACCATGGTAATAACAGAAGCGAAACGTAATATTGTGTCAGGAAAATTCACTATTTATGCACAATAAACAAAGGAGCATAGCGCCACAATTTCTGTTCAGCTCCAGACTTGCTTGTAACCTATATCACCAATTATGTTAAGAAAAATGACGCATTAACTACAACAAAACTCTGACCTTTGTGGGAATGCTTGGAGCAGACTAACATGTGAGCTGGAGTGTTCGGGGACGTTATATTTGGTATATCCAGACCATCCGTCGGCTCTTACTTCGGAAACATGGCTTAAAAATGTCTCTTCAACGATGTAATCCGATAAAAAAAACGATCTCTCTACCCGTCGGCTTCCCGTGGCTGTCATGCGACCGACTATTGAAGTTAATAATACAACAGCTTCTTGCCATTTTTTGGGTTTCTTTTTATTGCTGTGTAACTGAGTTCAATTGAAAGCCTGCGTGCGCTAGTACCTCTTGCCACAAGTTCCCAGAATCCTTTGCGGTTTAACCCTGAATGACGTCAAATTTTCAATCTTTATCCTGGTAGGCCGGTCTATAGTCAAAATGCCCGGGCCAATTTTTTGTCCCAGTCCAGCCTTGATTGTGTGTGACGTCTTCTTTTGCGCATGCGGGCCGCTTTGAGGGTTCACACTAGAGCGCGTTTGCTGTCGCATTTTATTTATAGTGTGAACAAGCAGACAAAAAAATCAGATTTGATCAAAAAATCGGAATTAAGCATTAAGACCTGCAGTGTGAACGTAGCCTAATTATTTTCTCCCCTCTCTCTGTGGGCGCTGAGTCCAGTGTCAGCTTCAGAAATATTCCCCTCTGAAACCCCTTGGTGTGAGGAACTTGTTTAAAATAAAACTGCTCTTCTCTCTGGGCTGAACCTTGACAGTTTTAGACAGCTTAATTTAACCGCAGCTATTTTATCTCTCACATGAAACTTTGAAATCACTTCTCAACCAAACAGATCATGCAAAAACAAGAACAGAGAGAGGGGAAAAAATGGTTTCAGACAAACACACACACACATGCGCACGCAGCAAAAATCATTACAGGACCAGTTGGAGTAGAAAGCTGAGAGACACATACTTACTAATCACACAGAACTGCTGAGGACCCAGTTCGCTCACAGATTTCAAAAGCCTTAGTGATTATTATCCAGCATTAGTATCTGAACCTGGAATCATTTCTATGGAAACTGAATTTTATGTAAACGTTAAATTTAATCTGATGCAATCAGGTTTAAACTCACGTTCTGTTATTCACTGAAAATACAGACATTTAGAACAAACTAAGACCATCTGTGGTAGAGGAAATGTCTGCTGTGACTGCATCACTCTGCTTAGCTTTGTTGTTATTCAGCCTCTGCATGTTTACCTCTGCAGGTGAGTTTTACCTGTCAGGAGATAAATGCCATTTCAATGATAGATAAAGACAAAGAAATTGAGTAGGATTATTTCATATTCATTCTGTTGGTCTGTGTGTGTGCAGGCAACATGAGCCTGCACACATTAATTTTGTGATAAGTTTATTGAAAATTCTCTGTGTGTAAGTACAGTTTAGTGCTGTCTGATCATCACTCTGATTGACTGCTGTAGAAGTGAACAGTGTTACTTTGACCTTTAACCCCGCTGCGCTGTGTTGTTTCCTCTTTTTCAGATCACAAAATCATCACAGCTGAGTCTGGACAGGACGTCACTCTGACATGTCAAGCTCAAGCTCACATCGTCATAGTTGTAGAGTGGAGCAGAACTGACCTGGAAGATGAAAAACTTGTCCTTTTATATCAGCATGGATGACTTGTTCCAGATTACCAGCATCCATCTTTTGAGAACCAGGTGGATCTGAAGGACAGACAGATAGCTGATGGAGACGTGTCTTTGATTCTGAAGAATGTGAGACAAGATGATGCTGGAACATACGAGTGTCATGTCATCAAGAGAGCTGGAAAACCTTTGAAGCTCATCAGCGTCATCAGTCTGAAAGTTGGTTCTCCAAGTGAGTGAGGAGTGTTCAGTGTGTTTGAGATCTTCGGCTCTTTTAGCTGCGCTGCCTTATTGCTCCTAAATAGCTCTGTTTTCACAATCACTGAGATCCTTCTATTTTAGCCCAGCTGTGAATGATCTGTATTGGTAGTGTCCCGATTCGAAATATTGAGGCAAGGAACAAACCAACACTGGCCCAGAAGAGTTCACTCAAATGAAGATTTATTGAGTACACGTGTGGGAAGATGTACACTGCAACTCATCAGCATAGATCTTCTCCAAACAACTCAATTCAGAATAGTTTTATTCATCTCAGGGTTCAGCCCCTCCTGCGTCACAAATGTACATAATTATGCTTAAGTTACAGTAAATCATCATGTGGCGGAGGTGTGGTCCGGCGCGCGGCTGCAGGGGAGGAGTGGTGCAGTGGGCTCAACGGGGCGGTGCTGGTAAGAACAGCTGATGGCGGTTTGGACTGATGGTGGTTTTCCTTCCCTTTATATAGTGAGGCGGAGAGGAGCGGAGGGAAAGGAAGCTGGGGAAACCGACCGCTGTCAAACGGTGTTCTGCTGTAATTCTGTGGACACTCACAATAAACGTGCATCTGATGATAACGACCTGTGTGTGGGTGTATCTGTGCCTAGCGTGTGTCACACATCACTTAAAAATAGCTAAAATAGACAGAGATGTTACTCTTTCCAGTACTTTCTTCCATACATCGTAATTAAATTCATTCTCCGAATAACCCCTGGGGACTTTACACTTTCTTCACTCTTCTTCTGTCACTTTTTACTAGGCAAGCTCAACTGCAGGTAGAAGCTAAATGAATTCAAGGCCTTTGCTTACAAAGGTCTACATTTAAATCATATTTGTCTGTAAGCGTGAATGCTGTTTTAACCTTCCATTGCTCCAAATCACCTTACACAATAGATTGTGAAGACATCGCGCTTCACAAAGCTTGAAACCTTCAATAGACTGAGAATCAACTCTTATGAGCACAACTACTGATGTGACGTTCTTTATCGAGGCTTCGAAGCTTGTGTCGAGTAATGGAGGGGGCGTTTCTGCGATGCGCGTATCGAGGCTTGCTTCATTTATGGGAGGGGCTGAAAATGATGACGTCCAAAGCCTCGCTGCCCGGCTGTACCACGTGACTGGTTCATGAAGTGGTTCGAACTTTGCCGCGAGATATGGCAGCGATATAAACCCCTCAGACTTCATTCAAAATGTAGGTGTTTGATGGAGAGTTGCGGTTAGTGAGAGTTTGGAGACAGTTTGGAGGTTTATGAGAGTGAGGAGAGAAAGTCAGGAGAGAATGGAGCCAGCTAAGAAGAGGAGGATGTCCTCCCCTGTGTGGGAACATTTTGATCTTATTCCTCCCAACAAGGTATGTAAATTTCTACAGAAGATGTATTTTCATAGTACTGATGGTGCAATACAATTTATGTTAAGCGGCTTTACTTTTGTACAAGGTGAAGTGTTTGCTATGTGCCAGGGAGCTGGGATATAACAACAACACCTCATCCATGCTTAGGCACTACAGAGCTTTGCATGAGAATAAGGAGAACACCGATTGTGGAGCAAGACCAGGTGAGCCATCAAATGCCATGATAATATAGCATGCAGTAATGTTACTAAATGATATAACAATATTATACAGCTATTATAAGTTACGTGTGTGATATTTATATTTGTGCTTTATCTTTATTGTCTTTCCTCAGGAAAACAATCTCAAATAGATGAAGACCTGGTTAGCATGGTGATTGAGGACTCCCAGCCATTTAGCATTGTGGAGGACAAAGGATTCAAAAGATTTGTTAAATCATTAAATCCTAACCCCAATAAAGGTTATAAAAGCAGTGAAAATTTAGTTTTTACAGAATAAAATGTGAACAGGCAGGACTGAGGCTCAAAGCCTCAGTGTGTAGCTGTCCATACCTCAACGTTACAAAAGCACAACTACTGTCCACACCCCAACCACACCTCACCTCACAGTAAATGATCATTTCCATTTTAAGCATTTCCAAATAATCATTTTCCATACTGCCACTATAAATATACACAGTATACTGCCATCACTACAATATAGATGTTTTACACACTCCTTTTGTTGTTGACATTTACAGGCTGTGTGCAAAAGGCCACACTCTTCAAATTCATGCCAACTAATATTTTTATGTCCAGTAGGTGTCCTACTAGAGCAAATGAAGCTTTAAGAAGCTTTGCGCTGGGATGAACCAATTGGATGAAACGCTTCAGTGCTTCATGAAGCTTCATCTGCCCATCACTAAGCACAATATGCAAATGTGTGTATACAATGATTATGGCTGCACATGCAATAAAAATGTTAATCTGATGCCAGTAGCTGTGATAAACAGTTTAATGCAATTTAATGATAAAGTTATATTATAAATGCAGTAAAATAATTCCTTTATTCCCACTGTTAGCAGTGTTTGATTTAGTGTTTTCATAAAAGCCTATTTCTTGTGTGTATATTAGTGCTCAGAAGAACAGACATGTGGTTTAAAGCCTAGACAAAAAAAATCCTCCTCATCAACACTTTTTTGTTTGTCAGGGGACATTTGTTTTGTAATAATTGTTGTTCTTTTCATATGACTTGCAGCAGGCCATAGTTTATTTAACACAGTGGATGGTGCAGCAGAGATACCTGACTCAAAACAGGACACTGTTTCAGGGCCAGTGAATGTCACCTCTCCTCCAGCTACAGGTAGATATGAGCAGCACTTAGATGAATTTTTTGATTTTGCTCTGATAAATATTAACATTTTAGAAATTCAATTTCCTGATCCATTTTTGATCTTTTCTATCACTTTTCCCAATGTACCTGCAATTAATTCCAGATCCTTGTCTCTGTTGAAATCTCCCAATTCTTTGAATCTTTGGGCTGAAGGAAGGACAATACTCGGTGTATAAATGCTCAATCAACAATCATTTATTTCCATACAATTCAATACTTATGAGCATTAGAACCATCATGATGGGGAGACCTGCCTGCAGAGGGTCACAGCAAGTCTCAAAATGGTGACGGGTTACTCAGCTTTTTATACCCTCTAGTGGCCCCCACCTAGTCGTAAGAGCCTAAACATTACATTCTTTCTCTCTTACGGCGCCTAAGTTATGACCTCGGCTCCCTGTCTTTCTCTTCTGAAAGGTGGGGGTATGGAATGTGGTCTGTTTCTTCTATTATCTGCACAAGGTCCTCTGCACACAACATTCTCTTCATGATTCAGCAGTATGAAATGTCAAGAAACAGTGTAACACATTCAACAGTGTCGAGTAATACAGGTCAATCCAATAGATCTAATGATTTTCACACTCTTTTAAGTCAGAAGTATACCGGTAATGCAAACTAAACTACATACTGATCGCACACTCTATAATAAAGGGTATAATATGATCTACAGCAGTATCATACTTCAACTACTTTGATTACATATATAAGGTAACATATGATAACAGAATAATATCACAATTCCCCCTTTGATCTCTTTTCTTCAAAGAGATCACTTACAACATACACTCTAGTGTTGCAAGGTCCAGTTCTTCTTGGTCCTGAGGCCCTCTGTCCCCCTTTAACGGGTGAACCATATGTGGGATGACCTCTGTGTTCACGCAGTTCAGATGCGAGAAAAGTTAGATTTACAACCATAACAGTTACAGATGACACTCCCATCACTCCCCAATTCTCCCACAGCTTTATTTTGGTGCTCCAGTTTTCCACTCCCATTTTGATGCCACCTTATACCTTTCAAATGTACTTAGACTAGAACCTCTGTCTAAAGAGCTTTTAACCTTTATTTTTATTGCTGCAGCTACCAGTGTCTTCCAGTTGGGTGATTCTCAGCTTCTTTCTTCGACCGGGGTTAGACCACCCTTTAGTCGTTGCACAGTTCTGGGGATTATTCTGCCCCGATTTCAAACAAAGATCTGTGTGTTTTGGGGTCACCGCCGTGTCCCCCTTTTTCGCCAAGAGCCTCTCGAACCTTGTAGGTCTGGTGTTCCTGGTTTTCGCCAACCCCTTCATGGTTATTGCTGTGTTTATGGGATCCATCTTCTCAAGGAGCCCAACCGTCATGACACTTGACCCCAGTTGCTGTCTTGGCAGTCCCTACATCTGTCCCTGCTGTGAAGGGTCCTCACATCTCCGGGTCCCCGTCTGGTGTCTGTTCCTTCCTCTGCAAGAGACAGAAAACCAAAACACCTCTCTCCCTAGCCTTGATAATCTAATATTGTTATCCATTGTTCTTCTAATGATTCAAATTTGGTTTAAAATATTATGTTCAGGACTTATTCTAATCATAATCTATGTGTGTGTAAAAGAAATCAAAAATTAATGAACCATCTCTAAGTCTAACACATTATAAGCTTAAGTTTTACCATAGCTAAATTATTAAACACAAAAATAAACTCATAGAAATTTTCATATCACCATTGTTAGATGTTCAAACTCAACTTCCACTTCCCCCTTTTTTGACACACTCCCATGTGTCAATTCACAGGAGCTAGAAACTTAAAAGAAAAGGTTAGTGACATCATATCTCAAAAAAGCATCAGAAATTCTCCTCTTCAGTCTCTCTTATCGTCCTGCTCCTGCAAAAACAAAACAAAACAAAACAAAGCATCCACCCTTCTCTAGGTGAATTGTTTGCTGGCATTTACTAATCCTAAAGTTGGTGCAGTCTTTGTCTCAGTATCAAGTCAGTCAAAACTTTTAGTCCGTCCATCACAGTCCAATCACATGCATTCATTCACACACATTCATACCAGATGTTGCTGATAATGGAGTCTCCCGCGTGACCTATTCGAGAATCCATCCCCAGCAAGATGACGTCATCATTTTAAAAGGAAAACAATTCCTTGTTGTTGTTTTTTTTTGGACCGGATTGACTCGCTGCAATCCTTTTAGACTCAGGACTTCTCATGTGATCAGTGTCCCCTATAAGTGAATTTCTCCCAAGGCAATTACAATCATGGAGAAGCACACTTTGCAACTGTATACAGTAATAATATTTTATAGCGCTTTAAATCTCAATCTTTCAGGACTGGTTTAAAGAGCTGATTGTTAAATCATGAAATATCACCACCGGTGGATCACACCTCTCAGATGTTTTTTCCTCAGTGCACTGTAACAAAAACGAAAACAGACGTAACCAACAAAACACTAATAACAATAACACAAACTAGGGCCCGTTGCAGACATGTCCAAGCATAAAACTATCGCTCTCTCGCTTACGAGAAAGAACACAAGCCAAAGCTCACTGATAAAATCAAGCTAGCGCTAAGCCAAACCAAAAAAAATCAACCAGAAATTCACAGGAACGTTTTGCTTCCTGCCGGGACAATATTGTGTGGGAATGAGAACCTCAGGTGCCGTAACACCTTTTGTTCCTCCTTGAATTAAATCTCAATCACAGAAAATGCCGTACTCCGACCTAAAACTTACCCTTTTAATTCATCAATTTCACTCTGTGCCACTGTTCCTCATCAGGGCTGTGTGAAGCACAGCAAAGAATTCAGTCAAGGCCTTGAGCCATAAACAGACATCACGCACAGACATTGTTTTCATAACCAAACCGTTTTAGACCTTATTCCTTAACTCTACATAAATGCCCTCTAGGTGACCTATAACACATTCTAAGTAATCAATGGTAATCAATGGCTCCTCATAAAAATTAAGTATTGGGATGTTTGTGTGCAGCATTTTGCATACAGTGGGGCAAAAAAGTATTTAGTCAGCCACCGATTGTGCAAGTTCCCCCACCTAAAATGATGACAGAGGTCAGTAATTTGCACCAGAGGTACACTTCAACTGTGAGAGACAGAATGTGAAAAAAAAATCCATGAATTCACATGGTAGGATTTGTAAAGAATTTATTCGTAAATCAGGGTGGAAAATAAGTATTTGGTCAATAACAAAAATACAACTCAATACTTTGTAACATAACCTTTGTTGGCAATAACAGAGGTCAAACGTTTACTATAGGTCTTTACCAGGTTTGCACACACAGTAGCTGGTATTTTGGCCCATTCCTCCATGCAGATCTTCTCGAGAGCAGTGATGTTTTGGGGCTGTCGCCGAGCAACACGGACTTTCAACTCCCGCCACAGATTTTCTATGGGGTTGAGGTCTGGAGACTGGCTAGGCCACTCCAGGACTTTCAAATGCTTCTTACGGAGCCACTCCTTTGTTGCCCGGGCGGTGTGTTTTGGATGTTTTGGATGTGGTGTCTCACTTTCATCTTTTCTGGCACACATTAATTCTTGAAAGAGTTCTGTACTATTTTTCTCTCTCAGGTGGGCATGGAGAAACCCCTTCAGTTCAAGTGCAGTCAAATCGTCTTTATTGATTAACATATCTTTAAAAGTTCCAGGCCTTAATATCCTGAGCGCTCCACGAACTATCTCTGCATCAGGGAAGCCTTCTCTGCGTCGACCTCTTGCTGACCCAGGCCCGCTGGACCCACCGTCTTAGCAACCATGGATCAGTCTCGGCTCCAACTTTCAGCTCGCATCAGCTCCCGTCCTGGTCCCAGATGTCATTTTTAGTAAGTAAGGAAGACACCATGTGTCTCTGTATTCCTCCAGATTGTGTCTGAGTCTGATTTATTTCACACAACCAAATGCTATATAAACACTACCATGAGCTTTCAATATATAATTCAGCAGGTTCCTCATTCACATCAATTACATTTACTTATATCCTCAGTGAAATATACTCTCTTTACTGGTTCATTTTCTCTAATTAACATCTTCTTTCATAACAGTTACTTTCCTTACTCATATCAATAAACACATCACATTGTCTTCTACAGTGTCTTACTGTCAGTTTTGGCCGGCGGTCATAGGTTCTGTCCAATAATATGACGCAAGACTGGAGTAAAAGACATCCATGGATTGGCACTTTATTAATGAAGGAACATGATAGGAGCACAAGAACACTAACTATAACTAAACAAAATGGCTTCCTTTTGGGGTGGCTGTAGCTCAGGTGGCAGAGCAGGTCAGCCACTTCAGAATCAGAAGGTCGGTGGTTCGATCCCAGGCTGCCTCCTGGCTGCATGCCAAATATCCTTGGGCAAGATACTAACCCCATGTTTGCCTACTGGTGGTGGTCAGAGGGCCCGGTGGCGCCAGTGTCCGGCAGCCTCGCCTCTGTCAGTGCGCCCCAGGGCAGCTGTGGCTACAATGTAGCTTGCCATTGCCTGTGTGTGTGAATGGGTGAATGACTGACTGTAGTGTAAAGCACTTTGGGGTCCTATGGACTAGAAAAGCGCTATACAAATGCAGGCCATTTACCACTTTTATACTCTTCCGGAATAGCCCAAGTATGGGGGTTAACTAATCAAAATGAAAACATAACCCTCCACACACACAAACATGCAATAACATTAAAGCACATCACAAACATATACATATTTCCAACACGTACTATAAACAAACCAATAACATAAGCTTCACCCATTACTATATAAATTAAAACCCTCTTTATCCATACTCCCTAACCTGACACACTGGTCTGCTCCAACAGCCCTTAAACAGGTGATTAAGCTGCTTTCACTCTTATGCTCCACATCCTGCAAGAAGCAACCAGGACAGGTGAGTACCTTATTTAGGTTACTCACAAATGATTAACTGTAAACAGCTTTAACCTTGGCTCTTCTGTGACACAGGTAGGATGGCCAGTCCCACTGTCTCTTCACCTTTACAAGCTGTCATTTTAGTTGTATGTCACATAAACCCAATAAAAGACTCCATAAGAACTAAAGTGTTTTTTCTTTATTACACTATTTTAAATTCCCAATCCAACAATTAATCATTAACAATACCAACCAGATAATGGAACCCCTGGTCTCCATTAAAAACAGCAAAACAGTAAATATGTGACTAGGGATGGATACCGGCATGGCACCGGTTCTGACATAAACGGTAGTAACCAGACCGAAAAGCAGCGCACATTTCGGTGCTTTTTTTCCTGAGCTGTGATACACTTTAGATTCTAGCCAATCATTTTACGTTTCCGAGGATAGTAGGCGGGCCCAGGTACGTACATTCTTTTAGATCAGAGCTACAGATTAAAAATGCCCAAGGCGAAGCGGTCAAAAGTCTGGCTGTACTTCACAGCAAAAGATGCAAACTCAGCGGAAGTGTGACGAATTGGTACGAACCATACAGAGTGGAGAAGGCCGTTTTTGTCTTTGGACTCTGCAGACAAGGGAATCTGCCAGTAAGCGTTGGTTAAATCCAGCATCATAAAATAAGACAAGCAGTGCTTAACCAGTCCAGGTCAACTCAGGCATTGGACAAGCATCAAACCATGAGACCTTGTTCACTTTCTGATAATCATCACCAATGTTCCCTCTAAACTGCACGTGTGCTCAATTGCGCACTGCTGGCACGGTCTCTGTGCAGAAAAAATCCGTGTTGCACATAAAATAAAATTCTAACCGGAATTGAAATGAAAGTAAATACGTTAACAATTCTGTTTTGCAGTGTTAGTCAGTAAGTGACTGGCTGCTCCAGTATGGGATTAGAACAATGGCACCTCATCCCATAGTCCAGCCAATCACGTGATTCAAATTCGTATATGCGCAGCTAATCAACGTCGTTGACAGGCTATGACAGCGTCCTTATGTGCCGACACCGGTGTTTTAGCTAGCAAAGTGGCGTGGCTAATGTAGAGTGAAGCCACGTTAATGACAACGTGTACAACCATTGGAGATGTGAGCAGGACAGATGGAACAAGTGACGTAAAAAGAGTGGACTTTATACCAGTTTTCAAATTGTGTTGATAGGCCACATAAAAAACAGAGTTGTGATTAAAAAAAAATCCAGTGTTTGGTTTTCTTCCAGAATATTGTTGTTTATATTTACTGGGGGAAGAAATGGTAAAAACGGCATTTTATAAAGAAAACGTTATAAAGCACTCTCCGCCTGTGAGCAAAGACAAAACCAAAACACCCCACCCTTTCCCATTGGTCAAAAAATGTACCATGCCGACCAATCAAAACATGGCATTTGGTTGTTAAGAAACGGAAGTTGTTAAGAAGAGGAAAATTTAGGAGTGACGGCAGTGTTTTGAGATGTGAGAGATTTGCAACGTTTAGCGCAAATCTTGTATAGTTAGTGTGTAGTGTAGTCAATAGTTTTGTTGTGTGTGTCAGAACAATGAGGCGGCTGCTAAATGTTACAGGAGTGATACATCTCCTGTTGTCAGGCCTGCAGGTATCAGGCTTTTGATGTTCTCCTTTATCTCATAGTGGACAGAAATTATTTTTTGGAGAGGCACAAATAATTTGTGTGGCATCAGATTTGATGCAGAACACCTGATTGTTCTGTAAATATTTTATAATGTTTGTTTAAAAAAAAATCCCTTAGCAGCATTTTTAGATAAACAGCTGCAAAATCTTTGTTGTTTGCAATACTCAGTAACTTTTTTGAAGAAGTAACTATATAATTAATTGCCCAGCATTGGTCTTTATATATTGTATTTTGCAGAGAGAGTTACAAAGTTTCAAAGTGGTGCTCCATGAGAGTCCTGTAGACGAGCAGCAGCACGATCCTGCATTGCAACTGCAAACCGCCAACAGCATGTTTTTAAGAAAAATCAAACAAATTTTCCTTCAAGATCATTTTAGAGTTTTTAATTAGCTGCAGGATCCTTCTTCAGTGTGAGTGGAGAACAGCCAAGTCGCCTCCTGTGATAAACCTCCACATGTACCACTGAAAACAGTTAAATTAGTTTGAATCGGAAATAATGGGTCAAACTACTTGTTCTGAGACCATTTCTTTATTTTTCACACCAAACTGTTTAATAAGATAAACTCTACACAGACTTCATCAAATATAACTAACACTTTAACATTATCAGGATTTCATAATACAAACTTCAAATCAACAAGAAAACAGCTGCAGAACATGTGGATCAAAATTCATTAAAAAAACAACATGTGGACTTCAAGGACTAAATACACTAAAGTGAAAGGAGGAGCAAAAAAGAGGTTTAACAGAATTTGAATTAAGTAAAAGTAGTCACCTGTGATCTTTAAAATGGTTCTGATGTGTGCTGCTGTTTTTAACTTTCAACATTTCTTTGCTGCCACTGTGAATAAGATTGTGTTCTTTGCCTAATTGAATAAAGGTTACACTGACTCACTGCTCCATCTTCTGGTACAAACTGGCATTACATGGAAGTACAGCCCAAAACCAGTTCAGCTTGAGTTTCTTTTTTTCTGGACATAAAGTCACAGCAGGTGTTGTTTCAAAGCTGGTGGAGAGATTTAGTTCATTTTTGGAGGTTTTAAGAGCAACTGCTGTGAAAATATTTGTAGTTTTGGGAGAAAAGGATTTAAGAGAAGATTTTACAACAGCAAAAGGTGAAATATGAATGAAGAATTGAAATTTAACAGAGGTAACACATTAAATGAATACATTAAAAAAAAGTTAATTTTGGAAACACTAAGAAAGTTCAAATGAAAGAAATTGAAATATATATCAATATCTGCAATTCTGATACATTATTAGTTTGGTAAAAAAGACATTCCTATAACTTTAATAATACAGTAACAAGTACAACTACTAAACACTACTGTGTCCTAAGGGAACAAAGATCAAAATATAACAAGGAAAACATTTTAGAGAATTAAAATCCCTCAAAGGAAAAATAATAAACTTGATATACATATCTATACATGCAGCTTCCTAAATGTAACATTCAGGATTATTCACTGCAGCTCCAGAAATCAGAGCTACCTCATCAGATCCAAGTGTGGCATCAGCTGACACTCTTTACAGGAGATTCCATCTGAACTCTGTGGAGCCTGATCTCAAGGTTTTTAAGTCTGAGCCTGAAACCAGAAGAGGATCTTTCTCTCTCTTCAGATTCATTGTGATCCAGTGATTTCAGTCCTGCATGATCAGGCTGATGTTTGCACAGAGCAGATAATGAAGTGAATGTTTTTGCACATAGGTAACAGTGAAACAGTTTATTTACAGCGTGGGATCGTTTGTGTTCGGAGTATGAACTGAGATTCCTGAAGCTCTTGTCACACTGGTCACAGCTGAAGTTCACTTCCATGTGTGTACGTTCATGTTTGTTACGATGACCTGATTGTGAGAAGCTTTTGTCACAGTGTCTGCACTTGTATGGTGTCCCTCCTGCAGTGGTGAAGGATGACCCACACTGGTCACAGATGTGCTTTTTGACCACACTGTGGAAGAGGTCATGTATTTTTAATGTAGTCAAAGGAGCTTGCAAAGAAAAGCGTCTGGACTTCTTTAAGTTGCTTGAAGACGTTTCACCTCTCATCTGAGAAGCTTCTTCAGTTCTAAGGTCAAATGGTGGAGAGTCCCAGATAAAAACCTAGTGGGAGTGACCCCCACAGAGGGACAAAAGGATCCCCTGATGATCCTCTAATCACCTGAGCCAAGGTGTGAAATTGGGTGTGGGACCCAATCAGCCAGAGTTTCGGGTGTGTTCATTGTTACACAGGACAAGACTCAGCAGTCCATCTGCATCTTAAGGATAAAGGACACTCTTTCAAGGATGCCAATGTTCACATTTTGGACAGAGAGGACAGATGGTTTGAAAGAGGAGTGAAAGAAGCCATCTACGTCCACTGTGAGCGACCATCTTTGAACAGAGGCGGGGGTTTACGACACCAACTCTCTGCCATCTATAATCCAGTTTTGAGATCCCTTCCCAGACGCCTTAACGCCCACTCACATCCTGGGCCATCTGACCTCAGGAATTCGCATGACAAGGTGGGGCCAGGTTTCACAATGAACACACCCGAAACTCTGGCTGATTGGGTCCCACACCCAATTTCACACCTTGGCTCAGGTGATTAGAGGATCATCAGGGGATCCTTTTGTCCCTCTGTGGGGGTCACTCCCACTAGGTTTTTATCTGGGACTCTCCACCATTTGACCTTAGAACTGAAGAAGCTTCTCGGATGAGAGGTGAAACGTCTTCAAGCAACTTAAAGAAGTCCAGACGCTTTTCTTTGCAAGCTCCTTTGACTACGATGACCTGGATGACTGAGAACCTTCACAGACATATTTTTAATGTACTTGGTGTGTGGAAGCCCCTCCCACATTCTTTGCAGTAGTTCATTTTGTCTCCAGTGTGGCTACGTTGATGTGGTTTTAGGTCCCGTTCGTGATTGGAGGTTTTTCCACAAAAGTTAAAGAGAAACGCTTTCCCACCACCACAGTGACGACAGGGTTGAGAAATGGATCAGTGTGCTTCTCTCCACTTCTAAACAAAGACATTGTATGTCAGGGAATTCCTTCAACGTTTTTATCCTGAACGTCGCCTGAAATAAAAAGCATCTCTGCCAACGTCCAATTAAATTTTACTGTTTACACTATAAAACTCAGGTTACTTCTTCATTTTTCCAAACAGTTCATTCAGTATAACTCCATAAGTTTACTGATCAGACTTTTTCCAAACAATCAGGTTAAAATTACAAGATAAAAAATCAATACATCCTCACAGTAACTGCACTTCTAGAGTTACTTTCTGGTGTGGATCTGTTGGTGCTTTTTCAGCTGATTTGGAGCTTTAAAAGTCTTCTCACACAGGTCATTTATAAGGTCTCTCCTCAGTGTGTTGTTGTAACTGTGCATCTGTTGTAAACAGTTTCCCACACTGGTCACAGCAGGAAACATCAATTCCAGTGTGAATCCGTAGGTGAATATTTCGGTACTGTTTGTCACTGAAACTTTTTCCACAAAAGTCGCACCTCTACGCCTTAATTCCAGAGTGGGTAACTAGATGCCTCTGTAAGTCGCTATTTAGAGCAAAAGCCTTACCACACAACTCACAGTTGTGTGCTTTAAATCCACTGTGGATGAGTTGGTGTTTTTTTAAGCTTCCAGCCTGGGTAAAATACTTTCCACACAACTCACAGTTGTAAGGTTTAAATCCACTGTGGATGAGTTGGTGTCTTTTTAAGTTTCCACCGTCGGTAAAAGACTTTCCACACAAGTCACAGCTGTACGCTTTAACTCCACTGTGGATGAGTTGGTGTGTTTTTAAGTTTACAGCCTGGGTAAAAGACTTTCCACACAACTCACAGCTGTAAGGTTTAAATCCACTGTGGATGAGTTGGTGTCTTTTTAAGTTTCCACCCCCGGTAAAAGACTTTCCACACAACTCACAGCTGTACGGTTTAACTCCACTGTGGATGAGTTGGTGTCTTTTTAAGCTTACAGCCTGGGTAAAAGACTTTCCACAGAAGTCACAGCTGTAAGGTTTAACTCCACTGTGGATGAGTTGGTGTTTTTTCAAGTGTCCAGCCAGGGTAAAAGACTTTCCACACAACTCACAGCTGTAAGGTTTAACTCCACTGTGGATGACTTGGTGTCTTTTTAAGTCTCCAGCCTGGGTAAAAGACTTTCCACAGAAGTCACAGCTGTAAGGTTTAACTCCACTGTGGATGACTTGGTGTCTTTTTAAGTTTCCACCCCCGGTAAAAGACTTTCCACACAAGTCACAGCTGTATGGTTTAAATCCACTGTGGATGAGTTGGTGAGTTTTTAAGTGTCCAGCCCGGGTAAAAGACTTTCCACACAAGTCACAGCTGTACGCTTTAACTTCACTGTGGATGAGTTGGTGTCTTTTTAAATCTCCAGCCCGGGTAAAAGACTTTCCACACTCATCACAGCTGTAGGTTTTCTCTCCTTTTCTTCTGTGTGGTTTGTCAGCCTCCTGAGAGCGCTGACTTTTCGCTCCATGTTGGTCCTGCAGTGACAGAGATACAAACAGAGGCAATGAGTGAAATGCAGTCGTGGAACAAACTGAAACTCCCTCCATTGGTTGAATCAAACATGTCAACAAACACATTGTTGGTGTGTTTCCACCACCTTCTGGTGGCAGTATCACATTACAATGATATGCTACAATGAGAGTTGTAATGAAAATGACATTGATCATCAGAGAAAATCTTTCACGCATAAGAAATTTCAAGTTCAACTGATGATATTGTTGTTTCAATGTATGCTTATAAAATATGATCTTTGTATTTTCTTGTAACTTCTGTTACAAGAAATTAGAGCTCTGAACAATATTTAAACTCCATTCAGAGTTACATACCATAAAATAATACTTTATGATTAACATAACAGTTTGATTGCTCTAATTACCTGTATTTACCTTGTGACATATTACAGGGCAAATTACATTCTGGGTACAGTTACATCACATAACATCAACTGTGAACACCTTATGTTACCGTGGCGTTTAAGTCCATGGGAATTATGAGTATCTACTCCCAAATTCCCATCCGGGCTACATTATTATCGGTTCATGGTATCGCTTAACTTTTACGAGTATGAGTACACACACATTTTACAGTATCGGCCCCGATACCAGTACCGGTGCATCCCTAATTGTAACTGTGATATTTTTCTCACCTTTTGTGTTGAAGTCATTGATTGTTTCCTCTGTAGTGGCTGAGCTGAGTCCAAATGGATGAAATTGTTCCTCCGTTGCACCACCAGACTCTTCTCCTCCTGTTAATCACCTGGGGGACACACACGCAGCAGGATTTGTAAAAAGAGTTTTGATAAACACAATGCTGGACAGCAATGCTGTCATGTACACAAATACAGTGGGGCAAAAAAGTATTTAGTCAGCCACCGATTGTGCAAGTTCCCCCACCTAAAATGATGACAGAGGTCAGTAATTTGCACCAGAGGTACACTTCAACTGTGAGAGACAGAATGTGAAAGAAAAAAAAAATCCATGAATTCACATGGTAGGATTTGTAAAGAATTTATTCGTAAATTAGGGTGGAAAATAAGTATTTGGTCACCTCAAACAAGGAAAATCTCTGGCTCTCACAGACCTGTAACGTCTTCTGTAAGAAGCTTTTCTGTCCCCCACTCGTTACCTGTATGAATGGCACCTGTTTGAACTCATCATCTGTATAAAAGACACCTGTCCACAGCCTCAAACAGTCAGACTCCAAACTCCGCCATGGCCAAGACCAAAGAGCTTTTGAAGGACACCAGGAAAAGTATTGTAGACCTGCACCAGACTGGGAAGAGTGAATCTACAATAGGCAAGCAGCTTGGTGTGAAGAAATCAACTGTGGGAGCAATCATCAGAAAATGGAAGACATACAAGACCACTGATAATCTCCCACGATCTGGGGCTCCACGCAAGATCTCATCCCGTGGGGTCAAAATGATCATGAGAACGGTGAGCAAAGATCCCAGAACCACACGGGGGGACCTGGTGAATGACCTGCAGAGAGCTGGGACCAAAGTAACAAAGGTCACCATCAGTAACACACTACAACGGCAGGGAATCAAATCCCGCAGTGCCAGACGTGTTCCGCTGCTGAAGCCAGTGCATGTCCAGGCCCGTCTGAAGTTTGCCAGAGAGCGCATGGATGATAAAGCAGAGGATTGGGAGAATGTCATGTGGTCAGATGAAACCAAAGTAGAACTTTTTGGTATAAACTCAACTCGTCGTGTTTGGAGGACGAAGAATGCTGAGTTGCATCCCAAGAACACCATACCTACTGTGAAGCATGGGGGTGGAAACATCATGCTATGGGGCTGTTTTTCTGCCAAGGGGACAGGACGACTGATCCGTGTTAAGGACAGAATGAATGGGGCCATGTATCGTGAGATTTTGAGCCAAAACCTCCTTCCATCAGTGAGAACTTTGAAGATGAAACGAGGCTGGGTCTTCCAACATGACAATGATCCAAAACACACCGCCCGGGCAACAAAGGAGTGGCTCCGTAAGAAGCATTTGAAAGTCCTGGAGTGGCCTAGCCAGTCTCCAGACCTCAACCCCATAGAAAATCTGTGGCGGGAGTTGAAAGTCCGTGTTGCTCGGCGACAGCCCCAAAACATCACTGCTCTCGAGAAGATCTGCATGGAGGAATGGGCCAAAATACCAGCTACTGTGTGTGCAAACCTGGTAAAGACCTATAGTAAACGTTTGACCTCTGTTATTGCCAACAAAGGTTATGTTACAAAGAATTGAGTTGTATTTTTGTTATTGACCAAATACTTATTTTCCACCCTGATTTACGAATAAATTCTTTACAAATCCTACCATGTGAATTCATGGATTTTTTTTTCACATTTTGTCTCTCACAGTTGAAGTGTACCTCTGGTGCAAATTACTGACCTCTGTCATCATTTTAGGTGGGGGAACTTGCACAATCGGTGGCTGACTAAATACTTTTTTGCCCCACTGTATATATATATATATATATTAGGGGTGCAACGATATTCGTATCGATATTGAACCGTTCGATACAGTGCTTTCGGTTCAGTACGCATATGTATCGAACAATATTATTGTTGATAAAATTGTATTATTACAATTTTATCAACTTTCCTTCTGACGATGCTGTCTGTGTTGAGCGCTCAGTGAATCTGCGTTCGAATACTCCGCCTAGGCTGCACTGTCCAGCGCAGATCCACTGAGCGCTCAACACAGACAGCATCATCAGAAGGAAGAGCGCAGGGCAAGTTAGCGAGACAGAAAGTTAAGCTCTCCTCGCAACATGGACCTCCCCCACCCTCATTCAGATCTGGCATTTGGAATTATTTTGGTTTTCATGTGACGTATGACCCTGAAGGTAAGCGAGTCATGGACTAAAGTAAAACAGTATGT
>NC_137929.1:61787910-61900410 GCF_963969265.1 Rhamphochromis sp. 'chilingali' | reverse complement strand
AGTACACGACTGCGGTCAAGTGAGCCCTCACTTACGAAGTCGCAGTCAAGCTAGCCGCCCCGCCAGCCGCACCGAAAATGTGGTTGCACTACTCTTACGTATATTACGGTATGGGTGAAAACCGGCTTAGAAACGCAGTGTTTTGTGTCCTGACACTATTTTACTTCACAATCCACTCCCATTTTTAGTGTATCTCCACTTTCCCCCCTGTGATCCACAGCCCAAATTACTGTATGATTCAGAGAAAATTAACAATAAAATTTACCCAATTTACTCAACTATACTTTTAATGTCCTCATCTTTGACCTCAGATTACAGGAAAACTGTAAGAGGTGACGCAGATATTTCACTGGATTATGACTCTGGGTGACCCCCACTCTGCACCCTGTGATCCACAGCCAAAATTACTGTACGGATTTTGAGAAAATTCATAGCAAAATCTTCCCATTGTGCTTTACTGTACTCCACATATTAACATCTTTGAGCTCCGATTACAGGAAAATTGTAAGAGGTGACGCAGATATTTCACTGGATTCTGACTCTAGGCTGTCGCCACTCTTCACCCTGTGATCCACAGCCAAAATTACTGTACGGATTTCTGATAAAATTAAATCCTATTCCATTACCAAACAAAATTAGTTCATTGAAGTATTTGCTTAACTACAAGAAATGTCTTTCCACACACAATTTAAATTTTTCAAAATGTCATTCACACACCACCTCAAGTATCAACTTCAGTTTTAGACATTATTTATTCAGTGCTTAATCACAACAATAGTCAACTTAAGGCACTTACATAATAAGTTAAACCTTACAATAATACATACAGAGAAAAACCCAACAATCATATGACCCCCTATGAGCAACAGTGGGAAGGAACAACTCCCTTTTAACAGCAAGAAACCTCCGGCAGAACCAGGCTCAGGGAGGGGCGGCCATCTGCCTCAACCGGTCAGGGTGAGAAATTACATTTCTCAGATTACTGATTTCTCATATTACTACTACACAGTTTAGATACACTCAACAAAAATATAAACGCAACACCTTTGTTACTGCTCCCATTCCCCATGGGATGGACGTAGAGACCGAAAATTCATTCCAGATACACAATATAACCATCCCTCCCAAACAGTGGTCACAAATCAGTCCAAATGTGTGGTAGTGGGCACATCTGCCATATTGAGGTACACCTGTGCACTACTCATGATGTCAGATCAGTATCCTGATGTGGCACACCTGTGAGGTGGGATGGATTATCTCAATATGGCAGATGTGCCCACTACCACACATTTGGACTGATTTGTGACCACTGTTTGGGAGGGATGGTTATATTGTGTATCTGGAATGAATTTTCGGTCTCTACGTCCATCCCATGGGGAATGGGAGCAGTAACAAAGGTGTTGCGTTTATATTTTTGTTGAGTGTATCTAAACTGTGTAGTAGTAATATGAGAAATCAGTAATCTGAGAAATGTAATTTCTCACCCTGACCGGTTGAGGCAGATGGCCGCCCCTCCCTGAGCCTGGTTCTGCCGGAGGTTTCTTGCTGTTAAAAGGGAGTTGTTCCTTCCCACTGTTGCTCATAGGGGGTCATATGATTGTTGGGTTTTTCTCTGTATGTATTATTGTAAGGTTTAACTTATTATGTAAGTGCCTTAAGTTGACTATTGTTGTGATTAAGCACTGAATAAATAATGTCTAAAACTGAAGTTGATACTTGAGGTGGTGTGTGAATGACATTTTGAAAAATTTAAATTGTGTGTGGAAAGACATTTCTTGTAGTTAAGCAAATACTTCAATGAACTAATTTTGTTTGGTAATGGAATAGGATTTAATTTTATCAGAAATCCGTACAGTAATTTTGGCTGTGGATCACAGGGTGCAGAGTGGGGGTCACCCAGAGTCATAATCCAGTGAGATATCTGCGTCACCTCTTATAGTTTTCCTGTAATCTGAGGTCAAAGATGAGAATATTAAAAGTACAGTAGAGTAAATTGTGCAAAGTTTACTATCAATTTTCTCAAAAACCGTACAGTAATTTTTTCTGTGGATCACAGGGTGAAGAGTGGCGACAGCCTAGAGTCATAATCCAGTGAGATATCTGCGTCACCTCTTACAGTTTTCCTGTAATCTGAGCTCAAAGATGTCAATATATAAAGTACAGTACAGTAAATTGTGCAGTTTACTATCAATTTTCTCAAAAACCGTACAGTAATTTTGGCTGTGGATCACAGGGTGCAGAGTGGAGACAGCCTAGAGTCAGAATCCAGTGAAATATCTGTGTCACCTCTTATAGTTTTCCTGTAATCTGAGCTCAAAGATGTCAATATGTAGAGTACAGTAAAGCAAAATGGGAAGATTTTACTATCAATTTTCTCAAAAACCGTACAGTAATTTTGGCTGTGGATGACAGGGTGCAGAGTGGCGACAGCCTAGATTCATAATCCAGTGAAATATCTGCGTCACCTCTTACAGTTTTCCTGTAATCTGAGCTCAAAGATGAGAATATATAGAGTATAGTACAGTAAATTGTGCAAAGTTTACTATCAATTTTCTAAAAATCCGTACAGTAATTTGGGCTGTGGATAACAGGGTGAAGAGTGGGGGTCACCCAGAGTCATAATCCAGTGAGATATCTGTGTCACCTCTTATAGTTTTCCTGTAATCTGAGCTCAAAGATGAGAATATATAGAGTACAGTAGAGTAAATTGTGCAAAGTTTACTATCAATTTTCTCAAAAACCGTACAGTAATTTTGGCTGTGGATCACAGGGTGAAGAGTGGCGACAGCCTAGAGTCAGAATCCAGTGAAATATCTGCGTCACCTCTTACAGTTTTCCTGTAATCGGAGCTCAAAGATGTCAATATGTAGAGTACAGTAAAGCAAAATGGGAAGATTTTACTATCAATTTTCTCAAAAACTGTACAGTAATTTTGGCTGTGGATGACAGGGTGCAGAGTGGCGACAGCCTAGATTCAGAATCCAGTGAAATATCTGCGTCACCTCTTATAGTTTTCCTGTAATCGGAGCTCAAAGATGTCAATATGTAGAGTACAGTAAAGCAAAATGGGAAGATTTTACCATGAATTTTCTCAAAAACTGTACAGTAATTTTTGCTGTGGATCACAGGGTGCAGAGTGGGGGTCACCCAGAGTCATAATCCAGTGAGATATCTGCGTCACCTCTTACAGTTTTCCTGTAATCTAAGCTCAAAGATGAGAATATATAGAGTACAGTAGAGTAAATTGTGCAAAGTTTACTATCAATTTTCTCAAAATCCGTACAGTAATTTTGGCTGTGGATCACAGGGTGAAGACTGGAGATGGCCTAGATTCATAATCCAGTGAAATATCTGCGTCACCTCTTACAGTTTTCCTGTAATCGGAGATCAAAGATGTCAATATGTACAGTAAAGCAAAATGGGAAGATTTTACTATCAATTTTCTCAAAAACTGTACAGTAACTTTGGCTGTGGATCACAGCATGCAGAGTGGGGGTCACCCAGAGTCAGAATCCAGTGAGATATCTGCGTCACCTCTTTCAGTTTTCCTGTAATCTGAGCTCAAAGATGAGGACATTAAAAGTATAGTTGAGTAAATTGGGTAAATTTTATTGTTAATTTTCTCTGAATCATACAGTAATTTGGGCTGTGGATCACAGGGGGGAAAGTGGAGATTAACCAAAACTGGGAGTGGATTGTGAAGTAAAATAGTGTCAGGACAGAAAACACTGCGTTTCTAAGCCAGTCGGCACCTATACCGTAATATGCGTAAGAGTAGTGCAACAACATTTTAGGTGCGGCTGGCGGGGCGGCTAGCTTGACTGCGACTTCGTAAGTGAGGGCTCACTTGACCGCAGTCAGACACTGCTAGTGACGTCAGACTGAACAACCGGATTCTAAAGGCTGATTGCCCTCCCCCACGCTTGTACCTGTGGCTTCCTGTCCTAAGGGTTGGCTCTTCTCCTGCCCTGCACCCTTTGTTCATATTCAAAGACTATTTTTCTGTATGTATTCTTACCCCATAGCAACCGCCAGATTATAATGTTGCAGACAATCACAAACTCTACAGTCTGTCTAACTCCAGTGTATACCAAGCAATCTATTATTCTTAACAGCAACAACATAAACTGAACCCACATTAAAGTTGGCTCGGTGCTTACCTTTATATGAGCCCACAAACCGAGAGAAACTCCGTGATGAAGCTGGAAGTCTTAAGAAACAGATGAGGGAGCAGAGACCCACGTGGTTCACGCTGATCTCGGCTACGATCCAGGAGACAAGGGTGTGCAGATCGATGCAGAAATTAATCCCAACGTTGGCAGTGGTATATGTTCCTGTAAGTTTACTACTTTACTCCCGTTTCATGAAAAAGCAGCTCTCTGCTCGACTCCTCTCCTGCACACACACTTTGCTCCGCCTCCTTTTCCGGCTCTGCTGTGATTTGTTGCTGTGCGGTCACGTGACTAAGCAGACCAACGTAACCACGTGGGGTGTTATTTCAAAAGTAGCGCCTATCTCCTTTTCCTAAGCTCTTTTTCTTGCCCTCGATGGAAACGTCATCGTGGGAAGGAGATTTGCTAAGGACTCAGGGAAAGAGAGGACCGGTGCTGAGAATTGGAACAGCCTTAGGCTGTATCCCAATTCAGGTTCTGCAGCCTTAAAGTACGCAGCCTTAACGGTCCACAAGGGCCGCGTACTCAAAGACCGCTAAGGCCGGAAGTGCGAGGCTTGTGAAATGCCGGTCGAGCTCCGTCGCGCTGCCCAGGTTGCCTAGCAACCATGATACTAACCGCTGGAAACGTTTCATACTGTGTTGTTTTTGTATGTATACCGAGCTTCTTATTAACTGCACGCACACACTGATCTCTGCTCCGCTTCCACTTTATTTCTCATTCTTTTTTCCTTGCCCTGAAGCTTCTTGCTCGCCAGTGAATTACACACATTGCAGCGACACAGTGCCATCTAGTGGCTGATACAAACATAGGTCAACATGCTACATCTCCCTTCTTAAAAAAAAACACAACTCAGGCTTGTAAAATTTCTAAGGCAACTGAAATTACAGGAATAACATCCTGAGCACATCCATTGATAACATAGCATTCGACTCAATACTGGCTATATCACAAACATAATAAACAGATGCATTTGGTGACATCATTGGAACAACAAACATGTAAACAGCTTTTGTTTTGTTTGTTTGTTTTTTTTTTGTTTGTTTGTTTTTTTTAGGGCAGCGATCCGCCTGCACCCTTTACAATATTACAGGTCCAAGACCTGTCTTGGTTTGGTAACACGCCCATATCGAGTCGTGTATCCAGGTGTTGTAATGTCTTCACCAGGGGGCTCCACAGGCGGGGGTTGAGATACCACAGGGCTGTCATCGCTGATGCCTGTTGGTTGAATGAACTCCTCACCTCCTACGCTGTTCCTGCTTCTGCGGAGGTGTCGGCGGTTACGCCGGTAAACTTGTCCTGTATCTGTGGTTATGTTGTAGCTTCTGGACGTGTCGGCACAACTTGTGACCACAGCTGGCTTCCAGGAACCGTCTTGTTGCCGGAACCGGACCGGTGTGCCAGGACATAGTTGAGGCAGAGGTCGGGCGGCTTTGTTGAAATAAGTCTGCTGGCGCTGCTGGCAGACCTCTCTCCTCTCACGCACTGTTTGCTGGCAAACTACTTGGGGTGCCAGCTGTTTTGGTGTTGCAGGGAGGATGGAGCGAAGTCTCCGGCTCATGAGTAGTTGTGCAGGCGACTTTAAGTTGTCCACAGGGGTGTTCCGGTATTCTAATAGGCTCAAGTAGGGATCCTTATGTTCCTCTTTGGCCTTGTCCAGAAGTTTCTTTGCTGTCTGGACTGTTTTCTCGGCTAGACCATTGCTCTGTGGGTAATGGGGACTAGTAGTGGTGTGGGTGAAACTCCATGACTTTGCGAACTGTTGAAACTTACTGGAAGCATAGCACGGACCGTTATCACTAATCACCGACTCTGGAATACCATGCCTAGCCATGGCTGACTTTAGTTTGTGGATCACTGCTTCTGCAGTGCAGCTGCGCAGTCTTTCCAACTCGAAGAATCTACTGTAGTAATCTACCATGATGATGTAGTCTTCCGAGTTCCAAGTGAACAGATCGGTGGCTATGACCTGCCACGGTCGTTCTGGTATTGCATGTGACAACAGGGGTTCCTTGGGGTTAGCAGCTTGTCTCTCCTGGCATGTGCTGCAGGCTCCGACTGCTTCCTCAATCTGCTTTCCCATGCCTGGCCAAAACAGAAGGTCTCTGGCTCTGTTTTTGCTCTTTTCTATACCCATATGGCTGGAATGAATCCGATCTATCATGTCCTTTCTGAGCCTTTTTGGGATGATCATTTTCTCTCCTTTAAACATGATCCCGTCTATCAGTGAGATCTCATCCCTGTGGTTCCAAAACTCCTGAATGTCAGGCGGGCATTGAGACCTTTTATCTGGCCATCCACTCAATGTGGTCCGTCTCAGGCTGTTGAGCTGAGGATCTTGGGCTGTTTCGTTTCTTATCTCTGAGAGTCTCTGATCACTGACAGGCATGTTGCTGAGGACTGAGTGGATCTGCGCATCCATCCCGTCACATAGTGATTTGTCGTGAAACTCTATGGATTTCCGGGAGAGCGTGTCGGCTACCGGGATGTCTTTCCCTGGCTTGTGGATGATGCTGATGTCGTACTTTTGCAGCTGTATTATCATCCTCTGTAGCCGTGGTGGTGCTGATGCTAGTGGTTTTTTGAGTATGGACTCGAGTGGCTTGTGGTCCGACTCAATGGTCACATGTCGACCGTACATGTACTCGTGGAACCGCTTGCAACCAAAGAGAACAGCATACAGCTCTTTTTCTATTTGGGCATAGTTCTGCTCAGTGCTGTTAAGTGACTTGGATGCGTAGGCAACTGGCTTGCCGTCCTGCAGCATCACAGCACCGAGGCCACTTTTGGATGCATCGACCTGGAGTCGTAGCGCTTTCTTGGGGTCGAAGAAGGAGAGAACTGGGCCTGGTTCTTTAGTGATCAGCTCCTTCATTCGTTGAAAGGCTCTGTCATGGTTCTTGTCCCATACAAACTCACTGTCCTGCTTTAACAGCTGGCGGAGCGGAGCATTTATCTCTGACAGGTGTGGGGCAAATCTTGCTAGATAATTAACCATCCCCAGCACTGTTTCCAATTCCGCCCTGTTCTGTGGGGGCGCCATGTCTTGGACTGCTTTTACTTTTTGTGGATCTGGTTTCAGCCCTTCGTGTGACAATGTGTGACCGAAGTAACTGACCTCTTTGACGCAGATGGTGCACTTGTCAGGGTTCAGTTTTACACCTCTCTCTCTGCTGCGCTGCAGCATGGCCCTCAGGTTGTCGTCATGCTCCTGTTTGGTTTCTCCGAAGACCAGTACGTCGTCCACAATGGCTGCCACGCCCCTCAGGCCCTCGTAGGTCTCGTCCACGCATCGCTGGAACTCATCCTGAGCTGAGATTATGCCGAATGGCAACCTGAGGAAGCGGTACCTGCCAAACACAGTATTAAATGTGGTTAACAGAGATGATTCGTGGCTTAGCTTAATGGCCCAGTAGCCTGATCTGGCGTCCAAAACACTGAAATACTTGGCCCCAGCAAGTTTTGTGGTGACATCCTCTAAGGTGGGTAGAGGGTAATGGGGTCTTTGTATAGCCTTGTTGAGGGGTCTGGGGTCCAGACATACTCTGAGTCTGCCTGTCTTGGGTTTTTCCACGACAACAAGTGCATTCACCCAGTCCGTAGGATCTGTGACCTTGCATATGATTTGGTTCCTTTCCATGTTGTCGAGCTCGTCTTTGAGTCGGGCTCGCAGAGCAATGGGAATCCGACGAGGTGGGCTGACTGTGGGTGCAACGTCTGGATTTACATGGAAACTGCATTCACCAGAAAATTCTCCTATCCCTTTGAATACGTCTGCATATTCGTCTAGTATTGCCTGTGAACTGTTGGTTGTCTTGCCTCTTTCCTCCGTCACTGCCATCACAATCCTTACCAGGTAAAGGTCACGGCAAGCTTTCATTGCTAATACAGGTGGGGCGCTTGTGTTAACAACATGGAATTCCAACGTGCAGGTCTTGTCTTTGTGTTTGCATTTTAACTGGCATTTTCCTTCCACGCTGAGTGAGTGTCCCCCATAATCTGTGAGCTTGTGTGTGACAGGCTTCAGTGTCACGTGTGGGAAGAGTGTCTGGAACATGTTAGCTGGAATTGTGTTTGCTTGCGCCCCAGTGTCAACTTTAAACCTCACTGTCTGTGGGGGGGAACCAAGCTGCATGTCTGCATATGCTTGCTCATCCTTTCTTCCTTCATTTTCTATGGTGATGCTATCAATGTAGAAACAGTCTTGGTCCTCATCTGTGTCCATAGTTGACATTTCTATGTTCTCTCTCACAGTGTGTACTGATTTGAGGTGGGCTTTTGTCTGCGAAGGGAGTCTTGACCTGCATGCTCTTGCAAAATGGTTCATTTTCTTGCATTTTGCACATTGCTTCCCTTTTGCTGGGCAGATGTCTTTATTACTGTGTTGTCCGGCACAATAGCTGCACGTTTTTAGTGTTGCATTAGCGTGTTCTTTTGGTCTCACGCTTCTTGTTTGATATTCTTGTCTGTGCGATTTCCTGCCGATGGCGTGCACAGTTTCTTGGCCCCTGGAGTGACCCATAGTTTTTAGCTGTTGCTTTGCTAGCTCGTGTGATCGTGCTATATCTATAGCTTTCTCTAGTGTGAGCTCTGCGCCTTGGCTGAGTAGCTTTTCTCGGACGTGTGGCGAGTTAGTGGCAAATACAATGCGATCCCTGACCATTTCATCTGTATTTGGGTACCCACAGTCTTTAGCAAGTAGTTTCAGTTCCGTAATAAACTGTTCAAATGTCTCATTTTCACCCTGCATCTTTTCATGAAACTTATATCGGGCGTAGATTGGGTTAGCTTTCGGTATGATGTAATCAGTGTACTTATCGTAGTACGTCTGAAGCTTTCGGGAGTCGTCTGCGGTGAGCGTCCACGTGTTGTAGACGTCCCGTCCTTTCTCACCGACCCATAGAAGAAGGTAGCTGCATTTGTCTGCCTCCTCCTTCCCCCGAAGAGGACCAGCGAACATTAGCTCGGCGTGCTGCTTGAAACGCCGCCATGCCTCGGGCAGGTTGCTGGAGTCCCAATCCATACGCGGTGTGGGAACGCCGTAAGCCTCCATGTCTGCGCTGTCCGACGGCGAGGGATTGCGTAGAATCCGCTACTCTGACACCATGTGTTGTTTTTGTATGTATACCGAGCTTCTTATTAACTGCACGCACACACTGATCTCTGCTCCGCTTCCACTTTATTTCTCATTCTTTTTTCCTTGCCCTGAAGCTTCTTGCTCGCCAGTGAATTACACACATTGCAGCGACACAGTGCCATCTAGTGGCTGATACAAACATAGGTCAACATGCTACACATACAGCTTTGTTTGAGAGAAATGAAGGAGAACATATTTTGTTCATTTGTTCGTTTGTTTCTACACGAGCTTTGTGTGATTTAATAAGTATCTGAGGCTGAGACCACATGACTGTAAAACATGATTGTTGGGCTTCATTTCTGTACTGAACAGTCATTTTAAGATTAGCTAGTAAATAAAAATTATGTTGTTCATGAGACTAAAGTCAGTGTAAATATAATATTGCCAATATTATAGTTATTATATTAATCATTATTAGTTATTACAGCAGTGAACTTGAACAATTCACGTGAACAATTCACTTTTATTGTCACATCACATGTGCAGGTACACTGGGCAACAGCACCGCCTACAACTGCAAAGCTCTCCAGCGAGTAGTGCGGTGCTCTGAACGGATAATTGGAGGTGAGCTTCCCTCCCTCCAAGACATCTACAGGAAGTGGTGCCTGAGGAAAGCGGGGAGGATCATCAAGGATTCCAGTCAACCCAGCCATAAACTGTTCAGACTACTTCCATCAGGAAGGAGGTTCTGCAGCATCCGGTCCCGTACCAGACTGAGAGACAGCTTCTTCCATCAGGCCATCAGACTGCTGAACACGTCATAGACACCTCACCTTCACTACTGGAACTTCAACATTATGCACTACATACCGTACAGTAATGCCACTGTTTTGCACATGTCTCAACTCTGTATATTTTATATATATTTATTATTGTTTACTCTATTTAATTTGTAAAATATGTGTACACACACACACACACACACACACACACACACACACACACACACACACACACACACACACACACACAGGAAAATATTTAGTATACACATCCAGAAATGCATATACTATTATATATTGTACATATATTTATTAGTTTCAGATGTAGCCATTCTTGTATTTTGCTGTTTACATTATTGTATTTTGCACACCTCTGTTGCTTGTGAAGCTCGCACACAAGAATTTCACTCACATGTGCTGTACCAATGTACCTGCACATGTGATGTGACTATAAAAGTGATTTGATTTGATTTGATTTGGTAAATGGCCTGCATTTGTATAGCGCTTTTCTAGTCCATAGGACCCCAAAGCGCTTTACACTACATTCAGTCATTCACCCATTCACACACACATTCACACACTGGCGATAGCAAGCTACATTGTAGCCACAGCTGCCCTGGGGCGCACTGACAGAGGCGAGGCTGCCGGACACAGGCGCCACCGGGCCCTCTGACCACCACCAGTAGGTAAACATGGGGTTAGTATCTTGCCCAAGGATATTTGGCATGCAGCCTGGGATCGAACCACCGACTGATTAGTGGCTGACCTGCTCTGCCACTTGAGCTACAGCCACCCTGGTACAGCCAGTGTTGGGTAAGTTACTTTAAAATAGTAACTTAGTTACATTACTAGTTACTTCTCTCAAAAGTAACTCAGTTACTTCAAGTTACTCGTTACTTTCAAAGTAACTAGCTACTAGGGAAAGTAACTTTGGTTTTACTCAGAATTCTCTTGTTAATGTGTTTCTTCCATAACTTTGCCAGTCTTCTAGCTTGCTTACTTGCCACAAGTGCACTGTGCCACCCACCAATAGACAGGAAAAGATAATGTGCATATTTCCACGAGAGAAATCCCACGCCTGGACCGTCATTGACTGCTGCCATGATTCTAGCCTACGTCACAGCGTCATGTGCGCCTTTTACATCCAACACAAAAACTGACGTCGTGGTGCTTTGATTGTACTCAGAACTCGGAAATTCTGCCTTCTGAATAGGAAGATGTAGGCAACACCAGACTGCAGATGCAGGAAAAGGTGTTTTGTTTCCTTTGCAGAAGATCTCGGTGACCACAGGGGGTGAGGATCCTGGAGGCCCGAGACAAGAGAGGGACCGAGAAAACCTAAGCTTACACATGGAGTGTTCTCGAATGGGAGCTGGTGTTTATTACTGGACCAATTAGATGACATGAGGTTGTCTGATTTGCTGAGCCAGCACACAATGTATTGCGACCTCTGGTGTTCCAGAGGTCGAGAGAGGGAGTGTGGAGCAGGGAAATTATTTTACTGCTATTGTTAAATAATCATCATCATTACTATTGCATTAATAATAGAATCTGCAGCATTGATATTGTATTCAGAGGTTTAAACAGTGTGTGTCTTTTAGAAAGACTAAGTGCAGCAGGCTGACAGGAAGTTGCAGAGAGTTTGCAGAAGAGAAAGCAGAAGTGAAAGCAGAGTCTAAGTATTCTGAGAACCAGGTTAGACGAGGCTATTTGAATTACTAGGTTATTCAAATTGTCTGTTATACTTTTATATTCTTTTATTAAGCTCTTAGTAGAGGTTCTTGATTAAAACATTTATTTAGTAGATGACATATACATAGTCTCAGTTAGGTTGTTACACATAAGGATGAGCCTCTGTTCTGGTGAAAGGTCAGAAGTGCAACAGGTGAATTGAGAAAGAGCATTTAAGGACAAGACAGTAAGTGAGAGGTGACATAGAGGCTGAGTGAGGTTGTGACATACACCCACACACACACATGAGTTAGATTTATTTATAGGAAAGAGGTTAGTCATGTCTGGTTGTAACTGTGAAAGTGTCTCTGTAAACGAGGAACCGTTCCTTGTTGTCTCGGCAAGAAAGAGGAACAATTCACTTCAAGACAAGAACTGAAAGGTAGACAGGAAGTACCGGCCATGAAAATAGAAGACGATGTTCTTTCGAACTGTGTTAAAAGTCATTGTGGTTTTGATTTGACGTATGTATATATCCTGTCTGGGACGTATGAAGGGGCGTCATTAAATCAAACCCTGATGCTATAAAAATCTGTGTATGCTTTGATTAAGTCGAAGATCAATTGCTGTCTGCGTACAGAGTTGTTCTTCCCACACGTGTGTATTCATTAAAATCATTGTTTGACCAAGATCTTCTGGACCATGGTTGTTTGTACTCTCCTTCCTCAATATCTGAACCTTAACATTTGGGGGCTTCGTCCGGTGCTTGAGGAGGGAGGTGTAGACGGTGAAATTCGGTGGTCCGTTGTGGTCAGACAGGCAGGCGTGACCCGGCAACCAAACTGAGGGGACAGGCGCCTTTAAAAAGAGGTAGGCACAGGCCTGTTGATTCTATCCGAAGTGTGCTGAATTGGATGATAAAATTAAATGTCTATTCAGTAAAAGTTGCCGGTAAATGTCTGCTTTGATTTTGATGAGAATCTTATGACAGTACTGAGGATTTAAAGCAGTTGGACTGCTGGAAATGATTGAATGCGGTTGGACCGCTAAAAGGATTTAATACGGTTGGACCGTGTAAAGCAGTTGGACTGCTGAGTGAATTTAGTTTAATAGGTAATTGGTGAAGTGTTTGTGACAGTAAAGTCTCAATTGAATATAAAGCCGGGCTTGGACATCAATAGAATTGCTGGTGTGATTTTATGGGGTGTTTTCAAAGTAATTAAAGTTTTTAGGACGGGAGCGGGGCTCCTAGGACTGCACCAAGTTCAGGGGTGGGAACCCCCTCCCTTTTCCAGACGTGGGAAAGGGTCCTCCGGCGTGAGGTTATCCCAGGTGGCACCTGCCAATGACTTGGGACCTTGGTTCAAAATAGCCACTGGTATTTACCAGTTTGTCGTCCGGGACGACGGGGTGCAGTGTTTGGACAGTAGAAACCGGGTTTCGGGCGTGAAACCTTAACTTAAAACTTCGGGGAAAGCCTTGGCTGTGTAATGCCAAAAATAGAGCTTCAGGCAAAGTTTGGGTTGGTTAACGCTTATAAATTTATTTAGGAAATAGGAATCGGGCCACGGTCCGGGACCGAGACTGGTTAATTGGTCGCAAAAAACTCAGGGAGTTTATCGGTTGGACCGTTATGTTAAATTTGTCGAAATTCGGTAGGTGTTAAAAGGCCTAAAATCTGTGCAGTTGTAAATATAAGACGTCTGTGTAATATAAAATATTTGGTGTGAGAGGAGGCTGTGTCGAGTCAGTAATGCACTGACTGCCTGCTGCTATTTTTAGACGGAGTGTGTGTGAGTGTGAAAATGCAAATGAGTAAGTAGTGAACTGTTTAAGCCATAGCTGGTTTTACAAATACTGCTGCAAACATTGTTGAGTGTGTGTTTAAATGCCATTTATGTTTATTAGAGGACTATTAAATAAAGTATTGAGTTGCCGTAGTGGATGTATAGTAATTGACTGAAGTTGGATGTAGATATATAAATATATTGAGTGCACTGTATATACTTAAGACTAACATATTACTTCTTTCCAGCAGTAGTTGCTGGTGTGTTTTATTTTTTCAATTTCTTGTGTGTGCGGTGAGAATTAATAGAGGTTTCAATCGTTTTTTCTTTGTTTTTGTTTACTTGCTCTTTCTGATTATGACAAGCATGTCTAAAATACTCTTAGGAAAGCGTGTTTTGAGTTATATTCCTCAACTCTAGTCACAGTTTAAGTGTGTGAATGCGGTGAGTAGAAGGTTTTGAATGATAAATAAAGGTGTGAGAGGATTATGAAATCATTGTGTGATTGATGCTACATTTTAGATCAAAAGTTAGTAGAATTACAGAGGGTCTGTAGATTGTAAAATAAGTTTGATTAGCCTGCAGAAACAGCAAAGCAGCTTGAGCTGCTCTGAGCAGCTGCGTGCTGTGTGTGTGTAACAGGAAATGGTGTGGGTGACAGGAAGTTTGCATGCCCATATAAGGTGACAAGTGAGCACCCAGAGAGATAAGTTAGACTCTAGCCAAATGAAGCGAAGGGAGGTTTTAAGAAAATAAATGAAAAAGATATTAATCGTATGCTTTAGTGTGTCAATACAGGTTACAGATGAATAAAGGTGGACTTCTCTCAACCTGGAATTTTGAGTACGGCGCCAAAACCAGTAGAGTAGCATAATTGGGAGAAAACAGGCCGGATTTTGGCTTAAAATCTTACAGCTTGACCTCGCACTTGTCCCCATCCTGAGAAGAAGCTCAAAGGACAGTTAATCTCCTGATGAAGACCAACAGAACATCGTGGATTTGAGAAGAATTAATAGCAGGCGAAAGTCAGTGCTACTGAACCTTTGACACTGTCGACTGGTGACATCAGTAGCAGCATGTAAGGAACCACGAGGTGGAAACATGTACTGTAAATTACAGGCTGGGCAGTTGAACAGTGGGAAAATGAGCTGTGGAAAGCACTGGACACTGATTGTCAGATTTGCCATGCTTGGAGTAATCTTGAAAGAGACGACTGAAAGGATCAACAGAGAAGAAGAAACCACGTGATGAAACATGCACGGTGGACTGCAGGCTGGTAAGAACAGTGTGATATGACTGTTTAAAGGCACTGAATGTGATATTTTGCCAGGCTGGGACTTAATCCAAAAGGAAAATACTGAAGAGAAACAGAGAAGAAACAGACTGTGTTTGCTGGAGAATTCAAGACAACAAAAGGACACTGAGAGAAGTGGAAAGGGACCAGGGACCAGTGAGAGGTAAAGCCGGACGAGTTCGACTGCGAGAATACAGGGTGTAATTGGACTGAAAGTGAAGCCTGAACTCATGATGGTTTAGAGATGTCCACCGTCACAAACAAAGAGGTAAACAAGAATAGAAAACACATAGACAAAGTGTTACATGTGAAATTATTTCTGGAAAGAATAAGTGAGATAGTTTTGAATTAAGAAATCAGTGAAAAGATGCATGAATTAAACCTGATTATAACATATAGAGGCAATGAAGAAAGCAGCTTACACTCACTGAACATTAACATACATAGCAATGAAGACCTGCTTACACTTATACACATAACATAAGTTGATATTTCTGACCAGAGAGAGGGAAACAGGTAGTTTAAGTACTCATGATAATAATGAAAATGTCTCAGTTGTGTTTCTTTAGGGGCGAAACAGACCTGGATCAATTCTCCACATGCAGCGATCGGAAGAAACCTGTAGGTTAACTTGACTGGACATGCTAAGGCAAGTTTCTGGTTGAATTGTTCACAGCGCCATGTCTCCACAAACCTGACAAGTGGGCCCTAACTTCTGGCTGAGGAGCAGGAATGCTGTTAATAAGGTGGGAACTTAAAATTTGGGTTAGTAAATTTGGGAAAGAAAACTGACGGCTTAAGTGGAGAATTATGAAGGAGTCTGACACACTGCAAAAGCAACATATGCAAATTCACATACACAAGCAGAAAATGCATTAACCCTACAAAGACAGGACAAGCTCGTGGAGATTCATGCATAGACATGGATTAAACCTGGCTTAGAACACAAACATACGCAATGAAGAACAGCTTGCTATTTTCGTATGAGTGATAGAATGGTGTGAATGTTTAATAAAATACATTTGAGTTTGAAATTGAGGAATAACTCAGAGAAGTTATATCACAAAGGGAGTGAGTTATGAAAACAAAAAAGTGATTAAAGTAGTTTTAAAACAGTGACTTAGGAGTGCTCTGGTACTGAGTGATCAACACTAGTGATCACTGTAGAAAGAAATAAAATAAAATATAAGTTGGTAATGTTTAAACATATGTTTCTCTGGTTATGGCAACTTCTTGAGAGATGACTCAGTATGCAAATTGGCTGGAGTGAGTGGTGACGAAGAAGCTTCCTGTGTGTGTGTGTGACTGAGGCTTTCAGAAGAGGAAGTATGGCAGAGAAGTGAAGTGCAGATTTGGGTAGGAAATTTATAGTTTATATGTTGTCGTAAGGGGGTTTTATGCTGAATTTAAATATGTTAAGGTGCATAAAGGGGGTGATTGTTGTGTGCAAATTGTGTGGTTTTAATGAGACTTTCGGTGTATTGAGGAGGTGAAATTATGTGGTGGCAAAACTTGTGTGTTTAAGGTTGTTGAGGTTGTTGTGGTGATGGGTTGATTCTGTCAGTTAGGTTAGGGTTGTTGTTGTTGTTTTTTTTTCTTTTTTCTAAATGACATCAGAAACAGCAGTATGCGACATTACGTGATGGCAGAGCTTCAGTTCATCCTTTGTCATTTTTTTTTTTTTTTTTTTTAAATAAATAGGACAGGGGGAATGAATGAGAGAGAGAGGGGGAGAGAAAGAAAGAAAACCAAAGGGGAGAAGAGACGGTGAGAAGGGGGGGGAAGAGAGAGAAAAAAAAAAAACTCCTGGGTCACCTGTATGGAGAAAAAACAAACAAACAAACAAACAAAAACAAACAGAGGAGACAGCAAACAACAAAGAGCAACATAATAATAGAGAAAACAAAGCACCATCACAATAAACTAGCTAGTCATAGATATCAGTATTTACTAAGTAATAAACGATATTGTGCAGCACGCAAGATAGACAGCGCACAGTGTGCTTTGAGGCAGCAGCCAAGAAAGCTTTAGTCCGCGTCTGTGAATACCCATGTGTGCATACCTGTGTGGATCAGCATGCTTGCATTCCAAAGGTTTCTCCATGTAATGATCTGCTAGGGAGTGTGGGGGGGCCACAGCCCCGTCCTCCAGGGTGTGAAGCGGGTATGGAGGAGATCAAAACTCCAGACATCCAGAGGCCCCCAGAACACAAGAGACCATGGAAGACCAACAGAGGGGCAGCCGCGCCACTGTCCCAGTAAGAGCTGAGGAGAGTCCCAGATGAGGGCTCGCCCAGCAGCCGCGGAGCAGAAGTCAGGGGGAGTTGCAGTGACGCGCCCGTGAGCTCCGCCGGCCCCCAGCTGCGCCTGAGTGACCGAGCCCTAGGCCGAGAGGCCGGGGGCACCCCACCTCCAAAGGGGCCCGAGCGAGCCCCAGGCCCCAGGCCCCGACAAGCGGCCGCCAAGGAGTGAGCCGGTGTGTACCCGGACGCCCACCCCCAGACACAAAGAACCACCAACACACCGACACCTGAGGGAGTCCGCCACCGGCAGGGGAAGTGGTGGTGGGTGGAGATAGGCCTCCAAACCTTGGAGGGCCTGAGGTGTCCCCAGAGAGGTGGCGTCTGATACCCAACCTGACATATAGACACAGACATACAGGCACACACAGACACAAACATCCATTCCCACCCTCATGCTCTCATATGCACTCACTCCACACTCAACCAACGTGGAGACAGACATAAAGAGACGCTGTACATACAATCACACTCCCCAAGCGTACTCTACAAACCGGGTCTAGGTACCCTTGCCCCTGGAGGGGGGAATTGCACCCAGACCCAGGTGGTGTTACCCTTTTCCCTGCGGTGGGGAGAGGCAGACCACCCCGACTCCGCAGCAGCAGGGAGGCCCCACACCCCAGACCGCAGTCGGACGGCCAACTCCTCCTACTAGCCCTCCCGCTCCAGCAGGCCGCAGAGAATGGGGGTGGGAGAAGACTCCAAACCTCCCTCCACCCGCTCATTGTAGTGTTGATGCATATGTGTTCTAAGGTGCAATTAAAACCCAGGAGGGCATGGAGCTACCTGCCAAGGAGCAGCAGGTAAGCGCATAGTCCCTCCTGCTAACCCTCAATGACTAAGTGTATTTAAAATTGAGAGGTGGGCAACGACGTCAGGGGTGAGGTATACACCCTGATGGTGATTTGGACTCCGTGATTGTGCCCACCCCCAAGATCCTATATGTATGTGTAATGAGAGTGTGAATAATGTGAATGTCTAAGTTGTGGGATAAAATTGAGGCAGAGGCAGCCAGAAGGGGACAGGGGGGGGTAGCCTCCTCTGCACCCTGGTGACATACCCCCACTCCAAGGCCCTGCATGTATGGGTGGTTGTGGAGGAGCGGGAAGAAGGAGGCAGCTGGAGATGGGGAGGGAAGGAAGGGAGGGGCAGGTTTTTGTTTTTAATAGAGGGAGTTTTAGGAAACATGGACATGTCTGAGAGGGGCCCATTATTTTGTAACAGTGCACTTAAAGAAAACCTGTCAGGTGATTTTGTTTTGTGTTTTGTGAGCTAATAATCAGCTCTATTTTTCCTTATTTTTGTTCTAAGCAGTCCTGCAACAGCACTGAAAATTCTCGGGAAGAGCAAATATAAGGTGGGCTTTCCAGATTACAACTGGCTGAGGAGAAAGCTACCTGTGGGGACTGATCAGGTCGTAAGTCCCTGTTTAAAAGGATTGTAGCGAGTCAATCCAGCCCAAAAGCATAAAGAAATATTTTCCTATGGAAAATAGAACAAATGACTGAGCTCATTTTGCTGAGGGTGGAGAATCTGATCTGAGGCTCCACTATTAGCAAATATATGGTGTGACTGCATGTGAGTGAATGTGTGTGACTGGATGAAGGTTGGGATGAATAAATGTGGACAAACAATTGGCTTTTACCAGAGAAAATTTCTGTTTTGTTGACTGGGGTTAGATTATGGGATTATAGTATATTGTTGGGAGAATGCCAAATGTTAAAGGGGAAACATTTTTGATGTAACTCAGTTACCATTAATTGAAGAAACACATGACTGATAATTGTTCTGTTTTAAGTTTATTTGTATGACATAGATTGGATCATGAGTGGGGAAAACTGTGCATTTTAAGTTTTGTATAGTATTTTGACACATGAAATGTGTCAAAATAAAGGGGGAATTTAGGGTTTAATAATTTAGGATTATATTAGGACTTTTTTGGTTCTTATTATGCGTAATTACGTTTGGGGGTTTTTTGGTCATTTGGATATGGTAAAACTGAAATTGTTATTTTTATGTTAAGGTTAAAGGATTAAAGTGAACTGAATCCTGTTTAGAAGATACAATGCCGGTTTTTCAAAGCTGTGAATAAATCTTAGAGGGAAAATTAATGAGGGTTGAAGGAGGAGAACAGGTTTGATTTCTTTTTTGATTTCTAGAAGAAGTGGTTATAATGTAGGCTTACACATACAGATATTACACAGATTAAAGGGGAGAGCTTATACGTAGAAATGATTTTTATACATATTGCATTTTGTGCCTTTAAAGGAGTTGTGGCTCAATTCGTCTCTGGAGGGTCACGAGCCTTTGGCTAGCGCTATGATTAGCCAATCTACTGTGAGGATGATATGAGTTAATTGAAGGATTGCACGCGCTTACAGACACAGAGTCCAGAAACACACATGACAGTATTGATTCCAGGGGAAAAGGCCTCAAATTGATTTAGCTTTTAACTGAACTTAAAGAAGGACCAAAGAGGAAGGAAAGCATATATTTTGGTTAAATCTGATAAATTAGAATTAGAAGGTATTGTTACATTAAAAGGAGCAAAATGAAATAAAAAGGCTATATCAAAAACAGGTTATAACATAGAAAATGGGAGGTTAAAATGAAGTTAGTGTTAACACACAGGAGTTGTTTTTAGGCAGCATTTAGCTATGATGAAATTTATGCATGAGTAATTGCTTATATGCTTAAACTTAATTGATTAAAGTGGTTGTTTTCTTTTGGAGCTTTTAGTAGAATAGGCGCTTATAATGATTTTCGTGTTAAAAAAGTGACTTAAGATTAGAGTGAAGGCACTTGCAGCAGCGACAGTTTGTGTACAGGATGTTGATTATCAGATAAGGGAAAAATAGAGCGAGCAACCGAACGTGAAAGCAGCGCTTAAAGAGTTTTAACATGATGAGTAACGTTGAAGAATATATATAAATACAAGTCAATAAGTTAAGAACATAATTAGGATCAGGCTTTTGATTACAGAGTCCAGGTGCAGGAAAAGGTGCAGGAAAAGGTGTTTTGTTTCCTTTGCAGAAGATCTCGACGACCACAGGGAGGTCCAAGGCCTGATGAACCACCAGAGAGGGACCGAGAAAACCTAAGCTTACACATGGAGTGTTCTCGAATGGGAGCTGGTGTTTATTACTGGACCAATTAGATGACATGAGGTTGTCTGATTTGCTGAGCCAGGACACAATGTATTGCGACCTCTGGTGTTCCAGAGGTCGAGAGAGGGAATGTGGAGCAGGGAAATTATTTTACTGCTATTGTTAAATAATAATATAATCTGTAGCATGGATATTGCATTCAGAGGTTTAACAGTGTGTCTTTCAGAAAGGCTAAAAGTCACAGGCTGACAGGAAACAGGCTTGCAGAGAGTTTGCAGAAGTGAAAGCAAAGTCTAGGTTATTCAAAAGATTCTGTTATACTTTTATATTTTTATATTAAGCTTTTAGTAGAGGTTCTTGATTAAAACATTTATTTAGTAGATGACACATACATAGTTTCAGTTCGGTTATTACATATCTGAGAGTGGTTTCTGTCTCTCTGTCTGGTTAGAGGTCAGGAGCTAGTCGGCGAGGTGAAACAGGGTGCAATTGATGTCAACACATACACACACACATTAGTTAGATTTATATATAGGAAAGAGGTTAGTCATGTCTGGTTGTAACTGCGAAAGTGTCTCTGTAAACGAGGAACCGTTCCTTGTTGTCTCGGCAAGAAAGAGGAACAATTCACTTCAAGACAAGAACTGAAAGGTAGACAGGAAGTACCGGCCATGAAAATAGAAGACGATGTTCTTTCGAACTGTGTTAAAAGTCATTGTGGTTTTGATTTGACGTATGTATATATCCTGTCTGGGACGTATGAAGGGGCGTCATTAAATCAAACCCTGATGCTATAAAAATCTGTGTATGCTTTGATTAAGTCGAAGATCAATTGCTGTCTGCGTACAGAGTTGTTCTTCCCACACGTGTGTATTCATTAAAATCATTGTTTGACCAAGATCTTCTGGACCATGGTTGTTTGTACTCTCCTTCCTCAATATCTGAACCTTAACAGTTGCTAACTCCGGGTCCGATAACAGGCACCACACCCACAGTAGATGTGCTCGGTGTGAGGTCTCGCAGCAAGCTATCAAATGCTGCGGATTTTTCGGCTTTTAAAAAAAACGCTATATGTCGCCAGGTGTTTCATCAGATTTGAGGTGTTAGCTCCTTTGCACAGTATCACAGTATCACCTTAAAGCACTTGTTGCAGGCTGCAGAGTTTGCATATTTTGCTGTGAAGTACAGCCAGACTTTGACAGCTTCGCCTTGGTCATTTTTAATCTATAGCTCTGCTCTAAAAGAACGTACGTACCTGGACCTGCCTACTATCCTCGGAAACGTAAAATGATTGGCTAGAAGTGTATCACAGCTCAGGAAAAAAAAAGCACCGAAATAAAGCACCGAAATGTGCGCTACTTTTCGGTCTGGTTACTACCGTTTATGTCAGAACCGGTGCCATCATGGCACTGGATACCGGGAACCATCCCTACTGGTGACACACCCGCACCCCAAGCCCTACTTGTGTGGGTGGGTGTGATGGTGCAGGAAGAGGGAGGCAGCCGGGGATGGGGAGGAAAAGATGGGAGGAGCAAGATACCCCTCCCTGGGGCCAGCTCCCCCACTGACCCCAGTAGGCAACCCCCGTCCTTTGGCAACACCAAGGCAAGGGAGCCCAGGCCTATCCTACGGCAACAGGACCCGGGGCAGCCCACCCGACCCCACCGCAGAGGAAACTGTACCCACCTTAACATTCAGTCATCTCCCAGACTGCACAATAAAGCAGACACCCAGCTTAAGTTTATTCTCCACCTCTCCTGTGACTCTCCCCCAACTGCAGAGTGGACTCCTGCAAGGATGGAACAAACTCCCTGTCAGTTGAAGAGCCCCCTAGTTAGGCCGATGCGCCGGAGGCCCCCTGCTGTGCCCCTGTGCACCCACCGGCCCACAACCTCAGCGATGCACCAACAAGGACCTAAGCCCCCAAGACCCAGCCAGAGCCCTAGCATGGAGGCGAAGCACCCCCGAACCCCAAGCCCCCACGCCTGCCCCGGATCCACTCAGCGGCAGCCAGACTACAAGGCCAGTAACCTACGTCCGCCAGCACAGACCCTCCCCCAGCCCTGCTGCACACAGCCGCAAGAGCAACCAGAGTCACTAACCAGGTTATGACCACAACCCCTGGGTTAAGCCATCCAGTGATTACGTCCCTAGGGATTCTAGCCTGTCCCTACCTCCACATCAACCAAAATGGCGAAGGCGGGACCAAACATCGATCCCCCACCCCCGCTAGGTGATGGAGCCGATCAAAGTAGCCCAGAGGGATTGATGTAATGTGGCGGTAGAGGCTGTCTCGAGACTAATGTGATCTATTAGATGGTTTCTGTATTGGCTAGAGTTACGATTATTTTTATTTTTCCAGTTCATGATGTAGCCGGATGGGCTACTCGCCCTTCTTTTTCTCTCTCTCTCGCTCGCTCTACCACCCTCGCTCTCTTTCCGCTGCACTCACTCCATGTATCATGTGATTGGGTTAATTAGGAACCCACCTGCATATTGATTACAGGGTGGTGTTTACCTGTATAAAGGGAAGCCGGTTTTTTTGTTGGATCATTCCTCCCGAGCTTCTGGTGCGATACAGCAGTAAATGCTGGCCTATTGGTTAATTTACCGATACAATCGGATTATGTGACTGCTACAGGTAGGCCTCCTTTCGACCTCTTTCTCTCAAAAGTCAGTAACTGGTAGTCATAATTCTGCGGCCCGCTATAGCGCGGCTGTTTCTCTTTCGTTACTCCAGCTGTGGTGGAGAGACGCGTGAGTTGCGTGAGTTGCGTGAGTTGCGTTCACCGTACAGTATAGCGCCTCCAGTCTTGGGGTAAGCCCGCTTATATTATAGCTGCTAGTATTTCTAAATTAGAGACGATTAAGGTTATCTTTGCCTTTTTTGTTTGTAGGGTTTGATTGCTGCCGCACCTTCTCAGGAACCAACTGCCTGATTTTTAAGCAAAGAGTCGAGACGCCTGCCTAGCTGCTGTCTTGTCTTATCTTGTTTTTATTAAGTAGGCTTACCCTTTTTTTTGGTTCACCTGGTGTTCTTCTATTTTATTTTGGACTGTTGCTCGTACCCATGCTTCTGTGATCGGGCTGAAGTGACTCTCTGCCCGAGTGTCGTGCTGGGACTCTAAATCACCTGGGTTGCCGGTCTCAGCCGGTGGGGAGCCAGACCGGCCTATGCCTGAGAATAATTATTACCAGCACGAGTGGTAGTTTGACCCGTGGGGTATAAGCCTTTCCTGTGTGTGTGTGTGTGTGTGTGATTTCTTTTATTAAAGTTATTAAAGTGTGTTTTAGTTTTTTTATGATCTGTAGCAAGCCTGACGCTCAGTGTCCTTTTGTTCTTTTAACATATTTTTCTGTGTTTTATTTCAGTGAACGGAGGACGAGCCAGTGGCCCTGGGACCTCAGGTGGTGGGTCGTTTTCACACTTTCTTTTGTACAGCACTGGGTGGGCTGCAGTGATTCTTTTTGTGTGATTTTCTTTTGGTTCCACGGCTGCTGGTAAGTTCCACGATTGTTTTATTTTTACTGTAGGACACTGTCAACAATCACGCTACATCTTGATTTTTAATATTTTATTTCATTTTTCTATAAATAAAACTGTTTTAATATCGGAAGCCAACCTGCCTCAGTGTGCATCCTTGAATCTGTGCGGACTCCTTTTATTCCTTTTATCTATTTTTCTTAAATATATTTCCTGGGGTGCAATTCCCCTAGGTGGCGTTGTCAAGTTTATTATTTTGTTCATAACCCCGCCGACCACTTGGTCACATACTTGGCGTTGTCGACAGAGTGCACATTTGAGGTAGATGTTTGGTCTTGTAAATTGTTTTTTTTTTTTTTTGCAAAGATCCTAGTTCACCTGTTTGAAGGCTCTATTTGTTTTAGAGTGTGATTATAGACAAGACAGCAGTATCCAGGTAGAAGGAAGAGTAGTAGGATTTTAGCACCTTGCTGATTTAATTTTCTCTTTTTTTTGGGTCAAAATTTATTATGGAGGAAGAATTGCAGCAACTTAGAGACTTGGTAGCGCAGTTAAGGGCAGATAATGAGCAATTGCGCCGGGATGGGGGCGCTGTGCTCGAGTCTGGTGGTAGGGCCGCGTCGTCCTCTTTCGTACCAGCTGGTTGCATACCAAATGTTGGTAGCCAGCCCGCCGTTACAGAGCGTGTGGTGGTGGTGCTTAGGGACCGTAAATGTCCCATGTTCAATGGTAGAACGGGCATCAATATAGCTGAATGGGTCGAAGAGGTTCAAGCATGCATGCGTGCCCCGCACCTGTCTGTTGCTGATCAAGCTTTCTTTAGTTTTGACCATTTAGAGGGAGAAGCAAGGGAGGAGATCAAATTTCGCCCTAATTTAGAGCGAGGGGATCCTGCTCGGGTGTTGACCATTTTAAAGGAACTGTATGGCAATGCACAGTCCTATGTCACTCTGCAGCAGGCTTTCTTTTCGAGGAGACAGCGGGAGGGAGAGACTTTGCAGGAGTTTTCCTTAGCGCTAATGGCTCTGATGGAGCAAGTAAAGCAAAGTGCACCTGATGGTATGCGTAACGCAGAGGTGTTGCTCCGAGACCAATTTGTAGAACATGTTGTTGATAGTGCTCTCTGCAGAGAGCTTAAACAATACGTTCGCCGTGTGCCTACTGCCACCTTCGCGGGGAAGCAATTAGATGGGAAAGAGAAAGATTTTCAGGCGTTGTTCGCGACCGTGGCTATTCTCAACCATCGGCATATGGTTTCCAGTGTGGAGTGCACACTAGCCCTAGGTTCGCTCCTGTTGGTACACCCGAGTCCGAGTGCTGTGAGCTAAAGGAACTCCTAAAGCGCCAACAAGAGCAGTTAAATCAGCTCACTGAGACAGTGGTTTCTTTACAGAACCCCCGAAGAAGTGTTCGGCCTTCACGGGCTGGCTCGGTGATTTGATGCCGGTGTCAGCAGCCAGGACACTTTGCTAGGGAGTGCACTGGGGAGCGGGCTTCACGCCGCCCTAGAGCAGGTTCTGATTCAGGCCCTCCTTATGCCGCAGTTGGCAATCATCTTCCCGCTACCCAGTCGGAAAACTAGCGTCCTCTGAGCTCCAGAGTCACAGTTCAGGTGGGGAGTTCACTGGCTCACAGAAAGATAGGATTGGCAGGCTAATTTAATTGTGTCCAAAGATGGATGTGCTGATTAGTGGGGTAACTGTCCCTTGTTTGGTGGATACTGGGTCCATGGTTTCCACCATCACAGAAAGTTTCTTTTTGGCACATTTTGCCCCTTGGGGACAAGAACGCCTTCAGTCATGCCATTGGCTACAGCTTCGGGCTGCCAATGGGCTTGCCATCCCTTACATTGGCTATTTGGAGCTCAGTGTACTCCTGTGTGGCAAGGAAATGCCCTTTTGTGGAATCCTTATAGTGAAGGACCCTCCTGGGGCTACGCCCTCTGTCCCTGGCATCTTAGGAATGAACGTAATCCGCCGCTGTTATCAAGAACTGTTTGGGGCTTTCGGTGGCTCCTTGTTTAATTCTCCTTCTGTGTCACAGGCACCGAGACCAGTTTTGGAGGCCTTACATCAGTGTCACCAGTCTGCAGCCCAAGCCCCAGAGGACCCTGTCGGTACCGTTAAGGTACAGGGCCCGCGGATACCTGGTGGTGTCATGCAACTTGTGGCCACTACCTGTTTTCAGCAGTTGTCAGGTCAGGCTGTGCTTTTTGAGCCTTCTGAGTCTGGGTTGCCAGTTGGGTTGCTGGCCTCTCCTTGTTTGGTCCAGGTGGATAAGGGCGTTGCCTACATCCCAGTCACCAATGTGGGGACAGCAGAAGCTGTTCTCCACCCGTGGACCCGTTTGGGAGTGATAAGCAAAGCTACTGTTGTTAGCCTCCCTGCCGGTGTTAGCGAGGAACACTCTTTTCCCGTTACCGTTTCCTCCCATACAACCAGCAGTCCTGCTCAAGAGATGGTGGATACGATTGACCTGTCTGCTCTCGCTGAGTCAGAGCAACATGAGGTACGGTTACTTTTGCAGAAGTACCACTCTGTTTTCTCCACTTATGAGGGAGACTTGGACTGCACAAACCTCATTTCGCACGACATACCGCTGCTCGATGACGCACCTGTTCGGCAGAGGTACAGGCGAATTCCTCCTTCTGATTATGAGGCTGTCAGGGCCCATATCAACCAGCTACTGGAGGCCCAGGTAATTAGGGAAAGTAGCAGTCCTTATGTCAGTGCGCCCCAGGGTGGCTGTGGCTACAATGTAGCTTGCCATCACCAGTGTGTGAATGTGTGTGTGAATGGGTGGATGACTGGATATGTAAAGCGCTTTGGGGTCCTTAGGGACTAGTAAAGCGCTATATAAATACAGGCCATTTACCATTTACCATCTTATGGCTCTCCCATCGTGTTGGTCCACAAGAAGGATGGAAGCCTCCGTCTGTGCGTTGACTATCGTTTGCTGAATAGCAAAACGAGGAAGGACGCCTTCCCCTTACCTCGCATCGAGGAAAGTCTGGATGCCCTAGGTGGCGCACGCTGGTTTTCTACCATCAACCTGGCCAGCGGGTACAACCAGGTGCCAGTTTCTGAGTAGGATAAGCCCAAGACCGCTTTTTGCACGCCGTTTGGCCTGTTCGAGTGGAATCGTATGCCATTCGGGCTGTGCAATGCTCCTGGTACCTTCCAGCGCCCAATGCAGAGGATGTTCGGGGATCAGCAGTGCCAGTCATTACTGCTGTACCTAGACAACATCATTGTGTTCTCCTCGTCTGTCTCTCAGCACCTGCAACGGCTAGAGATGGTGATGGCAAGGCTGCAGCAACAGGGGCTCAAGGCTAAGTTGGAAAAGTGTGCCTTTTTCCAGCAGAAGGTTAACTACTTGGGCCATGTAATCTCCTGTGAGGGTGTCTCTACTGATCCAGCCAAGGTTGACGCAGTAGCCAAATGGCAGTGTACTTGTTCCGTGTCAGAGTTGCGAGCTTTTTGGGTTTCGCCAGCTATTACCGGCGCTTTGTGGAGGGGTTTGCTGCGTTGGCGGCTCCCCTGCATCAAGTGGTGGCTAAATCGGCTGGCACAAATACAAAGAAGGGCTCGGGACAGAGTTTGAGTGCTATTTGGACCCCTCGGTGTGAGGAGAGCTTTGAGGCCCTGAAAGCAAAGCTTGTATCTGCACCTGTGCTAGCATATGCTGACTTTACGCGCCCATTTATCTTGGAGATTGACGCCAGCCACAGTGGTTTGGGTGCAGTTCTCTCCCAAGATGTAGAAGGTGTTGTTAGGCCAGTGGCTTATGCTAGTCGAGGTCTTCGGCCACATGAGCGCAATATGGACAATTACAGCTCCATGAAGCTGAAGTTTCTTGCGCTCAAGTGGGCCATGGCCAAGAAGTTCCGGGAGTACCTGCTGGGGCAGAAGTGTGTGGTTTACACCGATAACAATCCACTTAGTTACCTCTCTTCAGCTAAGCTGGGTGCCACCGAGCAGAGGTGGGCCTCCCAGCTGGCGGCATTCAATTTTGAGATCAAGTATCGCTCAGGCCGCAGTAATAGGAATGCTGATGCTCTCTCTCGACAGTATGAGATGAGCTCCAGCTTGGCAGAGGGTGTGTTGCCTGGGACTTGTGTCCCAACTTCACTTCAGCAGGCTCAGTGTCCAGCCGTTTTGCCCTCCGTTACTCAGTTGGAGACTGGCAATGCAAAGGACAGTAAAAACCATGTGGACTGTATCAGTTTCTGTAGTGACCTCATCCAATTTGCCCAACAACTACACTAAAGGGGAGGTTGGAATTTTACATTTCAGACACTTTGATAAGTCTTCACATATCCCGCTCCAAAACTTCTGCACTGGTGGACAGAACCAAAGAGCGTGGATGTAATTGTCTGGTGTATTGTCTTGACAGTGTGAGCAGTTGTTGGAAGATGTAAAGCCCATCTTGAACATCCGATGACCTGTATAGTGCACTCTATGCAGTATTTTGTATTGTATTAATTGCAGACTGGGATTTCATCAATTTAAATCTTTAAATCAATTTAAAAACCCTAACCCTTTCTGCTGAAGTTGCCTAAGAGAACTTATATCATAAACCATCAAAGGAAAAATTCGATACATTCCTTGATATTTGGAAATACGTGAAATCTAAACTAAATAGACTGTAAATTGATATGTTTACTGTAAAGTAACATAAACAAACTGAAGATGTGAACATACACACGGGTTCAATTGTTGTTGTTCAATTACAGTCCATCTGTCCGCCGATGTCGAGCAGTCAGTATAGAGCGTCCCCGCCTAAAGCTCGGATTCCTTTACTTATATAGTTTTTAAAAAAGTCTTATTGGCATCAAAACTGCATTTTTAAAGAGTGATCTGCCCAATGGCATAGAAATGACATAAATGTAACCATAAAGACATTTTTAAGTGGCCAAAAAGGACTGAGTTAATGCAGGTACAACCAAAGTCATAAATATACTTAGAACACTGGTAATATTTGTCTTTTATAAAAATATTAGTTCTACAGTACTATACTACAGTCTATAAGTACTTATACCACATAGGTAAACACATTACACATAAAAAAATATGTGGAAACATTGTTTTGGTGGAGGATGAGTTAACTTCTCTGCTGCCACCTGTTGGATCTTTACTCACACTGCCTCTCATACAGGTAACATTCTTAAATACGTACACATTTTTTATAATAGAGAAGAAGAAAATGAAATTAGATCTGTTAAAACTTTTTAAATGTTAAATTGTGATGAATAATGAGAAAAGAAAACATAACTGAAGGTCTAAGTACACTGTAGAGAAGTAATCTATAGAATTTACCCAATAAATCTGAGGTAACAATTCACATTGACTTTTTTGGGATAGATTTAATTCAATATATTGAATGAAAGCAAACGGAACACGTCTGCTTAGTGTTCCCTCGTCTCAGGTTTCCAGTCCTGTGCAGCTTCCTTGACTGACACTCTGTATACAGTTAACGGGGAGGACATAATATGTTGTTTGGTATATGTTTTGTAATGGCTCTGGTGAGGCCACAACTTGAAACAATTCTATCAGTTTATTTCTGATCCAGAATCTTACACAATGACTGTGATTCATGACATAAATACTTCAGGCAGACCATGGTACATCAAGTATATACATGTGTAGATAAAGACAAAATGCTCTGTTGATCTTTTAGACACAGTTGATGCAACTCTTATCTGATCTAAGATCATTACACAAACAATCTGATTTAACACAAACACTGATTTAACCTCTTTATGGTTGTCCATCCATCCATTCGCTTCCGCTTATCCTTTTCTGGGTCGCGGGGGGCGCTGGAGCCTATCCCAGCTGTCATAGGGCGAGAGGCAGGGTACACCCTGGACAGTTTGCCAGTCTGTCGCAGGGCTAACACACAAGGACAGACAACCATTCACACTCACATTCACACCTAGTGGCAAATTGGATTATCCAATTAACCTATCCCCACAAGCTGCATGTCTTTGGACGGTGGGAGGAAGCCGGAGTACCCGGAGAGAACCCACGCAAACACGGGGAGAACATGCAAACTCCACACAGAAAGACCCCGGCCTGATGGTGGAATTGAACTCAGGACCTTCTTGCTGTGCGGCAACAGTGCTAACCACCGTGCCACCGTGCTGCCCTTTATGGTTGTCGTTTTTACAAAAAGAAAAAAGAAATGAAATCAAAATTTTCCACTGACACCACTTTCAATTAATTCAATTTCACCCTCAATTCACATGTAAATCCTACAATATAAAATACGTGAATACAATGTTCTGTCAAGAATACGTTATTGGCTCGATCATGGAAACATTCTTATGGTAAATGTCACACTTAGGATTTCCAAGGAAGTCTCTGGCTTATGTAGAAATCTCAAGTCAGGATCTGAAATGTAATTATATGTAATTATATGTAAGGCTATCTGTGGGTATGTCTGTATTGTATTCGAACAGCCCGGAGCACATTACACCCACTCAAGACGGCTGTGACATTTCGACTGGATGTGCAACAGCGTGAGTCAGGAATGCTTTAAAGAGTCCTGTCAGATCAAATCAAATCCACAGTAAAAAAAGAAATTCAATCCCAGTGAAGCTGAATTACAAACACCACCAATTTTTTAACCCCAAACCCCCCAATTATTGTCTAAAATATACAGAACACTCTCTAAAATAGATGAATCAATATCACTTCCTATTGCAAAATGGGAAGCGGATTTATCGATCAGCTTAGACCAAAACTTCTGGTCTCAGATTTGCTTAAAAACCTTTCATCTAATCAGAAATCCCAGTCTTCAATTAATTCAATATAAAATATTACATAGCGTGCATGATACTGGTCATAGGATCTATAAAATGGGCTATACGTCTTCCAACAACTGCTCACACTGTCAAGCAAATACACCGGACAATTATATCCACGCTCTTTGGTTCTGTCCACCAAATCAGAAGTTTTGGCGCGAGATATGTAAAGAATTATCAAAGTGCCTGAAATGTAACATTTAATCCCTTTTAGTATGCTTGCTGGGCAACTTGGATGAGGTCACTACAGAAATAAACACAGCCCACATTGTTTTTACGGCCGTATGCATTGCCAAGAAAACGGTCCTCATTAACTGGAAAAATAAAAATAATCTTAATTCTAACCAATATAAAAGTCCATTTAAAAACCATCTAATAGATCTCATTAGTCTTGATACAGCCTCTTCCATCACATTTGATCAATCCCTCTGGGCTCCTTTGAGGGGGGGATGATTCAGTCTTACCTGGCACTACATCAAACTGGTTATATTTTAGTGATTTCTTTAATCTACACTTCTGAGTGAAACTGAAACAATTTCCAAAAATGTGTTTAACGGTGGAAGACTCATGATTTAACAACAGGGGCAATATTTTTTTTTACAGACAGCCACATAGTTGACAGTAATCACATTAATATAATGCATTGCAGTATCAGTTACTTGGTTTTGGGGTTTCTTTCGCTCGAAAATGAGTGTAACGGTAAAGTGTAAACTGCATCCAGGACAGAAACAGCTGGATTATGCTGCTAATGCAACTTTGGCTCTTTGCAATCACAGGCACAGACAGCTAACGCTAAGCTAGCCAAGAACCCAGAGTTATGTTAAAACTGAGCGAATGCGACCAGCAGCCAGGTCGGAAATTTAACAGCTGACTACAGCAGTGATGAGCAATCAGTTTGAAATCGCTGTGCTGGTTTTCATCTTTTCTTTGTGCCATTGGCTTTGTGTTCATACCTAAACACTAAAAGAGAGATCGTGTCTGTTGGTGTTGATTTGTTTTGGTGTGTGGCGCTAGGGTTGCCAACCGTCCCTTAAAAAACGGAATCGTCCCGTATATAGAAACAAAAGTACACGTCCCGTATTGAGCTAATAAGGGACGCACTTTGTCCCGTAATACAGTGAGAATCAAAAGTAGTCTATAAATGTTTATGGAATTAACGCTTTGTTTGAAAACATAATTCCCAGCCCCTCTCCTGCTTTGTGACCAATGAGCTGACAGCACACTTATGACAATTCAAGTATGACAATTCAGATTACCGCTCATCTCATTGGTCGAGGAAAGGTCGCTTACGGAGAAAATACCGGAAGACAACAGATGACCACAACAACAAGCATGGCCAACAGGGAAACAAACGCCGACACTGCGGTGCAAGTCTCGGATGACAGTACACCTAAAGCTGGGCAGACACTGTGCGATTTTTTCAGTCACGTTATTCAGCTCCTGCTCAAACTGCACGATTGACTCGCAGGGGTTAGAAGTTGGTAGGTCACGATGCAGGGTCTCACACTATACCGCCCGATGCTCTGATGCGACCTGAGTGCTCCCACTGTGCCTCCATAAAATTAAGGTTATAACAGAAAATCTGTCGCTCGCTCTCTCTGTCTTTCACTCACACAGACACACCGCCACCATCAACTTTGCTAAATTGCTAATGAAAAACATTGATCAGGCAGCTGTGATTGAGCAGCAGTGTCGATCCAACTATTTTCACGGTTGTTGTGGTCGTGATAATTTTGTGATGCCACATCGAAAAGGCTCGGATGAGCTTTCCAAAGTTCTACAAGTTGTGCCTCCATCGCTTGTGTCCAGATCACACGCTGCACAGCCGTGCTGCTCCATCTTTTTCACCAACGTTTACGTGTTTGCGCGTGAGCAGTGTGAGCGGCTGTGGTGAGACCCTCACGAGCGATTGATGACCGGGAGCTGGTCGTGAGGTGTTAATCGCTTCTCGTTACCCCACGTATACTACACGATGCACGATGAAGGCCAAAATCGGGCCAATCACCAAATCGGTCGCACGACTCAAAGATCGGCTCAAAATGGACCAAAAATCACACAGTGTAAGCCCAGCATTAGAGCAGCAATGTTTGTTCGCTCAGAGAAAGAAAAAAAGGCTGCAAAAGTACAGGGAGGAATGGGAAAAGGGAAACACCTGGCTGGGAAAATGCACGATAACACCTATAACGCGCACTGCACTGTGTGCCGGCGCACTTTTTCCATAGGCATGCTTCTAGTGGTGGGCACATGAAGAACATGAGGGGCGTGAAAGCTCGGGGAACCCTTAACCAATTTTTTGTCCACCAGGCCGGCAGAAGCAGATATGGTATGTAAACACTGGTTTGTTTTTTTTTAAACCCTCTGGTTAAGGTTAATATGGGCATGTGCAGTTAATATCAGCGCTATCTGGCCAGAAGTGTGATAATATAATTTATTTTGTGTAATAAACAACTGCAAGGATAGATGATTACAACAAATAGATCACTAATACATAAAAGTAATACATAGATGAATAATGATGATGAGTTATGATGTGTAATCATGGGAACAAGCGGGTTTACAAACAGGAGCAGCTGATTAGCATTAGAAAAGCTGAAATAATACCTCAACTGAAGCCAGTTGTACTAAATGCACTATATGTGCACTGTTACAAGAATATTTTTCGTTCTATTGTTTTCTATTAATTTATATAATTTTAAGTTAAGCAGGACAGAGTTCTTTTTAAAGAAAGATTTACTTATATTCTCAAAAGTTAAGCATGACAGGCTTCTGTTTAAGAAAGAGACCTGTTTTACTGTGTTAATGTTGTCATTTTGAGCTAAAAATAAATGGCTAAATGATCATTTGTTTCCCATATGGTCATATCACAAAGAATATGCATCTGCTTAAATCAAATTCAAGTCAAATGGTTAAAAAATAATTTCACACACAAAAAAAGAGCTACAAAATTCACCACACTGGGAAGGGTGAACTGGGTTGCCCGGCCCTGGCCACGAGGTGTCCCTTATTTATTTTTCAGGGAGTTGGCAACCCTATGTGGCGCATTAGCCTAAAGCTTGTGTTGTTAGTAGTGTTTCAGGTTCTTTCACAGACTAATGAAAAAGTAATGTAATGTACTGTAACAAATTACTTTCGTCAGCATTTAATTAACTAAGGTACCACATCACTTGTAAGAAAAGTAACGAGTAATGTGTAACACATTGCATTTATTGTGTAATAATGCTAGCACTGGTTATTACAGGTACAGATGCAGAAATGGTTCGATCACAGCAAGTTTGTTACAAAAAATAAATGAATAAATAAATCAAACACTCTGTACACGACAAAAACACTGAAAATGTCAAAATTCATGAATGCAAATCTTTATTAATAGAGACGATGATAAAGAACTTTACATTATTTGAATTACCTGCCAGAAACTGTCTGATAAATGAGAAACATGCTTCACGGTTCACATCAGAGAGATATCTGACATAAAGTCAAACTGTGTTACAAATAAACATGATCTTATGAGTGTGTTTTTTTTTAAATTTTTGAACCATACAAACGTCCTCATGTAGAGATCAGCTGTTACAGTTTAATTACAGTAATTAAAGTAAAGAGGTGGCCTGGGGCTCGGTCACTCAGGCGCAGCTGGGGGCCGGCGGAGCTCACGGGCGCGTCACTGCAACTCCCCCTGACTTCTGCTCCGCGGCTGCTGGGCGAGCCCTCATCTGGGACTCTCCTCAGCTCTTACTGGAACAGTGGCGCGGCTGCCCCTCTGTTGGTCTTCCATGGTCTCTTGTGTTCTGGGGGCCTCTGGATGTCTGGAGTTTTGATCTCCTCCATACCCGCTTCACACCCTGGAGGACGGGGCTGTGGCCCCCCCACACTCCCTAGCAGATCATTACATGGAGAAACCTTTGGAATGCAAGCATGCTGATCCACACAGGTATGCACACATGGGTATTCACAGACGCGGACTAAAGCTTTCTTGGCTGCTACCTCAAAGCACACTGTGCGCTGTCTATCTTGCGTGCTGCACAATATTGTTTATTACTTAGTAAATACTGATATCTATGGCTAGCTAGTTTATTGTGATGGTGCTTTGTTTTCTCTATTATTATGTTGCTCTTTGTTGTTTGCTGTCTCCTCTGTTTGTTTTTTTTTTGTTTGTTTTTTTTTTCTCCATACAGGTGACCCAGGAGTTCTTTTTTTTTTTTTTCTCTCTCTCTTCCCCCCCCTTCTCACCGTCTCTTCTCCCCTTTGGTTTTCTTTCTTTCTCTCCCCCTCTTTCTCTCATTCATTCCCCCTGTCCTATTTATTAAAAAAAAAAAAAAATGACAAAGGATGAACTGAAGCTCTGCCATCACGTAATGTCGCATACTGCTGTTTCTGATGTCATTTATAAAAAAATAAAAAATTAAAAAAAATTAAAAAAAAAAGTAATTAAAGTAAAGATTTGTGTATTGACAGACTCAGGCTCAGAGTCACTGACAGACAGCACAGACACACACTGTTGGTCTGAAGTCTAAAGATGATGATCAGCGTGTCTTTCTCCATGGTTGGCATCAACGCAGGATTATGGAGCAGCAGCAGGAGACTTGGAGTCGAGCTGTCAGGAGCTCTGAGCCATTTCAGTCTGCTGCTGGCCTGCAAGAGGTTACTCTGGATTCGGGGTTTCTTGTGTTTTATCTTTTTTGCACATCAGATAACCACAACCAGCAACCGCAACAGCAACTACCAAACCAACTACCCCGCCGATAATTTTCCCCAGTTTTCCTGCAGGAGAGAAACAGGTGTAACAGAAAAAGTTAAAAGTAGGAATAACGTGTGGCAGTTTGAATGCTGGTGAATTTTTCTGTTCTTGTTCGCTTAAAAAGCAGGAAACATGATCTGACTGGAACTGCAGAGATGTTTTATACTCATCTCTGATATTAGTGACATTTGTAATAATTAGTTTCTGCTCTAACCTTACCCAAACAATGTTGCTAGGTAAGGTTAGAGCTTAGGGAGGGGCAGCTATCTGCTCCTCCCTGAGTCTGGTTCTGCCGGAGGTTTCTTCCTGTTAAAAGGGAGTTTTTCCTTCCCACTGTCGCCAAAGTGCTGCTCATAGGGAGCCATATGATTGTTGGGTTTTTCTCTGTATCTCTTATTGTACGGTCTACTGCACAATATAAAGGGCCATGAGGTGACTGTTGTTGTGATTTGGTGCTATATAAAGAAAATTGAATTCAATTCAATTGAATTAAAACTCTAGACTACCAGCCACAAAGACAACAGCTGGAGAAACATCTGTCTGCCTCTGACATCCACCAGCTCATCCATACAACAAACAAACATCAACAACCAGGAAGCAGCCTCACCTCTGATCACACACACATTCAACACTACTCACTCACCTGGAGGAACAACACCCAGTCTGATGGTTCTAATGGATTTCCATGAGTGTGTTTTTTCGATGAAGACGTGACACTCGTATTTTCCGTTACAAGCATCTATCACATTCTTCAGAATCAAAGACACGTCTCCATTCTTCATCTGTATGTCCTTCAGATCCACACGGTTCTTAAAAAATGGATGCTGATTGGTGGTATCAAAACGCTCCTTGTGGTACAAAAAGACATTTTTATCTCTGATGTCTTCTCTGCTCCACTTTACACCTGTAACAGGTTTGTTATCTGGAGCTTGACATGTCAGAGTGACGTCCTGTCCAGGCAAAGCTAAGACAGTCTTTTGATCTGAAAGAAGCAATCATAAAGAGCAGAGAGGTTAAAGGTCAAAGTACAATTATGATCAGAATGATTGACTTTAAATATTTTTGTTTATTTCCTTTGACATTTGAGTTTTTAGTCATGTTGGATTTAATGAACCTCTGAACATCCAGCAGGTCACCAGTGACCCACTGAGGGGGAATTTTAGCCTCATGCTAAACATGAGGAGAGCTTTTATTGAGCTAAAGCACATTGAAATTTGAGATCCACTCAGTCTCAGGACAGACAGAATATACTCTGTTTGAAAATGCATGTCCAAAGGATTTTGTAACTTGCCAATACTAATATTTTAAATAAATATGTAGAAGCAGTAGCAATCTTCCATGAAATAAAAAAAATCTATTTCTTGAAGCAGAACATTGATCCACATCTGAATAAACCTGGATCCATGTAATATTAAAGTGATGAGGCCCAGAGTGATAAAAAGAAATCCCTGACAGCACCCCTGGACACACACATACTCCTTTGTCTCTGTCACATCTGGATCACAGCCCCAGATGTTCAGTCCGCACAGACAAACTGAATCAATCTGAAGATAACTCTTATAGAAATATTATTAACATGTAAACAGGCTGATACTCTTCATTCATCTTCAGTTTCTAACAGTAAATCTCACCTGCAGAGACAAACACAAGGATGCTGAAAAACAGCAAGGTGGAGTAGAGTGATCCAGGTCCAGCAGACATGTCTGTGCTTCTGTATTAAATCAAATTGGAGCTTCAGACGAGACTATATGAGATGAGCTTTGAATTTCAGATGAAGCTGAAAGTCCCCGAATGAGAGAGCAGGTCTGTAACTCCACACTTAACAGTCAGAGAGAGAGAGACGGTTGGTGGGCTTGACCAGAGTCCTCCAATGGCTGCGAACTAATAACTCCCGAATGCTAAATTCCTTACAAGTTACCTGGAAAGTTGTCAGGTTTTCATAAGAAAGCTCATCTGGCTCAGTTCCAAGGTGGGAGAAGTCTTCACACTCAGCCTGTGAGTCTTAAGGGCTGTGCTGCTTTCACACAGAAACTGATGATATACATTTAACTGCACTTTCTGTAAGTTTGTTTTTTTATGAAGCAGAAATAACCCAATTTATATCATAAACCAGGAGCAGACATGCAATGGTTCAGAGGATGAAGAAACTCTCTGTTCTGCTGTGGAGGACATCAGCCTGAGTCCACGGCCTTCAGCTTCTGCCTGCGTGCGGGTCAGGGTGTGGATGGAGTCAAACAGACCAACTAACAATATTTTATGTCAAAAGTATAAAAAAAATGAGATCAGAGTTATTACTTCTTCAGCCTGTTTTTGTTTTTGTGCTTAAGGACATGGACGTTTTATGTTGGGAAAACTTGAACTTGAATGAATTTAGTCTGCAGCGTGCCGATCTCTCTCCCTCTGACCAATGAGTCATAGGAGCCTTGATAGTAAAAGATTAATTCAGGTGGGAATCCTCGCGGTTCACCTGCCTGCAGAAGCAGCAGGTGGGCCATCTGTCGGCACTCCATGATCATGTGATCGCTGTGCTGTAAACCACACTTCACAAAACCAACAGACTGAGGCATTTAGAAGAAACTAAGAGCCAGATCAGCAGAACTACAGCACACGGAAATGTCTGCTGTAACTGTCACCAGGGGCGGAGCGTGGGGGTGGCTTACTGGGCTTAAGCCCGGGTTGTTTTGTCAGAAGCCCGGGGTATTTTGGAGTGTAATTTTTTCATAGTTAGATGCCTGGCTGACAACTGTATAAAACAAAAAGTACACACAATATTCGAAGCACATAGTGCACACTGTGGGAATTTACGACTGTGCGTGAATCCCCCCCTGATATTGGTATGATCCAAGCTCAGGCACTAAGCGACTGAGCGAGGGGGCGGGGCAGCTGCTGCCCGTCAGTGCGCTGTTGGAGAGACGGAGCCAGCCATACTAAGGAGAGCTTAAGTTTGACCAGGTACCAAAGCAAATCATTCGTACCGTACAAATAATGTAAATATGACGGTGCATCACGAAAGATTGATATCAAACTGATCACTTGACCAATATTACGTTACTTGCTCTTCAAGTGAATCAACAAATGGCGAAATGAAAAGCCGAACAAATGCTATTTTTTTTTAGAGATTCTTAGCTTACGTGTGTTTATTTCATATTTTCAGTTCTTACCCTCCCCGACTAAATCGGTTTCAGTTATGTACTGAAATATAAGAATGGACATTAGAGGGTTCTTTCAAAGAAAAACTCAGGTAAATGTTATTTTATATATTATACTTTGTATGTTGTTCAGTATATTTGTATGCAAAACAAGAGGAATTTCTTTTTTTTTTTTTTTTTTTTTTTTTTTTCTAAATGACATCAGAAACAGCAGTATGCGACATTACGTGATGGCAGAGCTTCAGTTCATCCTTTGTCATTTTTTTTTTTTTTTTAAATAAATAGGACAGGGGGAATGAATGAGAGAGAGAGGGGGAGAGAAAGAAAGAAAACCAAAGGGGAGAAGAGACGGTGAGAAGGGGGGGGAAGAGAGAGAGAAAAAAAAAAGAACTCCTGGGTCACCTGTATGGAGAAAAAAAAACAAACAAACAAAAAAAACAAACAGAGGAGACAGCAAACAAGAGGAATTTCAGTACACAGCAGGATATTCACATTTGTAACCAGATATTTACACTTTAGGGAGAAAACATAAAACATTTTTACTGCACAACATCAATTTAGAGTAAACTTTTGTTTTAGATAAATATTGAAATATCTTTTGAATTAGTTAAATGTCACAATAAAGAGAGACAGAGCTTTCTGTTTTTTATCACTTTCATCAAATTTAGGAGTACATATACACTAAGTTTATTGTTAATTAATAAGAAAACTCCAGACGATTCCATTCTGAGCTGAAGAAGCTTCTGATAGGTTAGTAGAGTCCATGTGAGTAAACAGGTGGCACAGCTGTGGATGCATATAAGGCAAAACACAGAGCCTGTTTCTGTGACATGGGAAAATCAAGAGATGTCAACCAAAACACCAGGAAAAGAACTGTGGAGCTCCATAAGTGTGGCTCAATTTTGAATACAATTTGGTGCCATTTGCAATTAAGAAATACAGACGATTTCTCTCTTTACTCTTAAAGTTAACAAATATGTTTTTTATATTTATCAATCTAAAAAAATAAACATTTAGTCTGATTTGATGTTACAATTAAAAAGTGTTTGTGTTTTTATCTGAAGAGTTTGTAAATGTCTGTATATTTGATGATTGTCAGCACAAAGAGAGAGAGAGGAACAGAGAGGGAGATGGAGAATGAGGACAGAACAGAGATGAACAAGAGCAGGTGAGACACACATGTTAGTCAAATGGTTGTTTACCAAAAGTATCACCGTATCATAGGTACTCATGTATCTCATACCTAGTGTTTCTTTTTAGGTTTGTTATTTTTCAAATTCTATATTTATTAAGTTATGCAGGCTTGTTTGCACAACAAGGCTAAATAATTATATAAACCTTTCTCAATCTAAATATTGTACTTTGGTAAAATTAAAAAATAAATGTAGTGCAGGTCTATGATGATTTTTAGTGCTACTATCATCTAGTTCTGATTCTGGTTCTGTCTTGGTTAAGTCCCAAGTAGTCCTGATTTTGAACTGTTGTAGTCCTGTTTTAATTCTGGATCAGTTCTTGGTCTGGTTGAATTGGGGTTTAGTCCTCGTGTCTTGATACAGCCCTGATTTTGTTCTGCCTTGCTGCTTAATTAAAAAACTAGTTTAAGGTGTTCTGCACATGTGATATATATTTTTCCCTATATGAAGTCATTCTTTTTTGAACAAAACTCAAAACAGAGCCAATTAATCTTTCAGTCATTTCTACCCCCCCCCCCCCCCCCCAAGGGAAAAAAAAATCCCACATGCATACTATCCTTTTGGGCTAAGCCCCGGGTGTTTCAAATGTCTGGCTCCGCCTCTGACTGTCACCCTGCTGCACTTTGATGCTTGTCTGTGTCTCTGTTTGTTTCGGCAGGTGAGGCTTAACTTGGATTTAAACAGTTTGTCTTTGTGATAAAGGCGAATAAAATTCAGCTGGTTTATATGTTTAAAGCCAAACAACTCTTTTCATATTGGTCCAGTGTGCGTGTAAAGGAGACATCAGGCTGCATGAGTCAGTGTGGACTTTAATCCAGCTGTGACAGAGACAAAGAAGTGTAATGTGTGTGTGTTAGGATTTTTTATTTTGAGTCAATACAATCACAACGGGCATAACCGGGGGGGACGAAGCAGAAAAAGAAGAAAGAAAGAGACGTTGGGGAGAAAGTTGAAAAATGGAAGGACAGAAGAAAAGAAGGGGGGGAAAGACACAGCAGAGAAACAACAGCAACAATGGCGTTGTACTCCAAGGAGGGAGAGTCTGTGTCACGTTATGGTCATGTTCTTTCGTCATGTTTGCTGTATGCAGCTGGTAGAAAGGACCCCAAATGCAGACTCGTGGAGGCAAAAATGAACAGAAAAAACTCAGCTTTATTGCTGGTACTCTAAAAAGTAATTCAGAGGCTTAGTAGATATCACTATAAATATAAGTTAGATAAGCATGATAAAAACTATGAATATCATTTTAGTAATTATTGAATTTGATAAGTTGAAATAAATATCTAAAATATTAACGTATGTTTTTGTGTTATATTAAGGTATTTATTTACATTTATCTCAGACAAAAAATTCAGTATGTGGTTCACAGAATACCTTCTTTAAATATACTTAATATTTTTATTTAAAATTGAATTAAAATATTTGAGAAATAGGTATCTATACTGACCAGTATCTTGTACTAAAATCATTAATTATTCAAACAATATTATTTATTGTCAGCAGCTACAACTGAAAAGTGTAAGTAAAACACGCTAACATAGAGTAATTGAGTACTGTGATGTTTGCATGCCTCAAACATCAATGATGACACCTTCCGTATTTCTCAGTTCCATTCTTTAATTCTCAGGCTTGCAGTGGCAACACAGTCTGCAGCACTAACTTGTTCATCTACCGTTTTCTGTTGTCTCCTTTTTTTATATCCTCCTTCCGCCTTACATTCGACCTTTCAAAATAAAAGTTCTGTAAACATCACAATCACCTCCTTTTTTTTCTTTTAACAAACTTAGGTATTCAGCGAGGTGAATTATTAATCTGAACCTATGACAACGACACCTAATAAAATTACTGAACGTTCTTATTACTTGAGTTTCTCCACACCTAAACATCACTTAAACAGCACTGCATTTGCGCAGATCTCTGACTAAACACTATCAACATTCAACACTATAATACTGGTTACAGTGTTAGATTCAGGAACAACAAACATGTTACACGCAGCATAACCTTTAACTGGTCACTCAGATATTCAAGTCTTAGATCTGATGTAATCAGACAGATGCATAGGTACGCGTCTGTTTGATCTGACGGGGTATCTGGGCTTGTCTGTTAAGGCGGGGTCGACATGCCGTCCAGGTGGGGCAGCTTCAAGACCATGTCTGATTTTCTTGAAGAATGAGGCATTCCTGACAATCGAGTGTCCATCCCTTGTAGCTGTAATTTCAGAACCCTTAACCTTAGTCACTTTGTAGGGTTTTGCATTGTATGGTGTGGATAATTTGTTGTGCTTGGGTTGGCGATGCAGCACTGTGTCACCCAGACTTAGTGAGTGTGGTCTGGTGTGACAAGTTGCATCTGCGATCACCTTCATCTTGATCTTTGCACTATCATCCCTTGCTCTCACTTCAGCATCTGAACACTTGCGTGGAGTGGTGTTAACGAAAGGGAGCTTGGTGTATAGCTGGCGTTGAAACAGTATTTCAGCTGGTGAGCTCGCTGTTGTGCTATGAGGTGTAGATCTGTACTCACGAAGAAAGATGTTTAGTTGCTGTTTCCATGGTGTGCCTTGCGTCTCGGCATCTCTCAGTGCTTTGCCTAGGGTTCTCATAAATCTCTCAGCAATGGCATTCGCCTGAGGCCAACAAGGTGTGATTTTGCGATGATGAAATCCTAGGTAGTCTGCAAACTGTGAGAAAGCCTCACTGTTAAAAGGAGGACCATTGTCAGTTTTTACTGTCCTTGGGATTCCAAACATGGAGAACACTTTGTCAATGACTGGGATAACAGAAGATGCTGATGTTGAGCGTACACTTTCAACGACTGGATAGCAAGAATACTCGTCTGTGATGACGAGCAGATATTCCCCTGTAGGGAGTGGTCCATAAAAGTCTGCACTGACACTGTGCCAGGGCGTTTCGGGTAATGGTGACATCTGCAGAGGGTCAGTGTGTGTGACAGGTGTGCTAGCTTGGCATGGCAGACAGTTTTGAACTGCAGATTCTGCTTTCTGATCGATCTCTGGGAACCATACTTTGGTACGTAGCAGCGCTTTGGTCTTGACGATACCCTGGTGCCCTTCGTGTGCCAGTTGTATTGCTCTTTCTTGTAGGACAGTTGGAATGACTATCCTCGTGCCTCTGAGGATGAAGTCAGATGAGTCGGCTATTGTTAGTTCACTTTGAACATGTTTGAATGATTTCAAAATGTCAGCATGCTGGGATTTATCTGTTAGATGCCACGTGTTGTTCCTGATGTGACCGATGACTTTCTGCAGAACCTGGTCTTTCAGAGTCTCTGTTTTTATCTCGCGAAGTGTCATGGCTTTTGGGGTGGAGTGATAAGAGAAGAAATTGACATACTCTTCTGCAACCTTACATGTACGAGCACTTTCATTCTCCTGTGTTGGCTTATGACTGACATAGAAAAAAGTGCATGGGTGAATGAAGCAAATGATTGAGTAGTTACATGATAAATAAATGTAGTTTAGTCTCTCCTATGCTCTCTGATTGGCTGCCTTAGAAATGAACAGTTGTACTTTGACCTTTAACCTCTCTGCTCTGTGTTGTTTCCTCTTTCAGACCAGAAAAACATCACAGCTGAGTCTGGACAGAACGTCACTCTGACATGTCGAGCTCCACAAGGCAAACCCATCAGAGCTGTGAAGTGGAGCAGAGCTGACCTGGGAGATAAATATGTGCTTTTGTACCGAGATGAGCAGTTTGATCAAACAAGCCAGCATCCATCTTTTCAGAACCGGGTGGATCTGCAGGACAGACAGATGAAGGATGGAGACGTGTCTTTGATTCTGAACAATGTGACGATTAATGATGCTGGAACATACGAGTGTGGTATCGTCCAGATAGGAACAAAGTATTTGAAGCGCATCAGCATCATCTACCTTCATGTTGTTCCTCCAGGTGAGTGAGTAGAGTTGAGTGTGTGTGTGATCAGAGGTGAAGCTGCTTCCTGGTTGTTGATGTTTGTTTCTAAAGATGTTGTTGATGAGACTTTGTAGAAAGCAGCTGGTCTGAGTGATGTGATCAGAGTGCAGTAGATAATGTCTGACAGCAGTTTGAAGAGCAAATGGATTCTGTTCTGTTCTTCACTCATCACCTACCTGACAGCTGACACCTCACACCTGTTTCTCACCTGCAGGTCACACAGGAGGAGACACAGAGGATGGAGGGAAGGAGGACGGATATGTTGGACTAATAGTTGGTCTGACAGTTTCTGCAGTACTTCTTCTTCTTGTTGCAGCTGCTGTTGGTATCCTGATCTACAGAGGCTGTAATCTGAATCCTGCTGATCCACATGTAGCAGAGCATCTTCAGCATGAATGTGAGTCAGATGAACAAACACAAAGAAAGACAAATAAATGATGGTGAACATCCAGCAGACGCTGTAGAAAGCTGGACAACAGAACATGTTCAACTATGAAAACTCGACTTTAAAACATTTAAATAGCTGCTGGATGTTCAGAAGTTCATTAATTAAATCCAACATGACTAAAAACTCAAATGTCAAAGCAAATAAACAAAATATTTAAAGTCAATCATTCTGATCATAATTGTACTTTGACCTTTAACCTCTCTGCTCTGTGTTGTTTCCTCTTTCAGACAAAACCATCACAGCTGAGTCTGGAGAGGACGTCACTCTGACATGTCGAGCTCCAAACAAGAAGATCATAGTTATAGTTTGGAGCAGAGAAGACCTGAAAGATGAATATGTGCTTTTTTACCAAAAAGCACAGTTTGTTCCAGAGTACCAGCATCCATCTTTTAAGAACCGGGTGGATCTGCAGGACAGGCAGATGAAGGATGGAGACGTGTCTTTGATTCTGAAGGATGTGAACACTGCTGATAGTGGAACATACGAGTGTCGTCTTGTTAGTGGAACAAAGCGCAGGAGGAGAGACATCAGCACGGAACCAATCAGCATCATCTACCTTTGTGTTATTCCTCCAGGTGAGTGAGTAGAGTTTTGTGTGTGTGTGATCAGAGGTGAAGCTGCTTCCTGGTTGTTGATGTTTGTTGTATGTGTGACCAAGTGGTCGGCGGGGTTATGAACATGACAGCGCTGTAGCTGTCATATAATCGGCTCTTGCTGATCAGTCCGTCGCAGTATGCCAGCATTTACTGCTGTTTTGAGCTAAATGCAAGGGAGGAAATAATCCAACAAAACACCGGCTTAGCTTTATACGGGCTAGCGCCACCCTGCAATCAATGTGCAGGTGGGTTTCCAATTAACCAAGTTGTGTGGCGAAAAGAACGAGCGCAGGAGAGAGAGTGAGAGAGAAGAAAAAAAAGGGAGGCGAGTAGCCCATCTGGCTACATATGGGTGAGCTGATTTTCTAACACTGGAAAATAACTCAAAATGTTAGAAATATTCCAGTGTTAGAAAATCAGCACTGCTCAGTGTTAGTCTTTGTTAATCTTCAAAACTGACTAGGTTACTTTTAAGCATATAACACTGTCAAAAGTGTTAATTTAACACTCAACAGTGTTGTATTTAACACTCAAAGGTGTGGACCCATATAGACACTCTCTATTGTTAATTTAACACTGGAGATTTTGCTGTGTACAAACAATTATAGACTTCTAAGCATAAATGACAATCCAACACTATAAACCTTACAGAAATGCCTTTTGATTAAACTGTTACCAAGGAATTTGAATTTGAATTTGCACTTTGCGTCTTTACACTACTGCTACTATGTTTTTACCCTACACGCAGTGAACACCGGCCACTAATGTTATTGTCACTAGGGGTGGGTTTTTATAATCGATTCATCGATTAAAATCGATTCTGGCTTGGATGACGTAAAATCGATTCATTAAAATCCTGAATCGATTTTTTAATATAAATTTATTTTGCCCGAAATGCCAGAATCTCTGGTGACATCTCACAAAATTTCAAGAACCACCAAACAGTTAAGACAGTAAATGAGAGCAGGTACAGGGATTCTGCACATAGACTTAAACACACAGCGCGACTTGCGGATCAGAATCAGTGAGATGTCGCCTTTCTCACAGTCGGGGCTGAAAGCCGACAGCTCGCTGATTCTGATCTGTCGGCGGGTCCGCGCTTTGTGTTCACGCCCTTTATGCGCTGATTCTAAAGCTGTTAGTTTAATGTCTCTCCAAACAATATTGACCGAACCAGCAGCAAAAGAAGATCCAAACGCTTCACATAAACATCGTCATGAATTCACTCTTTTACTGTTTTGCATCCATTGCAATGCGCAGCTCTCTCTCTCCCCCCCCCCCCTCTCTGTCTCTCTCGAACAGTTTCCCTTTCTTCATTATTCGCTTGCTTGTTACGCACAAGTCTACTGTTGTTTACAGCGCTGTCGGCCGCTGTTTTTTTCCCTTTTACATTCTTCCGAAAAGAAAACCTCATTTCTGCTGTTCAATACTGAACAAATTTAAACTTTTTAAAATTATTCAAAATGCAAAATGCTTAGCTGTGTCTCTAATAAAACCGCTGTAACGTCAGAGGTAATGTTTATTAATTAATGGTTTTCTTTCGTTTTTGATGTACTGCAGAATATTTTTATAAAATCCCAGGCCAGGAAAATCACCTACATGTTTTTCTGTGTTTTATCTTCAGCTACTTTGACACAAAGGCATCTGCTGTGATGCTCACACCTTTGATAAAGTCTTGCATGTCTCAGCTTCCTTTTTATTGATACAAAAATATGTAAATGTACTTATCTGAATTATAATATTTCTGACTGTCAAAATTTCCCAGATTTAAATCGAATCGAATCGAATTAAATCGAATCGTGGATCGAATCGATTCGGGACCTTGTGAATCGGAATTGAATCGATTCTAGAAATCAGTGACGATACCCAGCCCTAATTGTCACTTTTTACGGAAACAACCTCAAAATAAGGTCAGTACTTCCACGCTTTAAATGCTGCACGCTCATACTCTCTCCTGCACTCGATATATTATCCATTGTTGATCTGCACACAGTTGTTGCCACAAACGTCGCACTCGCTTACGTCACTGTCATGAGACACTCTCACAAAAAAAATCACGGTTTTAGTAACGCGGTAACGCAGCGTGTTTACGGGACAGTAACAGTAATCTAATTACCCTTTTTGCTATATTAATCCCTTACTTTACTCATTACTTGAAAAAAAGTAAATGGATTACAGTAACACGTTACTTGTAACGCGTTGCTGCCCATCTCTGGTCATGACTGTTATTAAATATGTTTCTGCCATAAATGGTAAATGGCCTGTATTTGTATAACGCTTTTTAGTAGTCCCCCCTAGGGACCCCAAAGCGCTTTACACACCCAGTCATCCACCCATTCACACACTGGTGGAGGCAAACTACACAGCAAATCCAGCATGTCCAAATTAACACTGTCGGATTTGATTTCAACACTATTAAAGTGTCTATATGGGTCCACACCAGAGAGTGTTAATTTAACTCTTTTTGGAGAGTTGGTACGTTAACTCTGATTTAGTGTTAAACACCAAATCTGTCTGGCGTTGATAATTTAACACTTGGTGTTAAGAGTTTATATATCAGGGCTCTAGACTAACTTTTTGCCATGGTTGCACTGGTGCGCCTAAAAATAAAATTTAGGCGCACCAGCACAAAATTTAGGCGTACAAGCACAAAAGTTAGGCGTACCCAAATTTTTAAACTGCATTACTTAACACCGCAGTTTTACATGTTCACGTTTTTTTTGATTTGTAAATGATTAACTAACAACCTTTCAAAATGATTAACTTGACACCCCCTTTGCTGCCCAAATTAACAGCAGCTCCATCAGCCCCCATAGCAATGATTTTATCCAACCAGTTACTGCACTGGTCCCCAAGAGCAGCAAATGCTTTCTTTGAGGCAGCATAAATTCCTAAACAAATTTAAAAAAAAATACCATTTACTTATCAGATCAAGAGTTTACAATGCAGTCTTTTTCAGTTTGAGTTTCTATATTCATGTATTATTGCTATGTTTAATTTTCAATGATAAGAACATGCTAGATATGGTTAATTCAGTAACACGACGTAATATTATTAATCATATACATAGGCTACGTGACATGACATGGCTTACCTTGGGCATGGGCATGCTGGACCTCAATGTGTCCAATCAGTATATTCGCTGGTCTTCCTTTTTGCAAGATACGAGCGTACACAATGACACATTCTTTTGTGGCGATGTCTGTGTCTCCATCGATCAGGAAGGCCATGTATGTACTGTTCGCAATTTCCACTGACGTCTTTTTTTTCAGTGTGTCAGCGATTACGCCTATAAACTGGGCGCACGCAACATCATTGCTGTATGTGGGGTTTATGTCCAAGCCATTTTTCCTGTGAAGAGTTATTTCTGACTTGAACTTAGTAAACGGAACTTCTTCTTTTGCAATATTGTAGGCGATGTTAAACTTAATGATCATCTCGGCCTCCTCCGATGACCCGTTTACTCCTGCCTGCCGCTGAAAGGCAGTGGGGAGCGGGGACATTTTGGCAGAGCATTTATCGCGGCATATAATGTGTCTTCTCGATGCTGTATGCTTTTTCAGCGTTTCAATTCGAAACGTATTAGCACCAGTGACAAATGCTGTGTTGCCGGCCATGGTCTTTCCACACTCGCGACAATAAATGCAGTGCATCATATTGTCAGCTTGGCTGTATCTTAGCCAGGGAAACTGGTCAAGCCACTCGATTCGAAATCTATACATTTTCTGACTTTTACTTTCAGTGGACTCCGGCTGGGAGTCGATCGTATGTGGCTCATTTTCTGATGCCGTCTCCGGACCAGTGTTTGACAAAAACGGAGAGGTTGATGGCTCCGTGTCAGAGCGCTGGCTCAGAATTTTGGACTGATCAGGCCTTAACTTAACGAAAAAGTTATCAATTGTTCTTTTCATATTTTCTCAATACCAACTTCATACACTTCTGACCTGGGCTACTCACCCTTCTCTATCTGCCCGCACTTTCAAACGTAAACACAAGTAGGTCTGCAGGAATATCTGGACCACGGCCAATCACAGAGGTCCCCGCCTCTGAGTATCTCTGATTGGTTTAGAACACGACATGGGCATAATGTGTGCCTGTTGTTGAACACACGGAGACTTTCAGGGTTGCTGAAACTTTTTTTCCGAGAAAATACTTGGTTGCACCGGTGCGACCAAGTATTTTTTTTACTTGGTCGCACCGGTGCAACCAAGTATTTTTTATTAGTCGCACCATGGAGAAATTTGGTCGCATTTGCGACCAAATTGGTCGCACTCTAGAGCCCTGTATATTAACTCTCAAAGAGTATTTTAGTTTAACTACGTAAGAGTTATCTTCTAATTCATTCTAAAAAGCGGGAATTTTACTGTTCTGAACTTCTAGAAATTTCTCTTGGAAATAAACATTTACTAAAAAGACGCAATGGTTTTTGAAAAACATTTATTCTGAACTGTGCACCACAATTTCAAAACATTTTCCGAAAGATGTAACAGTATACATGTTCTCACTTTCATTAGAATTTTGTTTATCAAAAGGTCTGACATAGGTGAGCTGGTAAATGCAAATAACAGCATCTCATCACTTATTTCTTCAATACAATATGCATGTCCTTCATTCATCACTTTGTGGAACTTCAACGCACTTCTGCTCTCCCCCATATTCCATCTTCACAAGCATATCCTGTGCGGAGATTGAATAAAAATTAGTTCACACTAATTAATGGCACAAATAATCCAGTAAACAATTGCAGCACAGTAAAAAAAAAGAAAAAGAAATCCTCTTTGAGCCATTACTTGTGTAAAGTATTTTCCCAAAAAACAAAGACACAGGCAACAGGTAATACTGAACTAAATGTAAAACCTCAACCTTTTTCATTTTTACCTAAACCGTGTGCACAAAACTCTGGAGGGATCTAAATGCTAACGTAGAATCCAGTCAGGACGCCTGCTACTGCTGTTTGCTCGTTTTTTTATGGGCGATCGTTTTCAGGCTTCCAGTAGCACCATTATACCAACATTTCACATTCTAGACATTGTTTTAGGTGTATTTGACCAAAGGTTTGACTGAAAATTCACATGCAAGCTTTTTTTCAAGGCTGTGGTATTTGCCCGCAAACAGTAGCCTACCTTTCAGCTAGCTAAAACAGAATATTATGCTATCACCGAGCAACATGGCTAATGCCTTTCACACAGCTTTGTCTCAACTCCAAAGAGCCACAGAAGTAAAAGCTCATAATAATAATTGAAACAACCTTTGAAAAAATGACTTACCAAGCATGGCAAACAACTCAAATATGTAGAGCAAAATGTTCTGAAACGGCTTCACTTCAGCTTCGATTGGAGCCGTGCTGGGGGCGGAGTCTGTGAATTTACTCTATTGGTGTCATAGCCCCTGTAGGAGTTCAGAGTTAAGAGGTCAAGAGTTAATGTTTCCATTGTAACACCTCCAGATTTGAAATAGAAACACTCATTTTTAACACTCGATTTTAACTACTATCATTTTACACCTCAGAGTTACATTAAAAGAATGTGACTCTGCTTAGAGTAAAATTAACTCTACTTTTGCAAGAAGACTATTAACACCAAAACATTTAAGACTTTTGAATTTGCTGTGTACAGTTGTGGCCACAGCTGCCCTGGGGCAGACTGACAGAAGCGAGGCTGCCATATCGGCCAACACCAGTAAGCGGTAGGTGAAGTGTCTTGCCCAAGGACACAATGACCGAGATTGTCCGAGCCGGGGCTCGAACTGGCAACCTTCTGACTACAAGGCAAACTCCAAACTCTTGAGCCACGATCGCCACGATAAAATCCACTACTCTCTGGAGATGTCATGGTCCTGGGTCATTTTGACCCAGTGTTCTCAGTTTTCCTGTGGTTTTGTATTTTGTTCCTTATGTCCATTGGATTGTTTGGTTTGGTATTTGGATTCCCCCTGTGTCCATGCTTTTATTGTGGTGTTTGTTCCGTACTGTACCGTGGTACCGTGTTCCCGTCCTTTGTGTTCTGTGTTCTCCTCATCCCCTCGTATTCATCCTTGTCCTCTGCCTCTCTCTCTCTCTGCCTCTCTCTCTGTGCTCATCTCTGTGTACTGTGTTGTGTTTAAGGTCCACATCTTGGTGTCAGTATTTTCAGTTTCGTGTCCTCCCTGCTCGGTCATGAGTAATAGTCTTCAGCTGTGTTCCCCGTGTGTTCCCACTTCCCTCATTACCTTCTGTGTATTTATGTCAGAGTGTCCCTTTGTTCTGTGTTGCGTCGTCCCTCTAGGTTGTGTGCATTTCCCGTGTCTTCCCAGCGCCTCAAAACAGTCATCAAAACAGTATAGTTTTGTATGACTTCTTGTGTTCCTCTTAATAAAAACCTGCCTTTGAGTTCATCCCCATGTGTCTAGAGGCGTGCATTTGGGTCCTGTCTTGCCTTCATACAGCCGCCGCATGACAGGAGAGCTTTGCGGTTGTAAGCGGTGCTGTTGCCTTACAAGGTGGTGATGTATCCAGTGAGGATGCTCTCAATGGCACAGCGATAGAAGGTCCTGAGGATGCGGGGGCTCATGCCGAATCTTTTCAGTCTCCTGAGAAAGAAGAGACGCTGTTGCGCCTTCTTCACGGTTTTGTTTATGTGTACTGACCACGTAAGATCCTCAGCCAGATGTACACCAAGGAAGCGGAAGCTGCTCACTCTCTCCACAGCAGCGCCGTTGATGGTGATGGGGGTGTGTACTTCTCTGCACCTCCGGAAGTCCACTATCAACTCCTTTGCCTTTGCGACGTTGAGTGTGAGATGGTTGTCTTGACACCAGTGGGTCAGGGCGCTGACCTCCTCCCTGTTGGCCGTCTCATCACCTTTGGTGATAAGACCCACCACTGTAGTGTCATCCGCAAACTTCACAATGATGTTGGAGTTGTTAGTGGCCGTGCAGTCGTAGGTGTAGAGTGAGTACAGAAAGAGGGCTCAGTACACACCCCTGTGGAGCACCAGTGTTCAGTGTGAAGGGGGATGAGGGGATGCTGCCCAGTTTGACCACTTGGCCTCTGTCAGACAGGAAGTTAAGGATCCAGCTACAGAGGGAGCTGCTCAGTCCTAGATCCTGCAGTTTCCTGTCCAGCTTCAAGGGAACGATGGTATTGAATGCTGAGCTGTAATCTACAAACAGCATTCTCACATACGTGTCTCTCTTCTCCAGGTGTGACAGGGCAGTATGTAGTGTCAGGGCTATGGCATCATCAGTGGACCTGTTGTGGCGGTATGCAAATTGTAGACGGTCCAGTGAGTCCGGTAGTGCAGAGCAAACGAAGTCCCTGATCAGCTTCTCAAAGCATTTGCTTACGATGGGGATCAGGGCTACAGGTTGTCAGTCGTTCAATGAGGAGATAGTGGAGGATTTGGGTACAGGGAAGATGGTGGCCATTTTGAAGCAGGCTGGGACTACAGACAGAGAGAGGGAAAGGTTGAAGATGTGTGTAAACACTCCAGCCAGCTGAGCCGCGCATGACTTGAGAATGCGGCCGGGAATCTCGTCCGGACAAGTAGCTGTCATGAAATGGCTGTGGGCAGGCCGGAAATGGTGGAACCAAAGTGCAGACTCACAGCAGGCAAAAGTGTACTTCAAAACTCAGCTTTTATTGCTGGATGGCAAAACGTAACAAAAATCCAAATAAACTTACATAAGCAGGCAGACAGAACACAGAGCATAAATGAGGGTAGATCGCGACACGGACAAACTGAAACACAGGGCTTAAATACACAAAGGGAGCAATCAGGGAATGGGTAACAGGAGGGAAACACAGCTGGGGCAAATCAGGCCTAACGAGGCAAAGGAAGCACAACCAGATGCATTTACATGAGACAAGGACTTTCAAAGTAAAACAGGAAACATAACAGACTGAACTTACAGACACAAACCAAAACAAGAGCACCAAGAGGGCCAAAAAACAAAACATGAGTCCAAAACAACACCCAAACAGTTCAGGGGGCCGACCGTGCGGACGGCAACGGCGGCGATGGGCAGACAGTTCAGGGGGCCAACCGTGCAGACGGCAATGGCAACAGCGGGGCAGGTCCGGAGGCCGGCCGCGACAACGATGATGTCTAGGCAACGGCCTGGCAGGTGGCCGGACAGGGCGGGGACGTCCAGGCCGGACAGGGCGAGGACGCTCCACCCTGTCCCTGTACTCACGTTTGGCTGCTTTGATCGTCTTCCGGAGTTCGTAATGTGCATGTTTGTAGTCCGATGTGTTCGCGGAGGCAAAAGCGGTGCTCCGTGCCGCCAGTGCCGTGCGAACATCTCTGTTAATCCAGGGTTTTTGATTTGGGAAGGATTTAACTGTTCTGGATGGGACGAAATCTTCCACGCATTTTCTGATAAATCCGCAGACTGAGTCTGTGTACTCATCAATGTTGTCAGCAGCCACGTGAAACATTTCCCAGTCCACGTGATCAAAACTGTCCCGCAGCGTAGACTCCGATTGGTCCGACCAGCGGTGCACCGCCCTCAGGGTTGGAGCATCCTGTTTCAGCTTCTGCCTGTAGGCGGGCAGGAGAAGGATGGAGCAGTGATCTGATTGGCCGAATGGGGCGCGGGGGAGGGCTTTGTATGCATCCCGGAAAGGCACGATCTGATATCCTCATGTTGGTGTTGTTCCCAGATCATCACACTAAATGTTGTTCCAGGATCAACATTGCAAGTGACCAATCAGAATGTTGTGACGTCATACTTTTGCGACTTCGGGAAAAACCGGCGTAAAACAAAAAACTGTACTTAAGCTGCGAGAAACCGCCTCTGTCCGCCGATCAACGGACCCTGACCCTAACCCTAACCGTAACCCTTTAATAAACAGTAAGCAGAATTGATATTGTCCTTGCAACATTGGAATTTCATAAATGCACGAATGGCTTGGCGTGCAAAAGATTAACGTCACAACAATGTGATTGGTCACTTGCAATGTTGAACCTGGAACAACATTTTCATGATGATCTGGGGACAACACCAACATGAGGATATCAGATCATCCTCCTAGAAAGAGGTGTAGCAGTGGTCAAGTAGCCGGTCTCCACGAGGGTTGAAATGGATGTGTTGGTGGAGTTTTGGTGAAACTTTCTTCAGGTTTCCTTTGTTAAAGTCCCCGGTCGTGATAAACGTCGCCTCTGGGTGTGCGGTTTCCTCACTGCTGATCACGCTGTACAGTTCCCTGAGTGCGCGGTCAGTGTCAGCTTGTGGGGGAATGTAAACAGCCGTAATAATCACTGCTGTAAATTCCCTTGGTAGCCAGAATGGCCGGCACTTAATCATCAGGTACTCCAGGTCCGGTGAGCAGAAGGATTTGACCGGGTGCACATTCGCATAATCACAACAGCTGTTGTTGATCATGAAACACACACCACCACCTCTGTTTTTCCCAGTAAGATCCTGTGACCTGTCCGCGCGGTGCACAGAGAACAGACTGGAATGAGATCTGTGCCCGAAGCTCGCACAGCTTGTTCTCCAGAGACTGCACATTAAATAAACTGGGTAGTGGTAGTCTATTAGTGCGCCGTCTCAGTCGAATCAGAACGCCAGATCTTCTCCCTCTGCGTCGTGTTACTCGTGTGTTACTCGTGAAAAAATAAAGGAAAAGTAAAATTAAACACAAAAAACAGTTGTTGCTTGGGGGAGCTCGCGACAAGGCTGCCATACTCGGTGCCATCTTCCGATCATTCAGTATAATAAGAGTCCTAAACTTTTCAAAGACAGGTACAAATATTATGGTGTCACTATTTAAAGGCTGGCTGTTCATCAGTTTTTTTCATTTATTTAACTTTGGTTTGCAGCCATTGGAGGGCTCCAGTCCAGCCCACCAGCCTCTCTCTCTAACTCAAAAGTGTGGAGTTACAGAGCTGTTCTTTCACTCAGGGACTTTCAGCTTCATCTGAACCTCAAACTTCATCTCATGTTTTCTCGTCTGAAGCGCAGATTCTGATTTTAATACAGAAACACAGAAATGTCTGCTGGAACTGCATCACTCTGCTCCAATTTCCTGTTTTTCAGCGTCGTTGTGTTTGTCTCAGCAGGTGAGATTTACTGTTAGAAACTGAACAATACATGTTAATATTAATGTGTTTGAAAGTGACATAAGGTTAGAGTCTATGTGGATTTAACATCTGTAATCGAGCTGCTCAAATGTAATGTGTGGATGGGCTTAAACTGTGCTCATGAATAGTTTGTACTTGTAAATCAAATGCAGAGTTTTGTAACCTTGTCAACCAAAATATCTGAAAAAAATTATGTTTGTGCATCTACAAATGAGAATTTTTGTGTTTTAAAAAATATTTACACAAGTTACAAACTTTGTTTTGTTAAGGTCTGGTTACAGATACAAAGCAAAAGACTATGTGTAAAACTCTGCGCTCAAGTTTCCTGTTTGTGTGTCAGTTTCAAATTACGAGTATGAATTTCAGCCAATTTTTCTTCCTTTCAGCTGATTGGTCAATGTCCTTTCAATCACAAATGTAACAATCAAATCAGAGAAGAGAGAGCCCACACAATCCACATATGTGTGGATTTTACAATTTAAAAAAAAAAAGCAGATAAAAAAACTACTACTGGGATTTTATTTTTATTGTTCTTTGTGTGATTTCAGATCAGTCAGTGTTACTACAGTATGTCAATGAAAAAAAACAACTGCACATTCAGACAGGTGAGGTTGGAGCTGAAAAGAACGATACATGTAAGACAAGAAAAAAAATGAATGTAAATGTAAAAAAAAAAAGTGTCGTCAAAAATGGCCAATTATATTTTAGACCTCAGAGGGTTAACCCAATAAATCATGAAAAATTACATTTTCACATTTGTTCATGACAGTGCAGATTTCTGATATTTTGTTCAATAAAATATCTCTCATATTATTTATGATAAACATTCAAGAACTGAACCTGTTAAACTTCTTTTTATTAAACTCTTATCATAACAAATGTGTTTCTTATTGTCATACAGTCCAGCCTACCAAACGTCACTATACTGTGATTTCTTTAACAGACTCATTGGAAGTTTGAACTGTACACAAACAGCTGTAGCTCCATAAAGGCAGCATGCAGAGACTCACAGTGTCTTATAATGAGAGGGCTGCTTTCTCTCACACATTATGTTCACTTATTATCAGCACATGTTGTTGTTTTGTGTAACCTGCAGGAACTCACTTGCATGCTTTAGTTCACTAGCTGGGACAACATCCTTAGTTAAGATGAATGATGATGGATTAAGAACCGTGAACTGATGCTGCAGTTTGGAGAAGGCCTCAGAGGGGACTGGCAGCGGCTCCCGGGCCGGGCAGTTCCCCATGAAGTAGTGAGAAGTGAAGTAGAAGAAAAAAATAAAGCAGGAGTGCATGGAAATCGGAACAGAGGTTATTAGTGAAGGAGTCATATTTACACACTGATGGCCAGAAGGGGCGTGCATGAGGTTAGGTCCCGCTCCTGAAATGTGATGAATTTACTTAGCTTGAATCTGTTATTTAGCACACCTCCAGTGAAGGATTATTTTTGTTGTCTAAAGGGTAGAGGGTGACTTTTCCTCCACACATGAACAGTAAAATGATTCAGTCAGGGGTTACACTGAGATTCATCAGATGGGGAACCCTGAGATTTGTGTAGTGGATCAGCAAAGGGAAAAAAAAATCACAATCCACAATAATTTCTACTATGAGCTTCAGTAGGTTTTCTTAGTGTACAAGCTGTGATCAGCTGACCTGTTTTTCTTTATGGATTTACACAACTGAATTCAACCAGATGTGTTCTGCATAAAACCACTAAACTGTATTTTCATAGTTAGAATATCTTAGGATGTTTTCCAGGGAAACCCAACATGTGACTGAAATGAGGAGATTACATGTAATGTTCACATTTCCAGTTTATCAAACACCACAGAGCAGTCCTTCCCTTTAAATTTAACCTCTCTTCTTTCTGATCTTTCTCCATCGCTGAGTGAAGTTAGCTCTCTTTCTTTTCCCTCTCAGTGAAATACAGCAGCTGGGCCTTTAGCTGCAACACACTGTGAGGCAAACTGCATACAAAACAAACAAAAACTAGAATTTATTCCAGCCATATTTTGACATCACGAGAGTCCAGTAACAATGAAAATAGCATCACACTGAACTAGGGATGGGTACCGGTGTCCGGTGCCATGATGGCACCGGTTCTGACATAAACGGTAGTAACCAGACCGAAAAGCAGCGCACATTTCGGTGCTTTATTTCGGTGCTTTTTTTTCCTGAGCTGTGATACACTTCTAGCCAATCATTTTACATTTCCCAGGATAGTAGGCGGGGCCAGGTACGTACGTTCAGTTAGAGCAGAGCTACAGATTAAAAATGTCCAAGGCGAAGCGGTCAAAAGTCTGGCTGTACTTCACAGCAAAAGATGCAAACTCAGCAGCCTGCAACAAGTGCTTTAAGCTGATACTGTGATACTGTCAAAGGAGGTAACACCTCGAATCCGATGAAACACCTGGCGACGCATAGCGGTTTTTTTAAAAGCCGAGAAATGCGCCGTATTTGATAGCTTGCTGTGAGACCTCACACTGTGCACGTTGGGTGGGTTGCCAGTTATCGGACCCGGAGCAACATCCCCCAAAAACCCGAAGAATAGAGTCCTGGCCCCTAGCCCTGCCAGTGTAGCAGAAATGATGAGGATGATGAAGCCGTTCTTCTCTGCGTGAGTCGCTTAATGTTGTTCGAGTGTAATTTACGTTGAGTAGGCTAACCACATTATTACATTAATGCATGTAAGGTGAACTAGCAAACATCATCATAGCTACATGCGGCTGTCCTCTTGTTTGATGGCAGATACTCCCTTCACCCTGGCCAAAAAGGCTAAAATGACCAAAGAAAAAGTGGGAAACAGCTGAACATGAGAGGTTTTTGGACAAAGTTTGTGTTTTTTTTCCATTGTTTAAGCACTGCTTCCAGCCAAGAGTGATACCATATATGCCCCATAGCTGCAGAAAAGGCTAACATTGTTATCTTTTTACAAAAAAAAAAAAAAACAGCTGAACATGAGAGGTTTATGGACAAAGTTTGTGTTCTCCATTCTTTAAGCACCGGTTCGAGCACCGTTTAAGCACCGGCACCGTTTCAAAAGTACCGATTTGGCACCGGTATCGGATAAAACCTAAACGATACCCATCCCTACACTGAATCAATCACATGGCTGGAATAGAGGTATTCTCATCGAGTCACTGTTAGAATCACTGAAACGAAACCCAGGAAGTGGCTACAGGAAGAAGGTGATAGACTGTCTGAAGCAGTTAGAACAAGACAAGACTATCGACCGGACCTCAAACCACAGGCTATACACCAAGTCTGTATGGTTTACCGAAGATACCTTTAAGGCCAATTGTCTGTGTGATCAACTCTGTCACCTATAACATCTCCAAGTTTCTGGCTTCGATCCTCAAGCCACTGGTGGGCAGCTCTGAACACCACATCCTGAAACCACATGCATTTACGCTGTTAAGTGCCAGGATTTATACATCGGGGAAACGAAACAACCTCTGGCAAAGCAGATGGCACAACGCAGAAGAGCTACCTCATCAGGCCAGGACTCTGCAGTCTATTTACACCTACAGGCCAGTGGACACTCTTTCAATGATGAGGATGTACACATCCTGGACAGGGAGGAACGCTGGTTTGAGCGCGGAGTCAAGGAGGCCGTTTACGTGAAAAGGGAAAGACCATCTCTGAATCGAGGAGGAGGACTAAGGATACATCTTTCGCCATCTTACAATGCTGTGATTGCAGCCATTCACCAACTCTCTGTGAATGGGACTCATGGCCATTGATCAGTGGGTTTTGGTCAGTGGTTGTTGATCAATGGTCATGAGAATTTGCATAATTATGATTAAGGAACTGACCTCCCAGCCCATTGTTCCTTCAGTGGGCTGGTTTCAGTCATCATGCAAATGTACTGTTTATAAGATTGGGGAAACCTGCAGTCAGCTGAGACTAAAGAAGTCACTTGGATGAGTGATGAAACATTTCTCCCACAGAAAATGTTACATCCAGATGAACAGAATTGACTTTTGGAGATTTACTTACCTGGATGATTGAGCATGCATCAAGATGAATTTGGTGGTGAAAAATGTTTGTTATGTTAATTGAAGAGCTGTTAAAACTGACCGGTCAATATTGACCGGGAACACTAAACACTAACGGTGGTGGGGGTGAATTATGTGGGCAACAGAAAAAAAATGTTATAGATTATATTTATGTGAAATATGTGTATACTGATTTTGAAACATTTTATCTACATGCAACACCTGCATATGTGTTTTTTAAGAAAATTTCTATAAATATGCCCTTAAGAAACTTACTGTGTCTTATATTGAGAGGGCTGCTTTCTCTCACACATTATGTTCACATGTTGTTGTTGCTGTGGAAGCTAACATCTTGTAGTTTCTGACACTTTGCATGTTTAACATGAGGCTAAAATTCTCCCTCATTGAGTCACACTAAAATCTCAAATGTAAAACGAAATAAACAAAATATTTAAAGTCAATCATTCTGAACATAATTGTACTTTGACCTTTAACCTCTCTGCTCTGCGTTGTTTGCTCTTTCAGCCCAGAAAATCATCACAGCTGTGCCTGGACAGGACGTCACTCTGACATGTCGAGCTCCAAACAACGACAACAACAACATCATCAGATCTGCACACTGGAGCAGAGCTGGCCTGGGAGATAAATATGTGCTTTTGTACCAGGGTGGACAGTTTGTTCCAGATGACCAGCATCCATCTTTTAAGAACCGGGTGGATCTGCAGGACAGACAGATGAAGGACGGAGACGCGTCTTTGATTCTAAGAAATGTGTCGATTGCTGATATTGGAACATACGAGTGTCGTGTTTACGTGACAGAAAGACACTCATGGGAGATCATCAGCAACACCACCCTTACTGTTGTTGTTTGTCCAGGTGAGTGAGTAGAGTTGAGTGTGTGTGTGATCAGAGGTGAAGCTGCTTCCTGGTTGTTGATGTTTGTTTGTTGTATGGATGAGCTGGTGGATGTCAGAAGTAGACAGATGTTTCTCCAGCTGTTGTCTTTGTGGCTGGTAGTCTAGAGTTGTAGAGCAGCATTGTTTGGTTAGAGCAGAAACAAAGACATTTATGAATCCGTCTCTTCTTCTCTTGCTCTCTAACTCGTCTGTAAACATGTGTGGGGAAACTCAATGTTAAAGCCTACAGCTGGAGGGGGAGGGGAGGGGTGAAGCTGGTGGTTGTGAGTCTGTGAAAGTGAATCCTGCTGGTGCCCTGAGATCTGTGTTATGTCTCAGCACAGGGAAAAGAATCACAACTCACAATAATTTCTAATATGAGCTTCAGTGCATTTTCTTAGATTACTGTGTGAGCATCTGACCTGCTGCTCTTTGTTGAATTGGTCAACTGAATTTAAGTTGTTAGTTGTAGCCAGATGTGTAACTGCACAACTGTCAGAGGCAGATGAAACAATGGTCTCATTTGATGTTACATCTCTCTTCACTTGCATCCCAGTTACTGCATTCAAGGTAGTTCGTAAGAAATTACAGGATGACCCCAACCCTAGCAACAGGACCACTCTCAGCACCAACCAAATGTGTTTGCTTTTGGAACTGTGTCTTCATTCCACCTATTTTACAGTACTACAAGCAGAAACATTGGTGTTGTTACATCTGCGCTCACAGGCCTTGCTGGTTCGGAGACTTATCACCGTTAACAAAGAACGACAAAGAGAGATCAATTGGTTTTTCACTTGCAAGGGAAGACCGCTGGACCAGGGTCCTGGAGGCTCCTCACCCGAGGAGCAAATGGTAAATGGCCTGTATTTGTAAAGCGCTTTACTTAGTCCTTAATGACTCGAAATTGGTTTACACTACATTAATTAACCCATTCACACAATGGTGATGGCAGCTACATTTTAGCCACAGCTGCCCTGGGGCGCACTGACAGAGGCGAGGCTGTCGGACACTGGCGCCACCAGGCCCTCTGACCACCACCAGTAGGCAACGGGTGAAGTGTCTTGCCCAAGGAAACAACGACCGAGACTGTCCAAGCCGGGGCTTAAACCGGCAACCTTCTGATTATAGATGAACTGCCAACTCGTGAGCCACGATCACCCATTGCAAACTCCAACTTCAGCCCTTGCTTGCAGTCCTTTTATTGAAATGACACAACCTCCCATTGAAAAACCCCTATGGTGTCATAAAAGTTAAAAACAGTGTATGTGTGTGTGCATGCATGTGCGAGCACGTGTGTGTGTATGTGTGTGTATGGCTTCCTGGTGATCACAAAAGGGTCACCTCCCCTCACCCCTGTATATGGCTTCTTCTTTAACAGTCCACCATATAGAGATTGACAGACCACGTGACTTTCGTGCATTGCATTGTGGGTACAAGTGGCAACAAAATCAAAACACTGCATGAAGCACTAGCATTTCCAACACTGCTAATCATTAATTCTGCGTTTTGAATCCCTACTTGCATTTTATTTGCCCCAAAAACAGTTATGTACAAAACGACGGAGAACTCGGCACGTCCGTACAAAGACAGAGTTAATGAAAAGGCAAAATAAAGTACGAGGAAAAAATCAAAGGACTTAAAGGGTTAGACCCATACGAACATACAGAGTAGGTCTGTGAAGGTTCTCAGTCATCCAGGTCATCGTAGTCTAAGGAGCTTGTAAAGAAAAGCGTCTGGACTTCTTTAACTTGCTTGACGACATTTCACCTCTCATCCGAGAAGCTTCTTCAGTTCTAAGGTCAAATGGTGGAGATTCCCACATTTAAGCCCTGTGGGAGTGTCCCCCTGAGAGGGACAAAAGTACCCCCTAATGAAACTCTACCTAATCACATGAGCCAAGGTGTGAAAACGGGTGTGGGTCACAATCAGCCAGGGTTTCGGGTGAACTCATTGTGAAACCTGGCCCCACCCTATCATGTGATTTCCTGAGGTCACATGGCCTAGGGTGTGAAAGGCAGCAACAAGTTTAATATTCAGAAACCTAAAGTATGTATCAGCAGCAGAATGGAGCTAAAAATAAATGTTTGTTTCAGTTCTATGAAGCTTTGAGTATTTTGGATTAGTAGTACTGCTGTGTTTGTTGCATCATATTGCTGTAATTGTTTTTATGCTTTATATATTCTGAGGTAAGTTGATCTATAGCGTTACATCATATTCTATAAGGATGTTATGTGTTTGTATACTTTCTGCCCAGTTTGACCCATTTAGCAGAAGTCCGCCTGATTAAGGCTCTGATATCTATTCTGTATGACTTAAAGCAGTTATGACATGGTCTGATTTTCTCACCCAATAAAGGAATATTTAATATATCAGTCTACTCTTCATTTTATCAGAAACAGTTATCACAGCTCGTACATTTTGTTTTATACATATCTAATCTTTGAGCCAAATGTAATGTTATGCTAACATACTGAAAGAACAATATTTGTCTCTTATATATAATACATCTATATATACACTGTCAAAGATACTTGTCTTTCAGTGAAGATTCAATGTGATAGGAACTATAAATGACTGCAACTTGAATCTTTGACACAGAGTTCAAGCTCACTGCTGTAATATATCATAATAATCTGACAATAACTATAATGTTGGCCATATTATATTTACATTACCAGAGTAAGATGATTTTATTCTCATGAACAACATTAGCTAATTGTTATTTACTAACTAATCTTGACATGACTGTTCAGTATAGAAAAGAAGCCCAACTACCATGTTTTACAGTCCCGTGGTCTCAGCCTCAGATACTCAACTAATCAAAGTGATGTCATAACAAAAATTAATGACCAAAAAACATTTTTTTCATTTCTGTCAAACAGTGTTGTATGAAACGTATCATGAGTGCTAGGCAACCTGAGCAGCGCGACGAAGGCTAGACCGTCCCATTTCAAAACCCAACCCAGACAAATTTTTTTAAATTTGTTGAAATGTATTTGATGTTTATTGCATTTTATGCTTTTAGTAGTGATTTTAAAAGATTATCCAAGACAAACCAGGTGTGCAGCAAACACAGTTGTCTGCTGGAGGTATGTTAACTTAATATATTTGACATTTAAAAAAGCACTAAAAGAGAGACAGCCTGTACCTTGAACCTCTGATGTAGAGGTTTAAAACAACTGTTTGTGTAGCAGACAATTAAAACTTCTCAGGCTCTTCACCTACTCACACAAACATTGTTCACAGCCGCTCGTCAGTGGAAATAAAGAGCACCTGCTGCTACTTCCTCTTTTATACCCTCCATTGGGTCCCCTGGGTCCTAAAGCCTTCCCCATTACATTTCTTTGTAATTGTTTATGTTTAAGTTGTTTATTGCTGGTTTTTAGTTTGTTTTTTGTCTGTTAGGGAGCTGACACAGTCTCAATGGAGATGGGTTTTTTGGGGGGGTAGCAGAAGGAGAGAAGCTGCAGAGAGGCGTGTAAGACTGCAACTCTGCTTCCTGGTCCCAACTCTGGATAGTCATATTTTGGGGGGTTTAATAAATTTGTCCATATTTCTAGAAATGAGAGCTGCTCCATCCAAAGTGGGATGGATGCCGTCTCTCCTAACAAGACCAGGTTTCCTCCAGAAGGTTCGCCAATTATCTATGAAGCCCACATCGTTTCTGGGACACCACTCAGACAGCCAGCAATTTAAGGAGAACATGCGGTTAAACATGTCACTCCTGGTCTGATTGGGGAGGGGACCAGAGAAAACTACAGAGTCCGACATTGTTTTGGCAAAGTTGCACACCGATTCAATATTGATTTTAGTGACCTCTGATTGGCGTAACCATTGGATTGCCAACGTGAATTATGGTTTTACTGAATTTACGTTTACCCTTAGCCAGCAGTTTTAAATTTCCCTCAATGTCGGCTGCTCTGGCCCCTGGAAGACAATTGACTATGATTGCCATTGTCTCTAGCTTCACATGTCTCAGAACAGAATCACCAATTACCAGAGTTTGACCCCCGGCGGGTGTGTTGCCGAGTGGGGAAAAACAGTTAGACACATGAACAGGTTGGTGGTGTACCTGGGGCTTCTGTTTAGGACTATGCTTCCTCCTCACCGTCACCCAGCCGCCCTCTTTCCCCAGCTGCTTGGGGTCTGCCGGGGAAAAGCTAGCGGGGCCTATGCTATCTTCGGCTGCACCAGCTACAGGGGCCTGGCTAGCTACAGGTGAATGAAGGGTCCGAAGCCGAGTCTCCAATTTAGTAATCCTGGCCTCCAGAGCTACAAATATGCTACATTTGTTACGGATACCATTACTACTAAAGGAGGCCGAGGAGTAGCTAAACATCTGACACAATGAGCAGGAAAGTGCAGTAGGGACAGGTGAAGTAGCCATGGTGCTAACGAGTCGGCTACGAGCTAAGCTAAGCTAGCGAAACAGTACAGAGACAGTGGGTGAATACTTTGGCTATAAATTAGTTAGTGAGTACACAGAAAGTGTGCTTCGGATGAAGCACGTGAAGATTATACTATGAAAAAATAAAAGTAAAAAAATAAAATAAATAAATAAATAAAATAAAAAAAAGAAAAGTAATAGTATCTGCTAAGCAGATAAGCTACTCAGAAACACCACTGTGTTTGAGCAGAAACAGGAAGTGATACTCTACCACAGAGCGAGTGAACACCAAGTGCCACCAAGAGTCAGGAAGGAAGCAAGTCGATATAGATGTACAGATACCACTGTCAAAGGAAAAGTATAGTTTGGACAGAAAGTAAGAACTTCTGGTTATTATCAGTAGAATACGAACAGGCCACTGCTTTTTAAATGGTAGTCTTTATGGGTTGTGTGGTGGTGCAATGCTATGGAGACGGTTGAGCATGTGCTTCTTAGTTGTAGGAAGTATGCAAGGTTCTCTATAATAAAAACGATTATTAAAACGATTTTATTTACTAAACACCTCTGGCTGTTCTCCTTTCATTCTGTTCTGGACCCATTTGTTACCAGTCCCCACACACACCCCTAGATCTTCATCGTAGGGACATAACAACCACTATTATGTCTCTGTTCAGCACTTTCAACGACACTTGATGTCCTTTAAATGTGCTATATAAGTAAAGATGACTTGACTTTACTTGAAAACAATTCACGGATCACATTAACTTGTTGGGCCGACACATCAAATTCAGCTGGGAGGATATGAGAATAGTGGCAGGTTAGCCTTCTAAGACTGTGAGTAATGGAGGACATCTAAAAGCTCATGTGTACCATAAATCTACTGTAAGCGCTCAGTAAATGTTGTTATCCAAGCTCGACATTTGTCAAAACTGGGAAGGCACCTAAAGAAAGCTCCAGGAGAGAAGGACAACTGCTGATTAAAACCTGTAGCGAAAACCTGTAGTGATCCCAAACGTGTCAAGAGTATCAGAACAGTTGACACACATTTTTTTCCAAACAACGGGTCTCTGTGGCTTTTAAACCCCAAATCACGCTACATAAAAAATTTGTCTTCCCCAAGGATCGGGTCCTCTGAACCAAACAGAGTAACGTAGTGTACGTATGCTCTTAAGTGCCAGGATGATTGCCCGGATTTATACATCGGGGAAACCAAACAACCTCTGGCAAAGCAGATGGCACAACACACAAGAGCTACCTCATCAGGCCAGGACTCTGCAGTCTATTTACACCTACAGGCCAGTGGACACTCTTTCAATGATGAGGATGTACACATCCTGGACAGGGAGGAACGCTGGTTTGAGCAGGAAGTCAAGGAGGCCATTTACATGAAAAGGGAAAGACCATCTCTGAATCGAGGAGAGGGACTAAGGATACATCTTTCCCCATCTTACAATACTGTGATTGTAGCCATCCCCCAACTCTCTGTGAATGATACGCATGGTCATTTATCAGTGGGTTTTTGTCTTGGCAATGTCCTTAATTAATGATCAAGGAATTGACCTCACAGCCTATTGTTCATTCAGTGGGCTAGATTCAGTTATTGTGTAAATGTTCTCTTTATAAGGTTGGGGAAACCTGCAGTCACTTGGTTGAGTGATGAAATGTTTCTCCTACTGAAAAATTTACATCCAGATGAACAGAATCAATCTTTTGGGACCTTACATGCAATGTTTATATTTGCAGTTTATCAGATTCCACTAAGGAGTCATTATCTTTAAATCTAAGCTCTATTTTTCCTCTCCTTTCTTTCTTATCTTTCTCTATTGCTGAGAGAAGTTAGCTCTCTTTCTTTTTACTCCCTATGAAATACAGCAGCTGGGCCTTTAGCTAGCAACACAATTGTGAGACAAACTGATGATGTTTGTTGAGCTGATAGAAACTTTTCATTTTGAATTACCTGCTACTTAAAATAACCTCACTGCCTTCATGATTCCTTATTTTCTGTAGTGCTAGCAAGATGCTGAACATACAGAAAGTGGTGCATGGTTTCCGGCCCACATTAATCTCACAGTATGAACTATAGACAAAGACAAAGTAACCAGTCTGTCTGAAAATGTAAAGAAGTAGAAAGTACACATATTTGTTAAAAAATGTAGTGACTCAAAGTAAAATGTACTCAAAAATTTAATACCTCCTTGTTTTGACAGGTAACATGAAAGTTCAATAACAATGAAAATAGCATCTGAACCTATCACATGGCTGGAATAGAGTTAGAGTCACATCAGGTTGGACTGAAGCTGAGTGTAGGAGGAGCAGCCGAAAGCTGCACATGTGCAGATGCTGCTGCAGTCACACACACCAGTGTGACAGGAGTGTGAGAGATATTAAAGAGAAAGAGACAACAGAACATGTTCAATCACTTGAAAACATTTAAATAGATGCTGGATGTTCAGAGGTTCATTAAATCCAACATGACTAAATACTCAAATGTCAAAGGAAATAAACAAAAATATTTAAAGTCAGTCATTCTGATCATAATTGTACTTTGACCTTTAACCTCTCTGCTCTGTGTTGTTTCTCTTTCAGACAGGAAAATCATCCCAGCTGAGTCTGTACAGAAGAGCGTCACTCTGACATGTCGAGCTCCAAACAACAACATCACATCTGTACACTGGAGCAGAGCTGACCTGGGAGATAAATATGTTCTTGTGTACCACGATGGTCAGTTTGATCCAGAGTACCAGCATCCATCTTTTAAGAACCGGGTGGATCTGCAGGACAGACAGATGAAGGATGGAGACGTGTCTTTGATTCTGAAGGATGTGACGAATAATGACACTGGAACATACGAGTGTCGTGTCTTAATGGAAGAAACAGACTCGTGGAAGTCCATCAGCATCACCTACCTTCGTGTTGGTACTTCATGTGAGTGAGTAGAGCTGAGTGTGTGTGTGATCAGAGGTGAAGCTGCATCCTGGTTGTTGATGTTTGTTTGTTGTATGACCAGTGTTTGGAAGGTTACTTTTAAAATGTATTTCACTACAGATTACAGAATACATGCCCCAAAATGTATTTTGTAATGTATTCCGTAACGTTACTCAGAGTAGCGTCTTCTGAATACTTTAGATTACTTAATATATCATTATGCTTTTTACAATTACATGAATGTACTATTGCTGTGTGATTTATGACGTTCACTGAAGGTTACTCGCCATACCAATACCAACTAGATATAAATCTTAATATAACATGTGTAACTGCTGGAGGGGGAGGGGAGGGGTGAAGCTGGTGGTTGTGAGTCTGTGAAAGTGAATCCTGCCGGTGCCATAGCTGGTGAAAACGTACTGAGTGCAGACACAAAACGTCCATCAGCTTCAAAGTGTGTCAGAAAAATGTCCACATGAGAGAGAGAGAGGTCCCATTTTTGTTGTTGAGCACAAATCATTTTTGAAACGTTTTTGATGTTATACGGCATGAAGGGGTGAGAGTGTGGATCCAAATTCAGTATACAGAGACTGTAGAATAATAATAAAATCAAGCTTTTCATTTGGGCTGCACAACAATACAAACAAAGCACCAACATGACATCTGACCCTGAATAACCTCTCACAGGCATGTTAAATTGTATTTTCTAGTTTTATGATTGTTTTTCTATTTTTTGTGTCAGCCATTTTCAAAAACAAGATGTTGGCTGCTATTTTGGTCAGACCACATGTTTCCTGTTCTTGAATGAAAAAGCACACAAAAATCCACCTATATGAACATTTTCTTACTTTATAAATAATAGAACGTATTTTTAATAACCTGATCTATTTAACTAAAAGAGGAAATGGATTCTGTTCTGTTCTTCACTCATCACCTACCTGACAGCTGACACCTGTTTCTCACCTGCAGGTCCATCAGGAGGACATCCTGCCTGGATAGTTCTGTTAGTTGTTTTGGTTATTATTCTTGTGCTTCTTATTGCTTGTTGTATATACATAAAAAACAACTAAAAAACAAAGAAGCTATTATCATTCCTGCTGCTGTTTGAATGAGTCATTGTTATCGATAAAGAAGACAGACGATCAAAGAGAGAAAGAAAGTGATGATGTTGAGCTTCATCTTCAATCTCCACAACTAAACTGTGAGTTAGATGATGTGAGGACATAGATGAACTCTCCTGAACATCCAGCAGACTGCTATAGAGGTCTGATTATCATCATGTTCACCGTTAAAGCTTCTGCTGTGACTGTGTTTAAAATCGTTGTTCTTGTTACTGTGGCCTTTTGGAGTGAGGCCCCCACCTATATTAATGAAGTGCTCCACTCCTGATTTTGATTTTGTACCAAAGTAAGAGGGTTTGTGCCTTAAAAACCAAACTTTACCTCCAAAATGTTGGAAGACGTTGCTACTCAACTTTGGCGTCTTCACCCTGTGGCCTTCTTTAACCCTTAGATTACCCCACGGGTTGTTTTTCTTCAAATCTTTAAAATGCAAAGTTGTAATATATTCATATTCCAGGTATTCCTCATAAAATATGTTTGTAACATGAGGCAATTTCTATTTTTATTTATTTTTTCATTAATTTAAAAAAAATACAGGTTTTGTATCACTACCCCACTCTTCCACAACTGGGGTCAAAAATGACACCAAGCAATTCCTGTGGAATCTTCTATGAAACTTTCATTCTTAGCAACTCTGACTGACCCACTTACACTTCTGATGGATCAAGAATTAATTTTTACACAGTAACATACATGATTTATAGTCAGGGCTGCACATAAGTGGACTGCAGGTGCACATTCACTGTCAAATAAAAGTATTCCCAGAAATTCAGAGAATATGTGCTTCTTTTGCGGTGGAGGAACACCAAAGTAATTGCTTACACAGCTTGCTTCTTCAACATCTTTAAGAGTTCTGAACAAATGTCTGTCCTCCTCCAGAACGTCTAATGTACGCAAACGAGCGTTCCAACTTCTTATCTGGTACGCGTCTTTTATTTTTATTGTGCACCTGCGGACCATTTATGTGCAGCCCTGTTTATAGTTTCCTGTGCATTTCAGACATTGTCCTTTCTGATATATATTTTTTTATATCTAAAGTAACATGGCTGCTATGAGGCCAGCTAGGATCCCTGTGGACCTTGCCCTACAAATGATCCAGGACGGATGGGATGAAGAGCCCATCCGTCCTGGATCATTTGTAGGGCAATACAAATGATAGAATATAATTCTAATAAAACAGAAGAGGTGCTGACATGCACAAACATGGAGGCACAAAGAGTAGCCACAGCCAGGGGAAAAGAGTGGAAAAATATAATCAAACATAAGCTCCTGGCGTTCATTTGATTGACCATTCTTGCAGGAACTGAGAAGAACTGGGATGTACCAGTCGGTGTGTTTTTGGGGAGTCCTCTGCATAACGCATTGTTAAAGGCCACTATGTCAATTCAAAGATTTAAAGATACTGACCGTTTCTTGCACTTTGATGACAAGAGGACCAGAGCCTACCGACTGAAAACAAACCACATGGCAGCTTTCTGCTACATATGGGGCCTGTTCCTGGTCAACTACAGGCAGAAATTCATCCTCAGTGATTGTGTTACAGTGGATGAATAACTTGTGCCTTTCAGAAGGAAAACCCACCTTCTGCAGTATAGGCCGAGCAAGCATACAAAAGTGATACAAGTGATACAAAAACTCCAATTTCTTAAAATTAATGAAAAAATAAATAAAAATGAAACGGGCCTCATGTCACAAACATGTTTTATGAGGAATACCTCAAATATGAAAATATTACAACTCTTCGTTTTAAAGATTTTGAAGAATAACAACCGAGTTTATAGCAAAATGCATTGTTTCTATTTGCGGTCATTTTTGACCCCACTCGTGGAAGAGTGTAGGTACTGGTAGGTTGTGCATCCAAGGGTTAAACACTGGGTTTGTTTTTGGGTTTTTTTGCTTGGTTCATGTGTCCACTGTGCCTTTATAAACACTTTAAAAAAGATTTTTTTATATATATAAATATTTTTAATAAAAAAATATATTTTTAAAGACAATTATATTATCATTATGTAAGTGTTAATAAAGAGTTACATATATACCTGTTGAATGCTCTCTTTTACAGACAAAACTGTTTCTGAAATGCCTTTAAGCAACTTAATAGACGTCTTGATTGTTTTTGTTTTCAGCTGAAAGCTGGTTAGGAATCATTTCAGTAAAAATCTATTCTGTCTTTCAAGTTTTGTTATCTTTGACATTTTTTAGAAATGATTTTTTGCTTGAAAGAGTCATTATTAGTCTTACATAAACAAAATAGTCTGTGAGCTACAAAGACTGAAAATGAGTGAAAAATCAGCCAGTGTCCAAAGAGAAGCTTCAGAAAGCTGCTCCTGTTTCTTAAGATTTCATATGTGAAAAAAGTCTTTGTTTCCATTCTAAGGAGACAAAGAAGTTAGGGGTGGTTCAAGTCTTTTGCACAGTACTCTGTGGTCAAACTGCAAAACAAAAACTTCCAAATCATCACAGCTGTCTATCAGTCACCACAACAGCTAGAAAAAGAAAATCCCCTAAATTTACCTAAAGACCTTAATTAAGGTTCCACCCATCCGCAGATAAACATCATAGAACATTCCAGCAGCATTTCCCTTCCTCAGAACTGATACTTACACTAAGTGTTCCAGGAAACTCCTGCCTTTGTAGATTGGATTATTTTTAGTTTTTTAATTCTTTATTCATATTTTGCTTTCTGTTATTTCTTAGTGTTTATGGGTCTTTATTTTCTTATTCCTGATGCACATTCCTGGTATTTTATGCCTTTAGTTGCTCCTAAGTTCTTTAAGTTTCTATGTGTTTTTGGGGTTCATGACTTAATTTTGATTTTTTTTTCTCCATCTCCTTTATATCGTGTCAGATAAAGTCTGTCAGCAGGAGTTCAGCACTTTCTCTCTGATTATTAACAGTCAGAACAGGAGGACTGTTTTTGTAAATGTGGCTGAAAGTAGCGATAAGCAAATTCCAAACCACAAACTCGCAGACATTGAAGATTGTTCACACATGGCTCTGAGGTCTGTGTGGAACACATTTTAAGGCTTTTATGAACACACACATGTTTATTCAGGTTTGCTTAATGAAGTTTAGACAATAATGATCACACTGATGATCTGACAGTTTCCTTCTGGTCCCTCCTCTGAGGTCAGAGCCTGAAGATGTTTAAATCAGACACTCTGAAGGTCTTTGAGTGTGGAGAGAGTAAAACATGTGACATCAATGTCTCAAAGTCACAATAATAATAAGAATGTTTCATCTTTATCAAAGTCACATCACATGTTACAAAGTGCTGTCCCACTGCTGTGTGCACCATACGAACATGTGACACCATCTCAGTGTTTAAGTGTTAGAGTGAACTCCTCATCCTCTCCTTCAGTCTGAACCAGGAAGTGATGTCAGCACAGATCAGAGTTTTTCCTCTTTAACTGAATGCTGTAGGTGAAACATTTAGAGGACACCAGTCAGCTGCTCTGTGATTCCAGTTTTTACAGATTCAAGAAGATCTGAGGCCGACTCAATAATCTGCTGTGAGAACACACATGTGACAGAAACCCTCAGAGACACAAAGTAACATTTTAGTGTTTTGTAATAAAGTAACACACTGACACTGATCACAGCTCCACTTTCTCTGAAAGCAGCTTTGAGCAGCAATCAGCAGGATTCTGGTGAACAGCTGTTCAGGTTTAGGACGGAGCTCAGACGATCCTGGTCACACTGAGCAGTGACTTTGCTCATCTGGACTCTTTGTGTTGTTGTTTGTGTGTTGTTGTTTGATAGCATCACTGTGTCATATATTATGTACTTTATCTGCTTTATACTTTTCTACATAGATCATAACTAGTTCATGTAGTTGTGCTCTTGCACTGATTGTTGTGTGTGTGTACTTGTGAAGCAGCACTGGATCAATGCATATAACTGATGTGCACATGTCCAACAGAAGAAGGTCGTCATCGTCTGTCCTGTTTCCTTATTCTGTCATTATTGCTCCCAGATATGTGTTATTATTTCAAACATGTGAAGCTGAACTCTGACACATAACATCAAACAGCTCAGCAACTAGTCACACATTCAAATGTAACGCAGCTCTTTGAGTGTTTGAACCTGCTGTTGTGTTGCTTTTGTGTGCTGGTGTCACAGATGGCTGCTGCTGCCGTGACAACAAACACACAACCACTGTCATGTTGTCTGATTTAAAGGACATGAAGAGAGCGGAACAACACAGTTTATTTTTTCAATACGACGTCACAATGATGCCATAAAGTGTCACAAAATCACACACTGCATGAAAACATCTTAAAATCTGAAGTTTTACAGGTTATAAAAGCCAAAGATTTCCAGTTCTGCTCCAATCATGTGGGTAAAGATAATAAATACAAAGGACAAAGGTCAGGGTCACGTGAGGACAAAGCTTTAGTTTGCATCTCCAAACATTAAAACAATATATTAGTCATTGGAGGACATGAACACTCTTTGTTTGAGCTTTTTAAAATATAATTTTTTCAGTGCAACATTATGTGACTTCACACTGACACAAAGATGAATATAGTCAAAGGAGCTTGCAAAGAAAAGCGTCTGGACTTCTTTAAGTTACTTGAAGACGTTTCACCTCTCATCCGAGAAGCTTCTTCAGTTCTAAGGTCAAATGGTGGAGAGTCCCAGATATAAGCCTAGTGGGAGTGAACACAGAGGGACAAAAGGACCCCCTGATGATCCTCTAATTGCCTGAGACAAGGTGTGAAATTGGGTGTGGGTCCCAATCAGCCAGAGTTTCGGGTGTGTTCATTGTGAAACCTGGCCCCACCTTATCATGCGAATTCCTGAGATCAGATGGCCCAGGATGTGAGTGGGCGTTAAGGCGTCTGGGAAGGGATCTCAAAACTGGATTATAGATGGCAGAGAGTTGGTGTCGTAAACCCCCGCCTCTGTTCAAAGATGGTCGCTCACGGTGGACATAGATGGCTTCTTTCACTCCTCTTTCAAACCATCTGTCCTCTCTGTCCAAAATGTGAACATGGGCATCCTCGAAAGAGTGTCCTTTATCCTTAAGATGCAGATGGACTGCTGAGTCTTGTCCTGTGGAGGTGGCTCTTCTGTGTTGTGCCATGCGCTTGTGAAGTGGCTGTTTGGTCTCTCCAATGTAGAGGTCTGGGCATTCCTCGCTGCACTGTACAGCATACACCACATTGTTAAGTCTGTGTTTTGGCGTTTTATCTTTCGGGTGAACCAGTTTTTGTCTGAGCGTGTTGCTGGGTCTGAAATGCACCGGGATGTCATGCTTGGAGAAAATTCTCCTGAGTTTTTCTGATACACCGGCTACATAGGGGATGACAATGTTGTTGCGTCTGTCCTTCTTATCCTCCCTCGCTGGTGTCTGGTCTTCTTTTCTGTGCCTCTTTGCTGACTTTAAGAACACCCATTTAGGATATCTGGGACTCTCCACCATTTGACCTTAGAACTGAAGAAGCTTCTCGGATGAGAGGTGAAACGTCTTCAAGTAACTTAAAGAAGTCCAGACACTTTTCTTTGCAAGCTCCTTTTACTACGATGACCTGGATGACTGAAAACCTTCACAGACATAAAGATGAATATATTGCACTAGATTTACATATTAACACTGCTGACATCAGCACATGATCTATAAAACCTGATGATGTCATGAGGCTGACGTCAGCATGATGCCATAAAGACATCATGAAACATCAGTAGTAGAGCCCTCTTGTTATCTCCTGTAGTCTGAGTGTAGCCATTATAACAGTGAGACAGCACTGCCACCATGAGGTCAAACTGGAGCATTGCAGGTAATAATTCTCTGCCTGAACACTGTTGGAACATCAGATTCGGTTTTATCAGAGTTAAAGGCAGTAATTAGGCTCCAACCTTGTGCAGAGGCTACACCTGATGTTAATAAAAGTCTTTCTATGCAGCCTTGAATAAATATCTGTGTAATATCAGCGCTTTATGCTCGAGTAGAAAAGCAATTAAAGTGGTCCATTTACCATATTTAATGATTTGGGGATGAGACAAACTCCAGGCTTCATACCTGAACCAGCTAAATGACACTATTTGACTTTTTTATTATCACAGTAGATACCAAACATACGTTTGTACCAAAACTGAACTCAGTTAGCTGTTAGCTTGCTTTTCGTGTAATACATACTATTGGTCATTTTTATGAGTCCCATGATTTCTAATCAGTCGGGAAAAGGACAAAGATGGCAGTCAGTGGACATAGTGGATTAATGAGCTAAAGACACGATTTATAGGTTTCATGGTCTGACTGTGTGGATGCTGAGGGTGTAGCTGTCTGATTTTCTGATTTTTCTGATTGTCTGTCACAGTCGACATTTTGTTGGAGATGATGTATTTGAATGTGAAATTACTTTAAAATTTTGACAAATTTGACAAAATATAGTTGAACATGAATTTTTGAATCCATGTTCACAGACTGTGTCTCGTCAGATTACAAATTTAAATTAATAGTTGAGAGCAGTGAGTTCAGTTAAGTCCACGTATAGAGTATTTAAGTCAGATGGACTGAGAAATCTCAGTGTGGACCATGATATTGATTTTTTTTTAACAGAAGCTCTGTAATTATAATCAATGTTTTCTTCTAATCTTTGTGTTTATTTTATTTTGAACATTAGCATGCATTCTACAAATGTATTTCCCAATTGAAATAAAATCAAGTGGATTGGTGTTTATTTTCAGTTTCAGGCCACAAACTGGTTAATAACCAAAGTGAACACAGTGATGTCTTACACTATAAAGTTTGTGAGGTGAACCGCCCTTAAAATCTCAGAGGAGCTTCTGGCTCAGTCTTAAAGCAGTGATTGGTTTATTTGTGGTTTGTCCTGGTCCCTGCTCATGTTCTGTATTAAAGGATCATTTTTCCTTGTTGTTGGTCTTTGTTTGTCTCATACGTGGTAAATTTGTGTGTGTGTCAGATCTCAGAAATAAAAGAAAAATTTGCAACATGTTTCATTTCATTTTCATTTCTGTGTGCATGTAAGACCAGTCACCAGTGATCCTACAGTGTTTATGGTTTTACTATTAGACAAACTAAACAATTGGAGAGTTACACACAGACTGTTTATCTCCTCAAAATAAACCGTGTTAGATGGGGAGGATGTGGGTTGCATGAAGTTTGAAGGGCAGGCAAGAAGATGACTGAACTAGAGTAACTACAAAAGTATTGAGAGTGACAGCATGGGAAAGTGGTAGTGATGTAAAGAACAGAAAGAAACCAAACACCTGTGAAAAGAGGCAGATGACTTACTACAGATCTGCCTTCTTGAACTTTGGACTAAATGAGAAAAAAATAACTCACCTTTAGCTGCTTCAAGTAAAGAGTGGAAGGGAGTGTTGTCCTTGTAGATGCAGTGCCTGGTATATTCAAATAGAAAAGTTTTAAGCCTAATCTTGAAAGTAGAGATCGTGTCTGTGTCCAGAATCCAAACTGGAAGCTGGTTCCACAGAAGAGGGACGATCTCCCACGATATATGTAGTTTTTCTTATTCACTCGCTCTGTGTTTATACACCTCTCTGCATTTAATCATTAGTTAGTATGTATCTCTTGCTCTCTTCCACAGTGTGTGTTGTCCTGCCTCCTTCCCATCAACCTCAACCAGTCACAGTAGATGGCTGTCCCTCCCTGAGCCTGGTTCTGCCGGAGGTTTCTACCTTTCCAAATGGAGTTTTTGCTTCTGACTTTGACTAAATGCTTCCTCATATGGGGTCATTAATAAATTGTTGGGTTTCTTTGCATTATTGTTGGATTTTTACCCAACAACATAAAGTGTCTTGAGGCGACTGCTTTTGTGATTTAGTGCTAGACACATAAAATTTAATTGCTAACACCAGAATGAATTAAACTGTATAAATTCAAATGATATATTCATTCTGATATACTGCTTTTGTGTTTCTTTGGCACCTCGTGAACTACTCTGTAACATTTCAAGGTGTCCTAGCGTTCACCCCCACATCCACACCACCTACATCCTGGGAGCCTGGGAAGAGGTCGTACCTTGTTTTATTGTTTTACGGTAGGATTAACGTAGCTATGTCAGTTTTAGTCTAAGTGCTTTTTTACATATAGATGAACTGTTGGATTTTCCAGACCAGCAGGTTAAGGAAAGTCGTTTATGGGGCCACACTCTGACCACACACACACACACACACACACACACACACACACACACACACACACACACACACACACACACACACACACACACACACACACACACACACACGCACACACACACACCTCCACATTCCAATGCAAGGAACAAACGTTCACTGAAGCATATAAATAAAGACCGGGGCAGTTTTTCAGGCGCGAGTCTCTCAGTCCGGAGACTTCCCTTGCTAGCAAGAAGTTCTGTGTGTTTCTCTTCTCTGAGTCTTTACTGAAGAAGTGTTTTAGAGTATATTTCTTAACACTAAGTAATCAAGATCACCATAGATATTTGCAGATTAGGGATTTTTTCAATAAAGAAATAAAACAGTGTAAATCTAAACAAAAATTCAATAATTAAAACCATAACTGAAACCTACAACACAAAAAATTCAGAATAATCGCTACAATTTACAGGCATATAATGAAGGTAAGAGGGATTACAACAGCGTATGTAAAACTGAAGTGGCAGTCAGAGAGAGTTAGGAGTGAATTTATCTGATGAGGAATGGTCACAAATCTGGAAAACACATCAGTCAACAACGTCATCATGTGGCTGGAGACTACATTGTTGGAAAAATGTAATTAGACTTTTTTAACACCCAAAATTAGGAACAAACACACTTCATTAACACAGCCATGTTGGAGAAGCTGTGGAGATGTAAATGTGAATCATTCACATATGTTCTGGTTCTGTCCTAAGACTGCAAAATTTGGGGAAGATGTTCACTTAGTTATAGGTAAAATTCTGTGTTATGTATCCAAGTCTTGTACACTATTATATCTTGGTATCATTATGTGAAACGTGTTGAAAGAAGATAAATACATATTGAAAATTATGCTAGCAGACTGTAAAAAAGCAAATACAAGAAAATGGTACAAATAGACCCACCATCACACTACGAATGGATGAAAATTATAGAAAATTAAAGACAAAACACAAATGGGCCAGGGGCGGGAGCGGCAGGTGAGAGAGAGAGAGGAGAGAGCAAAAAACAACAAAACACATGTTGTCTAATACAGGATCAGCTGGTGAGGCACAGGGACCATGACAGTATTAAAATGTATAAATAGTGATAAAGGGTGCTTTATCTGAGTTCTTTGTTGAGTTTTATGCTTAATAGAACTGTTTTACTGTACAAAGTAAAATAAAACACAATGTGGTTTCAATGACAAACAATAAAATTGTTATTCATTTTGTTCTGCCTTTTAGAAGTTAAACTGGTTATTATGCTTGTAAACTGCCCTAGAGCTCCCTCTAGTGGCTGCTTTGTGATATGGGTTTGATTACTTTAAGAAACAAACAGACAATAAAATTGTTATTCATTTGTTTATATTACAGTTATGACCATAACATAAAACGTTTTTTCTTATTTTTCAGTGTTAAATACATTTTTAAACTATGATGCACTTAAATTTAAACATCCAATTTAAACCCTTTTCATGGGCTTTGTTTGACACACAATTGCTTCTTTAATGGGTACAGCATTTTTACGTGCATGTGCACGTAAAATGCAAAATAGTGATATCATCTATAAACATACTGTATGTATGAGGTTTTAAACCTCTCGGCTACCATTCCTTTCTTTTTGCTGTTCTCCACCTGATCATAAAGGACCTTCTTCTTCATTGTTTTACACTTACATCATCTACTTCCACCGAATCACAGTCAGCAGCATGGAGCACATGTTGGGTGGATGAACCTCTGCCCTGTCTGATTACAGTTTGTACACACACTGCCTCCTGTGGACTCTTATCTTTCTTTAACCTTTAAAGTCTGACAGTTTCTAAAAGAGAGTAAATCTGCTGCTTCAGTTTAAACACTTCACTCATATATTAGTAGCAGGAAGATTAATCATCTAAAGTTCAGTGTGTGACGATTTTGTCTTCTTCTGTTTTATAAACACTACACACGACCGTTAAATGTGCTGATTTCTAACAAAATGTGTTTTTAAATTTTTGAATGTAAATCTTATCCTGATTTCCTGCATTTAGCTCTTTGTTCTCTGTGACCATCAGAGTGAAGTCAAAATCAGCCTCAGACCATCTCCTGGTTTATAACTAAAACTGAAGTGAAGCCTAAGAGACACCATCAGTTTATTTACAACATTTATTTAAACAGGAAGAGATCTGTCAGCGTGACGAGATTAGGCTTAAAACTTTCCTTTTTGCTAAAGCATACAGTTAGGGCTGGACCAGGTGACCCTTAATCCTCCCTTAGGCTACGTTCACAGTGCAGGTCTTAATGCTCAATTCCAATTTTTTGATCAAATCCGATTTTCTGGTCTGCTTGTTCACACTATAAATAAAATGTGACAGCAAACGCGCTCTAGTTTGAATGCTCAAAGCGGCCCCGCATGCGCAAAAGAAGACGTAACACACAACGCGCTCTGTTTAGACCCAGAGCAAACAGTATTGTTTGACTGATGGCCCTTAATATAAAGACTTCGGACTTCACGTTTCCCAATTTTTGCTTTAAGTTATTCTGTTATTTACATAATAATGTAAATAACCTAATAATGATCCTTATTGCTGTTTAAGAGGAGCGGTGCTTCAACGGATAGTTGCAAATTTCTGTCAGAATCTGCAGATTATACAGTACAAATAAAATGTTAATGTTTCTCCAATGTTGTCTTCCCAACAGTTTCACTGGATGGCCAGGAAGCGTTCGCAATGTCTTCTCCGGCGCTGATAATTGGCGTCTGTTTTGTGTCAGTGACGTAAAAGACTGATTTAATGTGACATGACCGTTCAAACAGCAGTTGCTTTCTAAAACATCAGATATGTATCGGATTCAGTACCACATACGAAAGTGACCCACATCAGATTTGAAAATATCGGATTTGTGCCGTTCACACTGTCATACCATGATCGGATATGGGTCGCATAGGGTCAAAACAATCGGATTTGATGCGCTTTCGCCTGCAGTGTGAACATAGCCATAGTTATGCTTCAATTCATTCATTCATTCAGTTATGCTTCAATTCATTTATTCATTCAATGGGGGCGACAGTGGCTCAGGTTGGGAAGTGCATCTGTAACCGGAAGGTCGCCAGTTCGATCCCCAGGCTCTTTGTCCTGGTCGTTGTGTCCTTGGGCAAGACACTTTACCCTACCGCCTACTGGTTCTGGCCAGAGGGGCCGATGGCACAATATGGCAGCCTCACTTCTGTCAGTCTGCCCCTGGGCAGCTGTGGCTACAACTGTAGCTTGCCTCCACCAGTGTGTGAATGTGAATGAATAGTGGCATTGTAAAGCGCTTTGGGTGCCTTGAAATCCATTATTAACAGACGTAGGCTGCCGGGGATTCCCATGATGCATTGAGTTTTTCCTTTCCAGTCACCTTTCTCACTCACTATGTGTTAATAGACCTCTCTGCACTGAATCATATCTGTTATTAATCTTTGTCTCTCTTCCACAGCATGTCTTTATCCTCTTTTCCTTCTCTCATTTCAACCAGTCGCAGCAGATGGCCGCCCCTCCCTGAGCTGAGGTTTCTTCCTGTTAAAAGGGAGTTTTTCCTTCCCACTGTCGCCAAAGTGCTTGTTCACAGGGGGTCATTAGATTGTTGGGTTTTTCTCTGTATCTATGAAGCGCCTTGAGGCGACTTGTTGTGATTTGGCGCTATGTAAACAAAATTGAATTGAAATGAATTGAGGGAGCAGGAACACAAGGAGGAACAGGAGGTTGTTCAGAAAAGAGTCATGATGTGGTTTCTTTCTTTCTTTCTTTCTTTCTTTGTGGTTTCTTTTGCATAGCTTAGCATGATGGCTGTAATCAGGGTGAGCAGCTAGCTTGTCTCTGTCCACAGTCAAAGAGAAAGAGCAGCTGCATTATGATGGTTGTTTGTCCATAACTGACGTCTTCAGTTCTCACTGCTGAGACCATCCACCTCAAATTCTTAAGAGAAGACTTTTTCCTCATATCTCTTAGTGTCTTAATTTAACAGTCTAAATCCAAAACTATTCTAGAAATGATTTCTAACAGTTGAACAGTTTCTGAAAGTTATAATAATGTAAAGAAAAGAAAGCAACCAAACTCCTGGGAAAGCAGCAGATGAGCGATTACAGATCTTCCTTGTTGTACTTTAGACTAAATAAAAATCGCTTACGTTTGCTGCTTTAGGTAATGAGTGGAAGGGAGTGCAGTCCTATACCAGTCCTGTGCCTGGTATATTCAATTAGGAAAAAAAGATCAGACGCAAACATGTTTATAATTGTCCACTGACAATGAAGATGTTTCATCGCATGCATTTTCCACATATTTCTACTAATATTGTAGTTTGATTCCAAAAATCAAAGAAAAGGCTGTAAAAGTTTTTTTTAATTGTTCACATTAATATATATTTTCTAAAATGCATTCATATACATTTTCATATGAAGGATATATTTGTGGGTCACATTTGGAGGACCCTTTGTTTCCTTGCGATGATAAAATTGGTCTCCAAATAAAATGCTTTTCAGTTTAATTAATATTGGGCCAAATGACAACAACATATTGTCTCAAAGCACTTTCTTATTGTAAGGTAAATACTCTACAATAACAAAAAGAAAACAAAGAAAACTCATCAATCATATGACTCCCTATGACCCTGTGGGGACTTTGGAGACAGTTGCGACGGAGAAACTCCATTTCAACAGGAAGAAAACTCCAACAGAACATGCTCAGGATGACTGAATAGAGAGAGGACAGTATTAGCTGGTACTCTCTCACACATGAGCACCTCCAGAGACCTAATCCAGGGCAGGTATGGAGTTATTGGAGAGACAAAGTGGCTGATGTAATCTGCAAAAGCCAGATCTGTTGCATTGGAGAGACCCTGGAGGAAGTCCTTTTCATGTAAATGGCCTCCTTGACTCCGCGCTCAAACCAGCGTTCGTCCCTGTCCAGGATGTGTACATCCTCATCATTGAGTGTCCACTGGCCTGTAGGTGTAAATAGACTGCAGAGTCCTGGCCTGACGAGGTAGCTCTTCTGTGTTGTGCCATCCGCTTGCAAAACCCTGGCAATCCTCCTGGCACTTAACAGCGTACACTATGTTACTCTGTTTGTGTCGGGGGACCCAATCCTTAGGGTGGACCAGTTTTTGGCGCAGCGTATTTTGGGGTTTAAAAGCCACAGAGACCCGGTGTTTAGAAAAAATGTGTCTCAACTGCTCCGATACTCCTGACACATATGGCATCACTACAGGTTTTCGTTTGGGAAACGGTTGTCCTTCTCTCCTGGATCGGCTGGGGCTTTCTCTAGGTGCATTCCCAGGTTTGACAAAAGTCCAGCTGGGATAACCACATTTACTCAGGGCCTTCTTTTTTTTTTTTTTTTGCCTGTCCCATTTGGTTCTTTAGCCATCAGAATTGTTGTCTGAAGACCAACAAGGATACCCAATGGATTTATTTTGCCAAATGGATCATCATGGCATTGCCGTATTGATCCATTTGATCGCCCTTTGTTTTTATTATTTATTTTATTTTATTTTCAGTTGTTACAGATAGGACAGACATGAGTGAGGGATAGGAAAGGGAGAAAGAAAGAGGAAGGAAAAGAAAAACAGAAAGGGAGAGGGACAGTGAGAAAGGGGAAAAAAAATAAAATAAAATAAAATCTCCTGGATCACCTGTTGAGAGAGAAAGAATAGAAAACAAGCAAAAAAACCCAAAGCAACATACTAAACACAACACCATCGCATTAATCTAGCTAAGTGTAAACAGCAGTAAATACTAAATATTCAATGTTGTTGTGCAGCACGCAGGACAGGCAGCGCAAGCGCACAATGTGCTTTGAAGTAGCAGCCAAGAAAGATGTAATTTAAGTCTACGAGCAGTGAACATCCATGTGCATACCTGTGTGGATCAGCGCGCTTGTATTCAAATGGTTTCCACATGTAATGGTCTGTGTTATAGACAGTGTTGTTGTTAATGTATGTTTGGGGCGTTGCACCCCGGAACCTTCAGAGGTTTTTCAGGGTTCTCGCTGCCAGAATGTTATGTGTGGGACAGTTTCCTGTATGTGTGCGACTAGCTGTGGTTGTTTCTAAAAGTGGGCAGTAAACGTCCTAAAACTGGCACTTGAGTTTCCGAGCATTTTTATCCTGAGGTTATAACACCTTTTTGGCGACGAGGATAAAAGCCGAACGCGGACAGTTTTGAGTTTTTGCTACGGATTTTGCAGTCGGACTACCGCTTCACAACTATGGTGACGATCGGATCGCTCACGGAGTTCGCCGAGGGAGACGGCGACTGGATTGAATATGTCGAGAGGCTGGAACACTTTTTCTTGGCAAACGACATTTCGGACGAAGGAAAAAAAAGGTCAGTTCTTCTCAGTGCGTGTGGAGCAAGGACCTACAAGTTGATACGTAACCTGACGACGCCTCGGAAACCCGGGGACTTCAGTTTCAAAGAACTGGTGACGTTGGTGCAAAATCATCACTGCCCAAAACCCTCCGTGATTGTTCAGCGGTTCAAACTCCACACTCATTCACGCAAGCCGGGAGTTTCGGTGGCGGCGTATGTGACGGAGCTGAGACAGCTATCAGAGCACTGTGAGTTTGGAAGCGTGCTGGATGACATGCTCCGCGACAGGTTGGTGTGTGGTATAAATGATGATGGCATGCAGCGTCGGTTGTTGGGGGAGCCCACACTGGACTTTAAGAAAGCTTTGGAAATTGCTCAGGCAATAGAAACGGCAGCTAATAACACTAAAGACATTCGGAAAGCTAACAACAATATGCACTCAACCGAGGTGCATCATGTATCTCGGAGTGTGAGGGGCAAACCGAGGGAGCTTTTGGAGTGTTACCGGTGTGGGGGAGCACACTTTGCCAAGGACTGTGTTTTCAAAGACAGTACCTGCCATAACTGCAAGAAAAAGGGGCACTTAGCCAAGAAATGCAAGGGCACTAAGGAGAAATCGAAGAAGGAATGGAAGACAAAACACAAACTAAACACGCATCACCTGCAGGGCATGGCGCCTGAGGAGGATGAGTGTGTTTTCAACATGTTTAATCTGGTTGGCTTTAATAAGTGCTGTGCGGAGCCCATCTATGCCACTATCCAGGTAAATGGGAAGGAGTTACAAATGGAGGTGGACACAGGGGCTTCAGCTTCGGTGATCAGCCAAGCCACCTACCACAGCTTGTGGCACTCGGGCGGGGCACCAGCTCTCCAAGCGACTGAGATAAGCCTGAGACAGTACACGGGTGAATGCATTCCCCTGCTTGGTGCTATAGAGGTGCATGCAGCATATCAGGGTCAAGAAGCGGCAGCAACACTACTGGTGATGAAAGGGGAGGGGCCTAGTCTGCTGGGTCGTGACCTTCTGCAGAAAATCCGCCTGAACTGGTGGGAAATCAGGTATGTAAAGGTAATAGTAGAGTTACTGGGAAAGTATGCAGATGTGTTCAAGAATGAATTGGGCACTCTCCGGGGCACCACTGTGAAGCTGTGTGTGGATCCTTTTGCCCGGCCACGCTTTTTCAAACCATGCACTGTACCATACGCCATGAAGGCCAAGGTGGAAGCAGAGTTGGAGAGACTACAACAGATAGGGGTCATTGAGCCAATAGAGTTCTCGGACTGGGCAGCCCCGATTGTACCAGTGTTGAAAGAGGACAGAGGGGTGCGTATATGCGGTGATTACAAACTGACAGTGAACCAAGCCTCTCAGCTCGACGCCTACCCTCTGCCTCGAGCGGATGACCTGTTTGCCACACTGGCGGGTGGTCGGACATTCACAAAGTTGGATATGAGTCATGCTTACCAGCAGTTGCTGCTGGATGAGGAATCAAAAAATTATGTGACAATAAACACACACAAGGGGCTGTTCAAGTACAACCGCCTGGTGTTTGGCGTTGCATCCAGTCCAGCTATCTTTCAGCGCACCATGGACAATCTTCTGCAAAACATTCCTGGTGTTGCTGTTTACTTGGATGACATTTTAGTTACAGGTAAAACAGAAGAGGAGCATCTGCGTAACCTTGAGCAGGTGTTGAAGAAGCTCTCAGAAGCTGGGTTGCGTTTGAAGCGCAGTAAGTGTGTTTTCGAAGCCCCTAGCGTGACATACCTGGGTCATCGCATCTCTGCACAGGGCCTGTCCCCACTGGAAGAGAAAGTGAGGGCAGTAAAAGAAGCCCCGAGTCCAAAGAATGTAGCTGAACTAAGATAATTCTTGGGCTTAGTGAACTATTATGGGAAGTTTTTGCCTGACCTCTCCAGCATGCTTGCTCCCCTGTATGGGCTACTGCACAAAGACAGTCAGTGGAGGTGGTCCCAAGCACAGGAGAAGGCCTTCAGACGGGTAAAATAACTGTTACAATCGGCATCGCTCCTGGTGCATTTTGATCCGGAGAAGGAGGTGGTCCTGTCCTGTGATGCCTCCCCGTATGGCATAGGAGCTGTTCTTTCCCATCGCATGGAAGAGGGGGAAGAGAAACCGGTCGGATATGCGTCACGCACGCTCACAGCAGCAGAAAAGGGCTATTCACAGCTTGAGAAGGAAGGCTTAGCAATAGTTTTTGCTGTGAAACGATTTCATCAGTACCTGTATGGCCGCCCATTTACTGTTGTTACAGACCATAAGCCCCTCCTGAGTCTCTTTAGTGAAACAAAAGGCATCCCACTGATGGCTTCAGCCCGGGTTCAGCGCTGGGCATTAACACTGTCGGCATACCAGTATCGCATTGTTTATAAGGCGGGACCTGAAAATGCGAATGCAGATGCTTTCAGCCGCCTCCCCCTCCCGGAGGTCCCCGACCAGTCGAACTTGCCCCCAGAAATTGTGTTTTTGCTGGACAGGTTGGCGAACTCTCCGGTCTGTGCTAAAAACATCAAAGCATGGACTGAACGGGATCCAGAGTTATCTCAGGTTAAACAGTGGCTGTTGCAGGGCTGGCCAGCAACAGTGGAGAAGGATCAGCTCAAACCGTATGCCAAGCGTCAGCAGGAGCTCAGTGTTCAAGATGGCTGCATCCTGTGGGGTTCCCGAGTCATTGTTCCGCCTCCAGGTCGGTCACAGATCATTGAAGTGTTGCATGAGGCTCATCCAGGGATTTCTCGAATGAAAAGTCTGGCAAGGTCATTCGTGTGGTGGAATGGACAGTGCCTTGGAAGACAAGGTAAAAGCCTGTTCTCAATGTCAGTCAAACCAAAAAATGCCGCCACCTGCCCCACTCCACCCATGGGAGTGGCCTGGCCATCCATGGTCCAGGCTTCATCTAGATTTTGCCGGCCCCTTTTTGGGCCACATGTTCCTGGTGTTGGTGGATGCGCATTGAAAATGGCTGGATGCCCACATAATGCCGACCATCACAGCCCCAGTCGTCACAGACACACTCCGGAGAATCTTTGCAACACATGGATTACCTGAGGCAGTGGTCACGGACAATGGGCCCACATTCACAAGTGGGCTCTTCCAAGAATTTATGGAGAGAAATGGAATCCGACATATCCGCACAGCACCCTACCACCCTGCCTCTAATGGCTTAGCGGAGCGCGCCGTGGAGACACGGAAAGACGGTCTAAAAAAAATGCCAGGTCTTTCCATAGAAAAGAGGCTCTGCCGTTTCCTGTTTCAGTATCGCATCACGCCTCATACAACCACAAGCTTGTCCCCAGCGGAGTTGCTGATGGGGAGGAAGCCCAGATCTCATCTGGACCTTCTTCGCCCAGATGTGGGAGCCAGAGTCACCCAGTCACAAGGTGGGCAGAAGGTGAGACATGATCTACATGCCAGAGGCTGTGTTTTCAAGCAGGGAGACTGTGTGTATATCAAAAACTTTACGGGTGGCTCACGGTGGCTGCCTGGTGTCATTCACCACAGTTCAGGGCCAGTATCTTTTGTGGTGGAGTTGTTGGATGGCAGACAAGTTCGCAGGCACAAGGATCATGTGAGAGCCCGCACGGATGGAGCTGAGAAGAGGGCTCAGAGTGGTTTGCACGCACATGGTGGAGACAGGGCTGTGGACATTGTGGGGCCTCAGAGTGGTTCACCTGAAGGGGAAGTCGTGTCAGCAGCCCCTGAGATCGGGATTGGTTCTTCAGTATCACCAGAAGGGCTGGTGGAGCAATCTAAGTCACCTGAGCTGAACCCGGCCACAGGAGCTCAGCAGGCTCCTAGCCTGGAGAACCCAGCAGAAGGACTGAGAAGGTCAAAGAGGCAGCACAAGCCCCCTGATAGACTGAATTGTTAAAATAATGTGGTGTTGAATTCTCCCTCTCTTTTCGTACTTATGCATAATTGCTATGTTGTGGGTTTTTGCTTAAGGGGGGGGGGGGGGGGGAGTGTTATAGACAGTGTTGTTGTTGATGTATGTTTGGGGCGTTGCACCCCGGAACCTTCAGAGGTTTTTCAGGGTTCTCCCTGCCGGAATGTTATGTGTGGGACAGTTTCCTGTATGTGTGCGACTAGCTGTGGTTGTTTCTAAAAGTGGTCAGTAAACGTCCTAAAACTGGCACTTGAGTTTCCGAGCATTTTTATCCTGAGGTTATAACAGTCTGCAAGAGGATGTAGTGAACCATAGCCCCGTCCGCCAGGGCATGAAGCAGGCATGGAGGAGATCCAGGCCCCAGACATCCAGAGGCCCCAGAGCACGAGAGCCCAAGGAGGACCACCGGAGGGGCATCCGTGCCACCCTCATGGGAAGGGCTGAGGATCCCCAGACGAGGCGTCACCCAGTAGCCACCGAGCAGAAGCTAGAGGTGGCTGCACCGGCATGCCCGCCGGCTCTGCCAGCAGCCAGCTGTGCCAGAGTGAACTGAGCCGCAGGCCCAGAGGCCGGAGGCCCGAGGGCCCCCCGCACCCCGGAGGAGGCCTGACCGAGCAACAGGTGCCAGGCCCCGCCAGGTAGCCACCGGGAGTGAGCCGGTACATACCTGAGCGCCCAGCCCCGAACACCAAGAACCACCAATGCACCGACCAGTCACCGGCAGGGAGTGTGGTGAGGGGAGATAGACCTTGGAGGGCCTGGGAGTTCCCAGAGAGGTGGAGTCTAACCTGACATATAGACACAGACAAACAGGCACACACAGACACAAACATGCGTTCCCACCCTCATGCACACATATATAAACACTCAGCACTCACCCAACGTAAGGACTGACATAAATGGACATGTACACACAATCACACTCCCCAAACATACTCTACACCCCGGGTCCAGGTACCCTCGCCCCTAGAGGGGGAAACAGAACCCAGACCCAAGAGATGTTACACTTCCCCCCGGGGTGGAGGCAAGCAGACCGTCCCAGGCTCCGCAGCAGCAGGGAGGCCAATCGGACAGCCAACATCTCCTGTTGGCCCTGAGCCAACTCAGGGCCTTCTTGATGTGCTGTTCTTCTGCCTCCCTGGCCGCTGTGTCAGTGGGGATGGTTTTCGCTCTGTATTGTAGCGTCCTGATCCTGATGACATCCAGTTTGTGCTCCAGTGGATGATGAGAGTCAAACCTTAGATACTGATCCGTATGCGTAGGTTTACGGTACACGTCAGCTTTTAGATGTTCCCCATTACTGATGGAAATGATGGTGGTCTTCGATCAGTGGGTTTTGGTTAGTGGTTGTTGATCAATGGTCATGAGAGCTTTGCATAATTATGATCAAGGAACTGACCTCCCAGCCCATTGTTGATTCAGTGGGCTGGTTTCAGTCATTATGCAAATGTACTGTTTATAAGATTTGGGGAAACCTGCAGTCAGCTGAGACTGAAGAAGTCACTTGGATGAGTGACGAAACGTTTCTCCCACAAAACGCTACGTCCAGATGAACAGATTCAACTTTTGGAGATTTACTTTGCTGGATGATTGAGAATGCATCAAGACAAAATATTGTTTGCTCTGGGTCTAAACAGAGTGTGTTGTGTGTGACGTCTTCTTTTGCGCATGCGGGCCGCTTTGAGGGTTCACACTAGAGCGCGTTTGCTGTCGCATTTTATTTATAGTGTGAACAAGCAGACAAAAAAATCAGATTTGATCAAAAAATCAGAATTAAGCATTAAGACCTGCAGTGTGAACGTAGCCTAATTATTTTCTCCCCTCTCTCTGTGGGCGCTGAGTCCAGTGTCAGCTTCAGAAATATTCCCCTCTGAAACCCCTTGGTGTGAGGAACTTGTTTAAAATAAAACTGCTCTTCTCTCTGGGCTGAACCTTGACAGTTTTAGACAGCTTAATTTAACCGCAGCTATTTTATCTCTCACATGAAACTTTGAAATCACTTATCAACCAAACAGATCATGCAAAAACAAGAACAGAGAGAGGAAAAAAAATGGTTTCAGACAAACACACACACACACACACACATGCGCACGCAGCAAAAATCATTACAGGACCAGTTGGACTAGAAAGCTGAGAGACACATACTTACTAATCACACAGAACTGCTGAGGACCCAGTTCACTCACAGATTTCAAAAGCCTTAGTGATTATTATCCAGCATTAGTATCTGAACCTGGAATCATTTCTATGGAAACTGAATTTTATGTAAACGTTAAATTTAATCTGATGCAATCAGGTTTAAACTCACGTTCTGTTATTCACTGAAAATACAGACATTTAGAACAAACTAAGACCATCTGTGCTAGAGGAAATGTCTGCTGTGACTGCATCACTCTGCTTAGCTTTGTTGTTATTCAGCCTCTGCATGTTTACCTCTGCAGGTGAGTTTTACCTGTCAGGAGATAAATGCCATTTCAATGATAGATAAAGACAAAGAAATTGAGTAGGATTATTTCATATTCATTCCGTTTGTCTGTGTGTGTGCAGGCAACATGAGCCTGCACACATTAATTTTGTGATAAGTGATATTATTGAAAATTCTCTGTGTGTAAGTACAGTTTAGTGCTGTCTCATCATCACTCTGATTGACTGCTGTAGAAGTGAACAGTGTTACTTTGACCTTTAACCTCGCTGCGCTGTGTTGTTTCCTCTTTTTCAGATCACAAAATCATCACAGCTGAGTCTGGACAGGACGTCACTCTGACATGTCATGCTCAAGCCCACATCGTCATAGTTGTAGAGTGGAGCAGAACTGACCTGGAAGATGAAGAACTTGTCCTTTTATATCAGCATGGATGACTTGTTCCAGATTACCAGCATCCATCTTTTGAGAACCAGGTGGATCTGAAGGACAGACAGATAGTTGATGGAGACGTGTCTTTGATTCTGAAGAATGTGAGACAAGATGATGCTGGAACATACGAGTGTCATGTCATCAAGAGAGCTGGAAAACCTTTGAAGCTCATCAATCTGAAAGTTGGTTCTCCAAGTGAGTGAGGAGTGTTCAGTGTGTTTGAGATCTTCGGCTCTTTTAGCTGCGCTGCCTTATTGCTCCTAAATAGCTCTGTTTTCACGATCACTGAGATCCTTCTATTTTAGCCTAGCTGTGAATGATCTGTATTGGTAGTGTCCCGATTCGAAATATTGAGGCAAGGAACAAACCAACACTGGCCCAGAAGAGTTCAGTCAAATGATGATTTATTGAGTACACGTGTGGGAAGATGTACAATGCAACTTATCAGCATAGATCTTCTCCAAACAACTCAATTCAACTCAATTGTAAGCGTGAATGCTGTTTTAACCTTCCATTGCTCCAAATCACCTTACACAATAGATTGTGAAGACATCGCGCTTCACAAAGCTTGAAACCTTCAATAGACTGAGAATCAACTCTTATGAGCACAACTACTGATGTGACGTTCTGTATCGAGGCTTCGAAGCTTGTGTCGAGTAATGGAGGGGGCGTTTCCGCGATGCGCGTATCGAGGCTTGCTTCATTAATGGGAGGAGCTGAAAATGATGACGTCCAAAGCCTCGCTGCCCGGCTGTACCACGTGACTGGTTCATGAAGTGGTTCGAACTTTGCCGCGAGATATGACAGCGATATAAACCCCTCAGACTTCATTCAAAATGTAGGTGTTTGATGGAGAGTTGCGGTTAGTGAGAGTTTGGAGACAGTTTGGAGGTTTATGAGAGTGAGGAGAGAAAGTCAGGAGAGAATGGAGCCAGCTAAGAAGAGGAGGATGTCCTCCCCTGTGTGGGAACATTTTGATCTTATTCCTCCCAACAAGGTATGTAAATTTCTACAGAAGATGTATTTTCATAATACTGATGGTGCAATACAATTTATGTTAAGCTGTCTGTACTTTTGTACAAGGTGAAGTGTTTGCTATGTGCCAGGGAGCTGGGATATAACAACAACACCTCATCCATGTTTAGGCACTACAGAGCTTTGCATGAGAATAAGGGGAACACCGATTGTGGAGCAAGACCAGGTGAGCCATCAAATGCCATGATAATATAGCATGCAGTAATGTTACTAAATGATATAACAATATTATACAGCTGTTATAATTTACGTGTTTGATATTTATATTTGTGCTTTATCTTTATTGTCTTTCCTCAGGAGAACAATCTCAAATAGATGAAGACCTGGTTAGCATGGTGATTGAGGACTCCCAGCCATTTAGCATTGTGGAGGACAAAGGATTCAAAAGATTTGTTAAATCATTAAATCCTAGCTACGTTCTCCCCACTAAAGGTTATAAAAGCAGTGAAAATTTAGTTTTTACAGAATAAAATGTGAACAGGCAGGACTGAGGCTCAAAGCCTCAGTGTGTAGCTGTCCATACCTCAACGTTACAAAAGCACAACTACTGTCCACACCCCAACCACACCTCACCTCACAGTAAATGATCATTTCCATTTTAAGCATTTCCAAAAAATCATTTTCCATACTGCCAGTATAAATATACAGTGTACTGCCATCACTACAATATAGATGTTTTACACAGTCCTTTTGTTGTTGAGATTTACAGGCTGTGTGCAAAAGGCCACATTCTTCAAATTCGTGCCAACTAATATTTTTACGTCCAGTAGGTGTCCTACTAGAGCAAATGAAGCTTTAAGAAGCTTTGCGCTGGGATGAACCAATTGGATGAAACGCTTCAGTGCTTCATGAAGCTTCATCTGCCCATCACTAAGCACAATATGCAAATGTGTGTATACAATGATTATGGCTGCACATGCAATAAAAATGTTAATCTGATGCCAGTAGCTGTGATAAACAGTTTAATGCAATTTAATGATAAAGTTATATTATTAATGCAGTAAAATAATTCCTTTATTCCCACTGTTAGCAGTGTTTGATTTAGTGTTTTCATAAAAGCCTATTTCTTGTGTGTATATTAGTGCTCAGAAGAACAGACATGTGGTTTAAAGCCTAGACAAAAAAAATCCTCCTCATCAACACTTTTTTGTTTGTCAGGGGACATTTGTTTTGTAATAATTGTTGTTCTTTTGATATGATTTGCAGCAGGCCATAGTTTATTTAACACAGTGGATGGTGCAGCAGAGATACCTGACTCAAAACAGGACACTCTTTCAGGGCCAGTGAATGTCACCTCTCCTCCAGCTACAGGTATATATGAGCAGCACTTAGATGAATTTTTTGATTTTGCTCTGACAAATATTAACATTTTAGAAATTCAATTTCCTGATCCATTTTTGATCTTTTCTATCACTTTTCCCAATGTACCTGCAATTAATTCCAGATCCTTGTCTCTGTGTCGCTCCGTGTACCTGGCCTGTACCACCACAGTCGCTGTCTTCACAGTTTCCGCCCTCCGTCTTTCTTTCACACAATGTTGTGATCATAGTCCTAGACCCTATCTTTGCATGTGATTAGCTACATTAAAATGAAGGCCTACAGAAGATTACATCAAGTCATTGTGAGCTGAGATTCTAGGTTTATCCAATTGTCACAAGAAGTCACCAGCAGGGACAGTACTTGTTTAGAGTCTGAATCAGAAGAAAATGTTTCGGACTCTGGAGGTGTGGAAAGTGACTGACCTTAGGTACCGACCAGAGGGCACGGGTCACACAGGTGGTGGGTGGGGTGCAAGGGGTCATCCATGATGACAGTGGTTTTCCTGAGAATGGAGGACATGGCAATGGCAATGTGGGGTTAATTACCCTCTGTGCAGCCTTTCTGTTCTCAGTTGTGGCCCCTGCGTACCTAATAGAGTAGGAGAGTACGCTCTCCACTGAAGCACAGTAAAAGACTCGCAGCAGCTTCCGGTCTGGGTTATTCTTTCTCAGGACAAGGAGGAAATGCAGTTGCTGCTGGGCCTTCTTTACCAACATGTTGGTGTTGTGGGCCCAGGTGAGATTGACAGAGATGTGGCTGCTGGACTCATGAACTGTTTGGGGCCAGTTGATGAGGAAATATTTAAATCAGGATCAGGTTTAAGGTGGTCCAGTTTGGTGGTAAAAATGTCTGGGATTATGGTGTTGAACGCTGAGATGTAGTCCATGAAGACCATCCTCGCGTATCTTTTCCTGTGACGGCTATAGGTCTGTAGCCATGACCAGGGTGCTTGGAGGGGCTTTTTTTTTCCTGAGGGGGATGTAGGCAGGGATGAGGAGCAGAGAGATTCTGTCAGATTGTCCTAGGTCATGGAGGGGTGTCAGTCTGTAGGCCTGCTTGATATCTTCACATGGTTCAGTGTCCTTACCCCTCTGGTAGGACATGTAACATATTGGTGGAATTTGGGGAGTACAATTTTCACACATGCCTTATTAAAGTCCCCAACAATGATATGGACACCCTGGTTGCTTTCTGCTCTGGTCGCACCTTTCCTTACAGGAGTATTTGGTGTGATCCTGATGGTGTAATGTCCAGCTTGGTAACTCCACCTAGGCATTGGGGATGTTTGGATGGAGCCAAGATTCAGTTACAATTCAGTTTCAGTAGATAACACTCCCAGACAAAACAGTTACAGTAAATTTCTGATCAACTATAAAAATATTTTTGATGATGTTCCTGTGTATTATGTTGTTTCTATGTGCTGTATTTTTAATAATAAGTTAAGCACTTTGTAATAGATTCTTGTCTAAAAAAGTGCTATATTAATAAGTTTTAGTTACTTATTTACTTCACTCATCACCTACTTGACAGCTGACACCCTACATATGTTTCTTACCTTCAGGTCAGCCAGGAGGAACCAAATGGATGGATCTGCTGGAGGGATATGTCTGACTGATTGTCGTAGTAGTTTGTTTTGTTATTATTGTTGTTAATGCAAGTATTACAGTTGTTGGTTGTGCTATTTCACTTCCTGTTTGTAGAAAGCAGCAACTTCCCAAGTCTGATGATACCTTTAACCCCTATTCCAGCTGTGAATTCACACATATAAGTAAATATAACAACTTCTCTTGGCTCTCGGTGAAGGCGGTCGCACTTTTTCTCCTCTCCTCCTTCCCCTTATCTTCCCTGCTTAGCCTCTTGTGTCCTTGTCTTGTCTCGTGTGCATTACTTTTCCCTCGAACAGTCTCTCACTGTCGTTCTCTAAAACCTAAAAGAGAATTATGGATTTGATCAACTGGTCTCTGAATGCTATTGACACCGTTTTCTCAACGAGATGTCTGGGCTCGGGAGAGCCCGAATGCCCTGGAGGGACTTTCCCTGCCGAATACACGATGGATGGGTGGCAGACCTGGAGGATCTTGTGCCTGGCGGGACTGTCGATCGAGGACGCTGAAGATATCTACAGTGGGGCAAAAAAGTATTTAGTCAGCCACCGATTGTGCAAGTTCCCCCACCTAAAATGATGACAGAGGTCAATAATTTGCACCAGAGGTACACTTCAACTGTGAGAGACAGAATGTGAAAAAAAAAATCCATGAATCCACATGGTAGGTTTTGTAAAGAATTTATTGGTAAACCAGGGTGGAAAATAAGTATTTGGTCAATAACAAAAATACAACTCAATACTTTGTAACATAACCTTTGTTGGTAATAACAGAGGTCAAACGTTTACTATAGGTCTTTACCAGGTTTGCACACACAGTAGCTGGTATTTTGGCCCATTCCTCCATTCAGATCTTCTCGAGAGCAGTGATGTTTTGGGGCTGTCGCCGAGCAACACGGACTTTCAACTCCCGCCACAGATTTTCTATGGGGTTGAGGTCTGGAGACTGGCTAGGCCACTCCAGGACTTTCAAATGCTTCTTACGGAGCCACTCCTTTGTTGCCCGGGCGGTGTGTTTTGGATCATTGTCATGTTGGAAGACCCAGCCTCGTTCTCACTAATGGAAGGAGGTTTTGGCTCAAAATCTCACGATACATGGCCCCATTCATTCTGTCCTTAACACGGATCAGTCGTCCCGTCCCCTTGGCACAAAAACAGCCCCATAGCATGATGTTTCCACCCCCATGCTTCACAGTAGGTATGGTGTTCTTGGGATGCAACTCAGTATTCTTCTTCCTCCAAACACGACGAGTTGAGTTTATACCAAAAAGTTCTACTTTGGTTTCATCTGACCACATGACATTCTCCCAATCCTCTGCTGTATCATCCATGTGCTCTCTGGCAAACTTCAGACGGGCCTGGACATGCACTGGCTTCAGCAGTGGAACACGTCTGGCACTGCGGGATTTGATTCCCTGCCGTTGTAGTGTGTTACTGATGGTGACCTTTGTTACTTTGGTCCCAGCTCTCTGCAGGTCATTCACCAGGTCCCCCCGTGTGGTTTCGGGATCTTTGCTCACCGTTCTCATGATCATTTTGACCCCACGGGATGAGATCTTGCGTGGAGCCCCAGATCGAGGGAGATTATCAGTGGTCTTGTATGTCTTCCATTTTCTGATGATTGCTCCCACAGTTGATTTTTTCACACCAAGCTGCTTGCCTATTGTAGATTCACTCTTCCCAGTCTGGTGCAGGTCTACAATACTTTTCCTGGTGTCCTTCGAAAGCTCTTTGGTCTTGGCCATGGCGGAGTTTGGAGTCTGACTGTTTGAGGCTGTGGACAGGTGTCTTTTATACAGATGATGAGTTCAAACAGGTGCCATTCATACAGGTAACGAGTGGGGGACAGAAAAGCTTCTTACAGAAGACGTTACAGGTCTGTGAGAGCCAGAGATTTTCCTTGTTTGAGGTGACCAAATACTTATTTTCCACCCTGATTTACGAATAAATTCTTTACAAATCCTACCATGTGAATTCATGGATTTTTTTTTCACATTCTGTCTCTCACAGTTGAAGTGTACCTCTGGTGCAAATTACTGACCTCTGTCATCATTTTAAGTGGGGGAACTTGCACAATCGGTGGCTGACTAAATACTTTTTTGCCCCACTGTACCTATTCGGAACCATGATAACAGGGTTCTTGCTGATCGGAGCTGGCTTGGCCCTGACTTATCGGAGAAATAAGAGAGCGAAACCAGCTGGTCAAACCCCCCCAAGGCTGCCCGCTGGAATTGAAGCAATGGGACGAGGCGCGACCTCTCACACCGAACGCAGCATGGTTAACACCTTGGAGATGCTTACAGCTGCTGTGAAGACTCAAACTAACACCATTGAGCGTATGATGGGATACATCAGAGAGGGGCCTGCTCACAATGACACCCTTGAGCGAAAGTTGGATCACATCGCAGAACGGATCGCTGCAGTTGTGGGGTCTCAGAATCAAAAGAATGACAACACCACGGAACAGAAGTTTGATACCATCATGGGGGGGCTCGCGGCTCTCCAACGCGAGATCGAGAGACCAGTGTCAGAGTGCTAAATTCGGAGCTGCTCACATAAAGGAGAAATCAACAATATTCAACATATGGACACCACGGCGCCAGCTGCTCAGGCCCAAGGCTGGAGCCCACCAAAACAGCTCCCTGATAACGACTGTGTGATGACTATTCTTCCCATCCCACGCAAGGCCACCTGGGTTGGCTGGCAGACTGTTTACTTAGCCTGATAGAGCGAAGGACACTGTCTCAGCTGGACTCTGGACACGCACACACATACACTTACACTTATAAGCACACACTCATCCCCCTCCCTTTCCAAACGCCTTCGATGCTTGTTTCCTGTGGGGGAAGACGGCGGGTCTGTGTGCCGCGCTGAAATGGTAGCGCTGTGTAGGACGACTGCTGTGTTCCTTCAGATTACCCCCCACCCCTCTATCCAACCCCTGTGGCTTGTCACGTGCTCTAATGTTGTGATGTGGACATTAATGTGCTCTCTGTGCAGAGGAGTTTTTTTTTTTATTCCTGTTCTCATGCTGTCCTCCCATAGGTGCCCAGCGTGAGAAGAGGTCTCTTTTTTTCCTCTTGTACTTTACCCATTGTTGTGTAATTTTTTCAGTGTTTTCTCTGTAACGCTGCCGATCTCCGACTGTATTCCCATGTGATGTCTTTGTTGTGTGTGTAAGTCGGGGGGGGGGGGGGGGGGGGGGGGTCCTATTCCTCTGCGGGGCAACCTGCATATGGCCAATAAAGCATTCTTCCTGCTCGGGCAGAGCGGGTCCCTCCGGCGTCATTGCAGCTGCAGACGATTGAACAGATGGTAATGGTGGTGTAGACGACGGGACCGGCGTACCAGGCTGTGAATTTACCGGCTGTCCGGGCCGGTGAGCAGCCTTGATTGGAGGGAGGAGGTGGAGTTAATTAAGAAATGTGTAATACCCAAGGGGAAACCACAAAGCCACTTTCCCACAAACGTGATGAACCTCTTCCCCGGGTATCTCCAGATAAATAAAATAGCTGTGGCTAAATAAATATTTACATGTAAACCAAATGAATGGCCTTTTTTATGTCTGTTTTTGTGATGTACCAAGATCTGAAAGTTTTATTTATTTATTTTAATGAGAAACTGAAGTATAGCAGAAAGCTTTGTGAGCTTCTCCTGGTAATATCCTAGTAATAGTAATAGTAAAAACTAAATTTTAAAGTGTCTTAATACATGCTCAATCAAGCAGTTAAGTAAATCTCCAAAAGCTGATTCTGTTCATCTGGATGTAACGTTTTCAGTGGGAGAAACGTTTTGTCACTCATCCATGTGACTTCTTCAGTCTCAGTTGACTGCAGGATTCCCCAATCTTATAAACAGTACATTTGCATAATGACTGAAAACAGCCCACTGAAGTAACAATGATCTGGGAGGTCAGTTCCTTGATCATTAATATACAAATTCTCATGACCATTGAGAACAACCACTGACCAAAGCCCACTGACCAAAGCACACTGATCAATGGCCATGAGTACCATTCACAGAGAGTTGAAAGCCATTCCCCAACTCTCTGTGAATCGATGACACAAGGATCCAGGCCCACACAGACGGTGCGTAAATCATGGGAGGCCACATCACGGACAGGAACAGAGACACAGATGGGCCGTTTAGACAGGAATAGGATAGGAATCCGTGGGAGGAAGTTGTATCCCCATCTACAAGACCACGCAAAGGAGGTATATGCTCTCTGCACTGGTATGTCATCCTTTAGGAGACACAGATGGGCCGTTTAGACAGGAATAGGATAGGAATCCGTGGGAGGATGTTGTATCCCTGTCTACAAGACCGCGCAAAGGAGGTATATGCTCTCTGCACTGGTTTGTCATCCTTTAGGTTTATCACCATTTTCAGATCAGGATTACAACCAATAGTGTTCCCATCCCACTCAAAGACCCTGCACTCATCAAACAACATTCTCTGGACAATCTCTTTTTGTTCCTCTTCCAAATGATCAAGATTCACTGGCGGATACCACGACATTGGGAGAGGTCCAGCTGACTCCACCATTATCTTGCGAACTGTTATTGCAGGTGGGCACTCGTTTGAGGCCTCAACCTCCACAATACGTTCAACTGGCTGTAAGGTGCCCAGGGCCATCTTGCTTGTCAAGGTCATATCATGTTTGGTGTCATTACTTAGAGCAATGGTGATGTATGGGTTAGCTGGATTCTGTATTTCAACTAACCCTGTCAAGACATAGAACCGCTTTAGGGCCTGGTTGCCCTCATCATCCTCAAACAGCACTAAAAACAATCAAGCGGATTCATGGTTGATGGAACGGGGCACTTTAACCAGGTGACCTGTTCAGGAGGGATAATCACATCCCTTTCAACTGTTCTCAAGTACCCTTGTGTAATGCTTGGCTCTACTGTCTGAATGAAGCTTCTGACCACCTCACCATTCTCAGGGGGAAGACAGATGGCATTACACAGCAAGGTAACAAGAGTAGGTATCAACTGCTCTAGTTGCTCCTCAATGATCTGTTCCAAGACATTGAAACCGATCAATGGTTTGTCCACAGGCAAGGTACTGACGAGGACCGGAATACTGACGGAGAGGCTGGGGTCTTCACCCCCCGGTAAGTTGATCATGATGGGTACCCAGCCATCAAATTATATGGTTTCCCCGTTGACTGCGCAAACTTTCAACTCATCAATTTCCTTGATGATTTCAGACAGAGGTTGCATGACTAAGTCAGGCAAGTATCAGTCTTTCCAATGTTTACTTATGATGCAAACTTGAGCACATGTGTCAAGTACTGCTTTCACTGCTAAGCCATTCAAACTGCAATGTATGAGAGCTTTCTTACTGATTAGCTTAGCAACTGCCCCACACTTAGTGTGGGGTGCCATAACACCAGACGTAGCGAGTGCCTCACCCTGCTGCTGGTTAACTACTTCTGATGTGATTGGCGAGGGGAGACTTGGTTTGCTACTGTTAAGGTTAGGTTGGGTCCCATATGAAGAGGACCCACTGCTTCAACCCTTTCACCCGGTAGAGAAACTGCTGTGGTGTCTCACTTTCATCTTTTCTGGCACACATTAATTCTTGAAAGAGTTCTGTACTATTTTTCTCTCTCAGGTGGGCATGGAGAAACCCCTTCAGTTCAAGTACAGTCAAATCGTCTTTATTGATTAACATATCTTTAAAAGTTCCAGGCCTTAATATCCTGAGCACTCCACGAACTATCTCTGCATCAGGGAAGCCTTCTCTGCGTCGACCTCTTGCTGACCCAGGCCCACTGGACCCACCGTCTTAGCAACCATGGATCAGTCTCGGCTCCAACTTTCAGCTCGCATCAGCTCCCGTCCTGGTCCCAGATGTCATTTTTGGATCAGTATCAACTGCAAGGTGTCGACAATCCTGAACGAGCCCCCAAGATTTGTTACGGGTCCCAAGGATGAAGACCATGATGACAAATATGTTACCTGTAAAAGCAGGTGAAGAGCGGAGTAAGGAAGACACCATGTGTCTCTGTATTCCTCCAGATTGTGTCTGAGTCTGATTTATTTCACACAAACAAATGCTATATAAACACTACCATGAGCTTTCAATATATAATTCAGCAGGTTCCTCATTCACATCAATTACATTTACTTATTTCACATCCTCAGTGAAATATACTCTCTTTACTGGTTCATTTTCTCTAATTAACATCTTCTTTCATAACAGTTACTTTCCTTACTCATATCAATAAACACATCACATTGTCTTCTACAGTGTCTTTCTGGCTAAACAGTTCAATAACAGTGTCAGTTGTGGCCGACGGTCATAGGTTCTGTCCAATAATATGACGCAAGACTGGAGTAAAAGACATCCATGGATTGGCACTTTATTAATGAAGGAACATGATAGGAGCACAAGAACACTAACTATAGCTTCCTTTTGGGGTGGCTGTAGCTCAGGTGGCAGAGCAGGTCAGCCACTAATCAGAAGGTCGGTGGTTCGATCCCAGGCTGCCTCCTGGCTGCATGCCAAATATCCTTGGGCAAGATACTAACCCCATGTTTGCCTACTGGTGGTGGTCAGAGGGCCCGGTGGCGCCTGTGTCTGGCAGCCTCGCCTCTGTCAGTGCGCCCCAGGGCAGCTGTGGCTACAATGTAGCTTGCCATCGCCAGTGTGTGAATGTGTGTGTGAATGGGTGAATGACTGAATGTAGTGTAAAGCACTTTGGGGTCCTATGGACTAGAAAAGCGCTATACAAATGCAGGCCATTTACCACTTTTATACTCTTCCGGAATAGCCCAAGTATGGGGGTTAACTAATCAAAATGAAAACATAACCCTCCACACACACAAACATGCAATAACATTAAAGCACATCACAAACATATACATATTTCCAACACGTACTATAAACAAACCAATAACATAAGCTTCACCCATTACTATATATATTAAAACCCTCTTTATCCATACTCCCTAACCTGGCACACTGGTCTGCTCCAAGAGCCCTTAAACAGGTGATTAAGCTGCTTTCACTCTTATGCTCCACATCCTGCAAGAAGCAACCAGGACAGGTGAGTACCTTATTTAGGTTACTCACAAATGATTAACTGTAGACAGCTTTAACCTTGGCTCTTCTCTGACACAGGTAGGATGGCCAGTCCCACTGTCTCTTCACCTTTACAAGCTGTCATTTTAGTTGTATGTCACATAAACCCAATAAAAGACTCCATAAGGACTAAAGTGTTTTTTCTTTATTACACTATTTTAAATTCCCAATCCAACAATTAATCATTAACAATACCAACCAGATAATGGAACCCCTGGTCTCCATTAAAAACAGCAAAACAGTAAATATATGACTAGGGATGGATACCGGTATCCGGTGCCATGATGGCACCGGTTCTGACATAAACGGTAGTAACCAGACAGAAAAGCAGCGCACATTTCGGTGCTTTTTTTTTCCTGAGCTGTGATGCACTTTAGATTCCAGCCAATCATTTTACGTTTCCGAGGATAGTAGGCGGGTCCAGGTACGTACGTTCTTTTAGATCAGAGCTACAGATTAAAAATGCCCAAGGCGAAGCGGTCAAAAGTCTGGCTGTACTTGTCACACAGCGGAAATTTGTGTTTTTATGTTTTATCAATCTGTTTATTGGTACATAGTGTTGATTTTATTTGCATGATTTTATTGGGATATTTATATTGCATGTTTGTTTATTGATATTTATACTGCATGGTTTTATCCTCATATTTATATTTGCGTTAATGTTGTACCATGTTCCTTTAACCCACTGTGGACTAAACAGATAATTGTAGGCACCTGTGAGGTGGGGGCGTTCCCCAAGGTGGCCTATCAGCCGCCAGGTTGACCTGTTAAAGGGGATGGTGAGCGCAGAGACAAAAGGAGAGAGGAGTGACGCACGAAGGGTGAGGAGGCGAAAAAGGAACGCGTGCAACCCCGCACGTGTGTGGAACGAACTGCTGCCTGACTGTGGGGCGCCGCGAGTTGTTCGGCGATCCAGTCCTAACGGCAGGAACGGCAACAGTGGGTGGCGATGGCTGCAATGCACGACAGGGCAGGGATGCCCCTCTGCCTGCATCTGACGGTGAGACGAGGGAGGCCGTGTTCAGGTGTGGAGTGGGACGGGACTGTGCGGCGACGCGCTGTCAGGAGGAGACAGGTCTGCGATAGGAGCCCCCTCCCTGGTCTGTTGCTGACGAGTTTTACCATACTGGAAGAGAAGTTCCTCTCCTGTCTCTTTCATATAAGGACCATTCGCCCATGTGTGGCTGGACTGTGGGATTATGGGACTGTGGGAGAGTGGTTTTAGTATGTGGAAAACATGTTTTAGCCTTGTTTTAATGGTGTATAGTTATTTCTGCCGGCAGGGTTTTTAGCGGGTTGCAACACTACTTTTATTGTATACGGGGATTTTGGCTTGTATTTGGGGTTCTGACTGTGTTTTATCCTGAAAATAAATGGTGTGTTTGAGGCCAGCTTAGTTTCTGTGCCCTGAGCGCTGACCCGCTCACTCCCCTTTGCGCTTGTATGTATAAAGACGTGGTGGTGAAGATTTAGGTCTACCAGTCTTAGCGGCTATATACTTCACAGCAAAAGATGCAAACTCAGCAGCCTGCTACAAGTGCTTTAATCAGATACTGCAATACTGTCAAAGGAGGTAACACCTCAAATCTGATGAAACGCCTGGTGACACATAGCGTTTTTTTTAAAAGCCGAGAAATGCGCCGTATTTGATAGCTTGCTGAGACCTCACACCGTGTACATCTACTGCAGGTGTGGTGCCTGTTATCGGTCCCAGAATTAGCAACATCCCCCAAAAACACGAAGAGTAGAGTCCTGGCCCCTAGCCCTGCCATTGTAGCAGAAATGATGACGGACGAAGATGGCAGCAGCAGCCGTTCTTCTCTGCGTGAGTAGCTTAATGTTGTTCGTGTGTAATTCACGTTGAGTACGCTAACCATGTTATTACATTAATGCATGTAAGGTGAACTAGCAAACATCATCATAGCTACATGAGTATAATTCCCTCGAAGCACAGGCAGACGCAAGTGATTTTCTGTCACTGGTTTATTTGAAGACTTCTCTCCAAAGCTACCGTGAAAACTATACAGCATTAACAAAATAAAACTCGGCGTAAGACACAGCACTAAAAATAACACTGTACAACAAACACGATTGTGAGGAGAAAGTTGTTAGAAGGCAAAGAAACTTACAACTCAGATATCTATTTTTTACATGCACATGGGCGGTCACTGCTCAACCGATGTGACACAGAAAAACCGCCCAGGGCATTCAGAACATCCTTTAAACTTAAAGCAAGTTTCCACAGCAGTAGGAGTGGCATGTATGGAACTGATAATTTTTCCTTAAAAGGACAAAACCTTTCGCTTATCTGCTGAAAAAGGAGGTAACTTTGTATGTATAGAAATTCAGACATTCCCATAAAGGAGAGAGAGGAGAGAGAGAGAGAGAGAGAGAGAGAGCCAGCTTGTCTGTTAAAACAGGAGGTATGGTATCGTATGTCACCGCATTCCTCTACACATATGGCTTCAATCTCTCTTCCTGTGTTGGTTCCAATTCACAAGCTCTTCTTCCTTTAAATGAAGCTACAACTAAGCATAATCACAAAACTAAAAAATCTCTCATCAACGATAAATCAATAAATACCTCGTTGGCTGCATGCTGCAAAAAGGGAATTAGCTGCCGTTCTTCTGAGGTTTCCTTTAACCGTTTAACTGTGTGGTACCTCACAGGGGTACCACAACAACATCATCCAGGTAGAAAACAGCATATGCAATTTGAGGAAGCAGCTACCGCTCCATGAGGTGCTGAAAAATGGCCGAGGCTTCAAATAAGCCAAACGGAAGTGTGACGAATTGGTACGAACCATACAGAGTGGAGAAGGCCGTTTTTGTCTTTGGACTCTGCAGACAAGGGAATCTGCCAGTAAGCGTTGGTTAAATCCAGCATCATAAAATAAGACAAGCAGTGCTTAACCAGTCCAGGTCAACTCAGGCATTGGACAAGCATCAAACCATGAGACCTTGTTCACTTTCTGATAATCATCACCAATGTTCCCTCTAAACTGCGCGTGTGCTCAATTGCACACTGCTGGCACGGTGTCTGTGCAGAAAAAATCTGTGTTGCACATAAAATTAAATTCTAACCGGAATTGAAATTAAAGTAAATACGTTAACAATTCTGTTTTGCAGTGTTAGTCAGTAAGTGACTGGCTGCTCCAGTATGGGATTAGAACAATGGCACCTCATCCCATAGTCCAGCCAATCACGTGATTCAAATTTGTATATGCGCAGCTAATTAACGTCGTTGACAGGCTATGACAGCGTCCTTATGTGCCGACACCGGTGTTTTAGCTAGCAAAGTGGCGTGGCTAATGTGGAGTGAAGCCACGTTAATGAACACATGTACAACCATTGGAGATGTGAGCAGGACAGATGGAACAAGTGACGTAAAAAGAGTGGACTTTATACCAGTTTTCAAATTGTGTTGATAGGCCACATAAAAAACAGAGTTGTGTTTAAAAAAAAAAACTCCAGTGTTTGGTTTTCTTCCAGAATATTGTTGTTTATATTTACTGGGGGAAGAAATGGTAAAAACGGCATTTTATAAAGAAAACGTTATAAAACACTCTCCGCCTGTGAGCAAAGACAAAACCAAAACACCCCACCCTTTCCCATTGGTCAAAAAATGTACCATGCCGACCAATCAAAACATGGCATTTGGTTGTTAAGAAACAGAAGTTGTTAAGAAGAGGAAAATTTAGGCGTGACGGCAGTGTTTTGAGATGTGAGAGATTTGCAACGTTTAGCGCAAATCTTGTGTAGTTAGTGTGTAGTGTAGTCAATAGTTTTGTTGTGTGTGTCAGAACAATGAGGCGGCTGCTAAATGTTACAGGAGTGATACATCTCCTGTTGTCAGGCCTGCAGGTATCAGGCTTTTGATGTTCTCCTTTATCTCATAGTGGACAGAAATTATTTTTTGGAGAGGCACAAATAATTTGTGTGGCATCAGATTTGATGCAGAACACCTGATTGTTCTGTAAATAGTTTGAAATGTTTAAGAAAAATCCCTTAGCAGCATTTTTAGGTAAACAGCTGCAAAAATCTTTGTTGTTTGCAATACTCAGTAACTTTTTTGAAGAAGTAACTATATAATTAATTGCCCAGCATTGGTCTTTATATATTGTATTTTGCAGAGAGAGTCATAAAGTTTCAAAGTGGTGCTCCATGAGAGTCCTGTAGACGAGCAGCAGCACGATCCTGCATTGCAACTGCAAACCGCTGTTGCAATGCAGGAACATCTGCTTTATTGGAATGTGTGAGATGTTAACCACAATGACTCTTAAAAACACTGTCTCAAAGCTTCATGCCAACAGCATGTTTTTAAGAAAAATCAAACAAATTTTCCTTCAAGATCATTTTAGAGTTTTTAATTAGCTGCAGGATCCTTCTTCAGTGTGAGTGGAGAACAGCCAAGTCGCCTCCTGTGATAAACCTCCACATGTACCACTGAAAACAGTTAAATTAGTTTGAATCGGAAATAATGGGTCAAACTACTTGTTCTGAGACCATTTCTTTATTTTTCACACCAAACTGTTTAATAAGATAAACTCTACACAGACTTCATCAAATATAACTAACACTTTAACATTATCAGGATTTCATAATACAAACTTCAAATCAACAAGAAAACAGCTGCAGAACATGTGGATCAAAATTCATTAAAAAAACAACATGTGGACTTCAAGGACTAAATACACTAAAGTGAAAGGAGGAGCAAAAAATAGAGGTTTAACAGAATTTGAATTAAGTAAAAGTAGTCACCTGTGATTTTTAAAATGGTTCTGATGTGTGCTGCTGTTTTTAACTTTCAACATTTCTTTGCTGCCACTGTGAATAAGATTGTGTTCTTTGCCTAATTGAATAAAGGTTACACAGCCTCACTGGTTCATCTTCTGGTACAAACTGGTATTACATGGAAGTACAGCCCAAAACCAGTTTAGCTTGAGTTTCTTTTTTTCTGGACATAACGTCACGGCAGGTGTTTTTTCAAAGCTGGTGGACAGATTTAGTTCATTTTGGAGGCTTTAAGAGCAACTGCTGTGAAAATATTTGTAGTTTTGGGAGAAAATGATTTAAGAGAAGATTTTACCACAGCAAAAGATTAAATATGAATGAAGGATTGAAATTGCATATGCATATGTGGCAGGACGAGGTAGAAATAAAGAAAATACTCTTTGCAGTTTTAAAAAGACAACGCCACCCTGGGAATTTCACCCAGAGAATACTGAAAGTAACACTAAATCACCAGGAAGGCACTTAGGTTCGCTATACTCAGTCCAGAGACGAGGTTCAATGAGAAACAAATTGACAATTTATTAATAATTATTTAAAACACCATATAAAAGCACAATCATAAATATTCAAGTACAAATATGCTTAAAAAGGTATTCAGAGCTGAGGCTTACCAGTGGAGGGGCAGGGATGCCACACACAAACTAAAGAAAGAAAACACACCCAAAAAACAAGTGCAGCACACGATCACACACTCACACTAATAAACTAAACAAGGCAGGTGTGTGCACTCAAGGGATCCCACCACCAAGGCACCCTAGTCTCCTCCACGTCGGCACTCCGCATCTGAATAAAAGAAACAAAGAAAATTTTAATATATTACAACAAACTAATGTGTAGCGCCGGGGGATAACCCAACTGCAGGACCACACTGGTGATCTACAGCTAGAAAAAGGGCCTCCCACCAGTGGTGTAACAAAAATCCAAACTACAAATCAAAAACAATAAAACAACATACAATCTGGATAAAACTCTAAAATCTGGAGCAAACGGAATCGCCGTACTGCTCCAACTTGCCGTCCACACGACGAAAAGTTAACAGTCAATCAATATGCACGGCAGCTGACTCCGATAACCGGCATGCATATGGCCGTTGTCCACGCCGACATCCACTGTAAAAGCTGACAGCAGCAGGGAAAGAAATCTCGCAACGGGAACAGACGGTAAAAGTACAGCAAGGCAAAGCAGCAGCACTTCAGTTCGCGTAGCTTGGCGCAAAACTAAGGCCCACACTTCCTGCGAAGCATAATAAATAATTACTATAAAAGAACAATAGAAGGCACAGAGCGTAACAAAAGTTGATTACGTACCAAGTAAGCCGTGTCAAAGAACGTAAGCAGAATAGCTCAGAGGAGGCTTCTATAGCTACGACCAGCCGCGATGGAGGCTTCAGAAGAATAACCCGCAAATGATCTCTACCACACCAAAGGGAAGTCAGGTAACCAAAAAGGAGATCACAGGCAAGCGACGCAGGGACACTCAAATGGCCACTATTTATACCAGCGCCCCCTAATGTGCCAGGCTGAAAGTGGGTTGGACCGAGGGATAACATTCATCCTGCCACACATATCTATACATGCAGCTTCCTAAATGTATAATTCAGGATTATTCACTGCAGGTCCAGAAATCAGAGCTACCTCATCAGATCCAAGTGTGACATCAGCTGACACTCTTTACAGGAGATTCCATCTGAACTCTGTGGAGCCTGATCTCAAGGTTTTTAAGTCTGACCCTGAAACCAAAAGAGGATCTTTCTCTGTCTTCAGATTCATTGTGATCCAGTGATTTCAGTCCTGCATGATCAGGCTGATGTTTGCACAGAGCAGATAATGAAGTGAAGGTTTTTGCACATTGGTAACAGTGAAACAGTTTATTTACAGCGTGGGATCATTTGTGTTCGGAGTATGAACTGAGATTCCTGAAACTCTTGTCACACTGGTCACAGCTGAAGTTCACTTCCATGTGTGTTCGTTCATGTTTGTTACAATGACCTGAACGTGAGAAGCTTTTGTCACAGTGTCTGCACTTGTATGGTGTCTCTCCTGCAGTGGTGAAGGATGACCCACACTGGTCACAGATGTGCTTTTTGACCACACTGTGGAAGAGGTCATGTATTTTTAATGTACTTGGTGTGTGGAAGCCTCTCCCACATTCTTTGCAGTAGTTCATTTTGTCTCCAGTGTGTCTACGTTGATGTGCTTTTAGGTCCCGTTCGTGATTGGATTCGTGATTCCACAAAGGTCAAAGAGAAACGCTTTCCCACCACCACAGTGACGACAGGGTTGAGAAATGGATCCATGTTCTTTGCTCCACTTCTAAACAAAGACATTGTAAATCAGGGAATTCCTTCAACGTTTTTATCCTGAACGTCGCCTGAAATAAAAAGCATCTCTGCCAACGTCCAATTACATTTTACTGTTTACATTACAACACTCAGCTTACTGAATGAAAATGAGTCTTCATTGTTCAAAACAGTTCATTCAGTATAACTCCATAAGTTTACTGATCAGACTTTTTCCAAACAATCAGGTTAAAATTACAAGATAAAAAATCAATACATCCTCACAGTAACTGCACTTCTAGAGTTACTTTCTGGTGTGGATCTGTTGGTGTTTTTTCAGCTGATTTGGAGCTTTAAAAGTCTTCTCACACAGGTCACATTTATAAGGTCTCTCCTCAGAGAGTTGTTGTAGCTGTGCATCGGTTGTAGACAGTTTCCCACACTGATCACAGCAGGAAACATCAATTCCAGTGTGAATCCGTAGGTGAATATTTCGGTACTGTTTGTCACTGAAACTTTTTCCACAAAAGTCGCAGCTGTACGCCTTAATTCCAGAGTGGGTAACTAGATGCCTGTGTAAGTCGCTATTTAGAGCAAAAGCCTTACCACACAACTCACAGTTGTGTGCTTTAAATCAACTGTGGATGAGTTGGTGTCTTTTTAAGGTTCCAGCCTCGGTAAAAGACTTTCCACACAACTCACAGCTGTACGCTTTAACGCCACTGTGGATGAGTTGGTGTCTTTTTAAGTTTCCAACCTGGGTAAAAGACTTTCCACACAACTCACAGCTGTAAGGTTTAAATCCACTGTGGATGAGTTGGTGTGTTTTTAAGTTTCCACCCCCGGTAAAAGACTTTCCACACAAGTCACAGCTGTAAGGTTTAAATCCACTGTGGATGAGTTGGTGTGTTTTTAAGTGTCCAGCCTCGGTAAAAGACTTTCCACACAAGTCACAGATGTAAGGTTTAAATCCACTGTGGATGAGTTGGTGTCTTTTCAAGCTTCCAGCCAGGGTAAAAGACTTTCCACACAAGTCACAGCTGTAAGGTTTAACTCCACTGTGGATGAGTTGGTGTTTTTTCAAGTCTCCAGCCCGGGTAAAAGACTTTCCACACAACTCACAGCTGTAAGGTTTAACTCCACTGTGGATGAGTTGGTGTTTTTTCAAGCTTCCAGCCTCGGTAAAAGACTTTCCACACAAGTCACAGCTGTAAGGTTTAACTCCACTGTGGATGAGTTGGTGTTTTTTCAAGCGTCCAGCCTCGTTAAAAGACTTTCCACACAAGTCACAGCTGTACGCTTTAACTCCACTGTGGAAGAGTTGGTGGGTTTTTAACCTTCCAGCCCGGGTAAAAGACTTTCCACACAAGTCACAGCTGTACGCTTTAACTCCACTGTGGATGAGTTGGTGTGTTTTTAAGTTTCCAGCCTGGGTAAAAGACTTTCCACACAAGTCACAGCTGTAAGGTTTAACTCCACTGTGGATGAGTTGGTGTCTTTTCAAGCTTCCAGCCTCGGTAAAAGACTTTCCACACAAGTCACAGCTGTAAGGTTTAACACCACTGTGGATGAGTTGGTGTTTTTTCAAGTCTCCAGCCCAGGTAAAAGACTTTCCACAGAAGTTACAGCTGTAAGGTTTAACTCCACTGTGGATGAGTTGGTGTCTTTTCAAGCTTCCAGCCAGGGTAAAAGACTTTCCACACAAGTCACAGCTGTAAGGTTTAACTCCACTGTGGATGAGTTGGTGTCTTTTCAAGCTTCCAGCCCAGGTAAAAGACTTTCCACAGAAGTCACAGCTGTAAGGTTTAACTCCACTGTGGATGAATTGGTGTTTTTTCAAGTGTCCAGCCTCGGTAAAAGACTTTCCACACAAGTCACAGCTGTAAGGTTTAACTCCACTGTGGATGAGTTGGTGTTTTTTCAAGCTTCCAGCCTCGGTAAAAGACTTTCCACACAAGTCACAGCTGTACGCTTTAACTCCACTGTGGAAGAGTTGGTGAGTTTTTAAGCTTCCAGCCAGGGTAAAAGACTTTCCACACAAGTCACAGCTGTAAGGTTTAACTCCACTGTGGATGAGTTGGTGTCTTTTTAAGTCTCCAGCCTGGGTAAAAGACTTTCCACACTCATCACAGCTGTAGGTTTTCTCTCCTTTTCTTCTGTGAGGTTTGTCGGCCTCCTGAGAGCGCTGACTTCTCGCTCCATGTTGGTCCTGCAGTGACAGAGATACAAACAGAGGCAGTGAGTGAAATGCAGTCGTGGAACAAACTGAAACTCCCTCCATTGGTGGAATCAAACATGTCAACAAACACATTGTAGGTGTGTTTCCACCACCTTCTGGTGGCAGTATCACATTACAATGATGTGCTACAATGAGAGTTGTAATGAAAATGACATTATTGAAGAAATATTGATCAGCAGAGAAAATCTTTTACGCATAAGAAATTTCAAGTTCAACTGATGATATTGTTGTTTCAATGTATGCTTATAAAAAAAGATCTTTGTATTTTCTTGTAACTTCGGTGGTTTCTGATTCGAATGTAGATTCTGTATATATGGATGAGCTGTCATGGTCTCCGTGCCTGCCCGGTCGGCCCCACAAGGCTACAATTGCTGTTGCTGTTTTCTCCCTCTCTGCCTGGGCGGAGCTCACTGTGGGCTCCCGCCCTTGGCCCACACACACACCTGACAACACTCACCCATCATCACCGGGAGCACTATTTTAGGCTGAAACAAAGATCCTCTCGTCGCTGGATGATTGTACCCCTAACGTTAGTGTTCTCACAGCTCTTGTGCTTCATATCCGTGACTTGTGATTTGTTGGTGACCTGCCTTCTCGTCTGCTTCAGATCTCCCCCCCCCCCGGACCTGCGACCTCCCTGCTACGGGAAAGTGTGTGAGTGTGAGCGGAGAAGACGTGAGCGAGTTACCCTGTGATTCCCCCCGGAGTTTTTGGATCCCTTCACTGTACATTTATTGCACTGCACTGTAAATAAACCACACCTTGGAGATACCTTACCGCTCTGCGTTGAATCCCTGTACCAGATCGTGACATGAGCCCAGGATGCAAAAGATAAAGCTGCTGTTATCATGTTTTTAAAAACACACCAGCTTTCAGTAATATTGTAACTAGGGATGCAACGACACCCATTTTTCCAAACCGATACGATACCGATACTTGGATCTGAGTACTTGCCGATATTGAGTACAAAAACCGATACTTCTACCACACACAAGTTAAACTTAACCAGTAGTAAAGAAACGACCCCAGGCAACTCTTTAACACAAACGAAACGTTTACTGAACACATCACAACACATCCCTTTTTTAAACTCAAATAATATTCCCATTCCTTAACCAAATGAAATACACTGTACTGTATAAATGAAATAATTCCCTTTCAAATTATATTACACAACCCAACTCATGTTATCACCTTTTGGTAAGTGACTCACTAATATACACTCCAAAACACGTTATATAAATCCACTAAACACACAATATTCACACATGGGCCCCACACACACTCACATTCACACTTGTTGCAGGCCTGTTTGCTGCTCACGCCAGACGATGGAGAAAAATCCTCTTCTCCCCAGTAAGAGCACAAAAGTCTGACTTACAGTTCCGTTGCTCGGTAGGTCACCGTTCACCAGTCCCACACTAAATCCACTCCACGGTGGTGCGACCGTTGAAACAAAAAGTCACTTCACCCACACTCTGTTGTGAAGCTCTCACACGGTTAGCTTTCTAGTCACACACTCTTTTGTGCTAGTTAACCTCAGTAAAACTAGCAGAGTCTCTCACTTTGGTTCAGCTAACCTCGTGCATCTCTCTATGCCGTTCTCTTCTCCTCCTCCATTGCAACAGATACACAGGTCCCGTTTTATGATACCTTCATGGGCCTCCAGAAAATTAGAACTCTGAACAATATTTAAACTCCATTCAGAGTTACATACCATAAAATAATACTTTATGATTAACATAACAGTTTGATTGCTCTAATTACCTGTATTTACCTTGTGACATATTACAGGGCAAATTACATTCTGGGTACAGTTACATCACATAACATCAACTGTGAACACCTTATGTTACCGTGGCATTTAAGTCCATGGGAATTATGAGTATCTACTCCCAAATTCCCATCCAGGCTACATTATTATCGGTTCATGGTATCGCTTAACTTTTACGAGTATGAGTACACACACATTTTACAGTATCGGCCCCGATACCAGTATCGGTATCGGTGGATCCCTAATTGTAACTGTGATATTTTTCTCACCTTTTGTGTTGAAGTCATTGATTGTTTCCTCTGTAGTGACTGAGCTGAGTCCAAATGGATGAAATTGTTCCTCCGTTGCACCACCAGACTCTTCTCCTCCTGTTAATCACCTGGGGGACACACACACAGCAGGACTTGTAAAAAGAGTTTTGATAAACACAATGCTGGACAGCAATGCTGTCATGTACACAATATATATATATATATATATATATATACATACACACATATATATATATACATATATATATTAGAGCAGGGCGATATGGCCAAAAATATTTATCACGATATATATTTGAAAATTTGCGATAACGATATAACCGACGATATAATTGATGCGAGACAAAATACAACTCCACAATATTACTAGCGCAAAAAGACAACCTTCCATTTATTTTCACTTAAACAAGAAGCTGGTTTTTATGTACATTAAAGCTTTATAAAAATGTAACAGTGCAAATGCAAATTCCTTGCTGAAAGTTTAACCAAAAGGCATTTCCAGTAGAAATGGGCTGACATATCCTGAGCATAACCATGTATAATATCCACTGAAGTTAAAAAGAGGTGCTTTGCAACATTAAACTGCAGTGTGCAGTACGCATTTTTCGGACCATAAGGTGCACGGGATTATAAGGCACATTAAGCGAAACAAAGCAGTCAGATAAATCAAACTTTATTAAACTCATTCTTCTTGCTTCCTCCACTTCTGTACCATTGATTCATTAATGTTGAATTCTCTGGCAGCTGCTCTATTCCCATGTTGTTGCAGTATATTAATGACTAACCTCGTATTGTGGATGGATTATCTCAGTTGTTCTCCTGACTGAAGTTTGGTCTATTTACAGTATCCTGCCATGCGATTGCATTTGTCTCTAACCATGAAGAACCTTCACGTTAACTTTTATAAGTGGAAAAGTGTTAGTGTTCGTCCTCCAGCTTCACTGTTTATGTTAT